>NC_083573.1:105097844-105442844 GCF_027579695.1 Neoarius graeffei
AAACAGTGTAAACACTCTAGATAAGAACTATACATAGACTAAACACTCAGACAATATAAACAGTGTAAACACTAGATAAGAACAAGACGTAGACTAAACACTCAGACAATATGAACAGTGTAAACACTAGATAAGAACTAGACAGACTAAACACTCAAACAGACAATATAAACAGTATAAAACACTCTAGATAAGAACTAGACGTAGACTAAACACTCAGACAAACAATATAAACAGTATAAATAAACAGTATAAACACTAGATAAAACAAGACGTAAACTAAACACTCAGACAATATAAACAGTATAAACACTAGATAAGAACTAGACATAGACTAAACACTCAAACAGACAATATAAACAGTATAAACACTCTAGATAAGAACTAGACGTAGACTAAACACTCACACACACACACACACACACACACACACACACACACACACACACACACATAAATTGGTGCAAATAAACAAACAGTCAAGGGCACTTGAGGTATAGCAGGTAAACATGAAATAAGCAGTATAAACAAACTAGCAGCTGTTAAGGTGAGGTAGTGCGGAATATTGCAAATGAGTGAGGTAAAGTGAGATGTGCGGTCCCTGAGTTCAGTGTGTTAATGAACATTGTATGTATGTATGTATGTGTGTGTGTGTGTGTGTGTGTGTGTTGGGGGGGAACTGTGAGGATGACATGTCAGATGCTGAAGGGGGGGCAGGGGTGTGTGCGAGCAGAATCTGTGGCAGGGGGCAGAGGGGGGAGGAGGGGCAGAACAGGGAGGGAGTTGAGCCTCCTGACCGCCTGGTGAAAGAAACTGTTCTTGAGCCTGCTGGTTTTGGCCCGGAGACTCCGCAGTCTCCTCCCCGACGGCAGCAGGCTGAAGAGGCTGTGAGATGGGTGGGTGGGGTCACCTGCAATCCTGATGGCTTTGCGGGTGAGGCGGGAGTTATAAATATCCATTAGAGAAGGGAGAGAGACACCAATGATCCTCTCAGATGCTCTCACGAACAGTTATTCCACCAAATCGAGTCGAACGTGAGCAGATAGCTGAGTTGTCTATAATCCATGTATGACGGGATTGAGTGGAATAACTGTTTTATTCTATCCTCATTCACTGGATTTTGAGAAACAGAGCACTTTTATTTTGATATTTTGCAAATTCGATAAAAAAAACTTTATACAAAACGTACGAAAAAATAATTTCCACTTAGAATGTAAATAAACCGGCGAAATGACAGGAGCAATTTGTGAAAAATGCGATACTAAAAATAATAATTCTTGACAAATTTTTTAAAAAGATACATTCTTACCATCAAATACTTTTATTCCATATTTTGTTGCTTTTTTTGTATTTTGGGGGGTTTTGTTTTCAAGTAGAGTTTTTATTTCTTCCTCAGTTGGTTCACCAACAAGCTCTGCCATTTTGTTTTTCTCTACTCATTGTATATGAGCTGATATCCTAGGAGTAGAGTAGCCAATCAGAGTGTGCAATTGTTCATATCCAGTGAATATAGATAGAATAACGAGACCATCAATGACAGTGTAGCTCACTCCGGCCCAAATCTGGGTAGAAGTTATATGCACCTGAGGTACCCCTACCTTCATGGCAGAAAGAATCAAAATCAGTGAAGAACTGAGAAAGAAGAAGTGATTTTTGTGAAATGTGTATGATGCCGGATGGACAACAGACAGCACATGATAGCATAAACTTAGCACCTATCAGCTGGATGAGATAATAACCATTCCACCGTGTTTCATCCTGTCTTTGCGAAGTCTTGCCATTCGTTTGCATGAACTCCGAGCCTTTGCTTTCCTTTGTTTTCAGCTCCATTTCTTTTATGAGTTATGGCTCATGTTGTTTATTCCTTATAACAGGAAAAAAAATTATGCCCTTAAATGTACTTTTATCTTTATTCGATATGATTAATTTCTTTACCCAAATGAAACCTGAAAATGAAATCTTATTGATTCTTGAATGTGTGTAACTTTTTTTTTTGCCTTTAATTATGTTGAGTCAGTTCATCATTTTACAGACTGTTCAACACTGATTTGCTGAACCACATTAATTGGCAATTTATTTTATATGCGTAATCCATATCTAGCAAGCAAGTTAATATCACACTAATAACTTCACACATCTGTTAATCAGGCAAAGTTGTTACAAATTGTGTTGCTTAGATTTTTTTTTTTGCCTGCTGTGTTGAAAAGCCTGCAGGACGTGGATATCATAAAGTCAAGTAAAATATTAATGTTCGCCAACAACACCAAGATATTCAAGGAAATCAGATCAAATGCTGACACGGACTTATGCCAAGAGGACTTGACCAATCTAGAGACAGCTTCTGGTCTCCTCTTCAATGAAAAAAAGTGCCACTCACAGTCCATCATGCGAAAGACCAAGCTGATGATTGCCACATTTAAGTTGAACGCCACCAAACTAAAGCCAACTAAATGTGAAAGGGACCTCGGTGTCTGAGGCCCTGTCCACACGGCAACGGATTCAGGTGAATCTGATAAAATTGTTTATTGTTTCGGCCTGGCGTCCACACGGCACCGGCGTTTTGTGTGCCCCAAAACGAAATCTTTTGAGAACGGGTTCCAGAGTGAAAAAATCTGGCAACGGCGCCGTTGCGAAGTTGTCTGGATGAGTAGAACAGATTTGTTTATGATGACATCACAACCACATGATGACTGTCAGTGCTTCACGCCAGGTAGAAGTGTAACGAACTCGATGCGAGTTGTCAACAAATCCTATAACTTGGTTCATGAAACGTGCTTACAAAATATTTTCACTGTGAATATTTATTGTGTAATGGTGCAGAGAGAGAGAGAGAGAGTGAGAGAATAGCCCTTAGGGCAGAGTCTTTAGTCCAAACACTGAGGAAGCAGTACCAAACCGCGCACCGCCCGTGCGCTTTCCAAAAACAAAAACAATCCCGCCAGCAAAAATAGGAAAAAAAAGGAGTGATCTCACCTCTTCAGATGTTGGTTTAAATCCAACAATACATTCCTCAAAAAGGGCGTAAAAGAACAAAGTAATCCATCAACGTGTAGCATTCAATTTATTCCGGACCATTAAAGAATTCTGGAGGATATCAGAATGTTGGCAAACCGGCTTCCATCTACCCCCATTCATTTCTGCGTCTTTCGTTTTACGCTACTGATTAATAATCAAAACTTTATGTGGCTGATGCTACAGAAGAAGGGGTTTATGCGCATGCGTCTACTTCTTCTATCATTCTGGTGTCTCCGATGGGACCATCTTACAGTGCACGTAGTGGTGTGGCATGTGTATTGCATCGTTTTCAGCAAGCGTTGCGTTGCCATATGAACCTGAAATTTTACCGATCCATTGCCCATGTGGATGCGATATTTAAAAAAAAAAATCTCGTTGCCATTGTTGTGTGGATGTAGCCTGAGTTTCTTCAGAGCTTACATGGAAGAAACAAGTATTAGATCAGACTGCTTGTGATGATAAGCTTCTAGGTGATATTAGGCATAATATGTGATGCATTCGAAGTATCATCTCATCTCATCTCGAAGGAAAATTATTTACATCGCTTTAGTGTGCTCTCATTTAGTATACGGAAGGTCAGATTTGGTCTCCACAGACCATAGAGATTCTTACTTGACTAGAAAGGTCACAAAGGTACTAAATATAACTAAATTCTTAACCTGCTGTCTCAATGCAATGTCAGTTACTCTTCGAGGTTACAGTTACTTAATTTATTACCAATTTGCTACTGGCATGAGTTTTTAGATATGTTTTTTTTTCTTTAACATAGTTAATGGCCTGATAACGGTAAATCATACTTCCATTCCTCGCATCTACTGTCCTGCCAGACAAATCCGATCAACCAGTAACTCAAATGTCATTCAGTATGTAACACCTAAGTGTAAGTCCTCTACTTATCAATGTTCATTTCCTGTAAGAACCATCAGAATCTGGAACACTCTCTTTGATGAATTGAACCTTACTATGGTTAACCTGAGCACATTCAAAGCTGTTATGTTCCATTGCTACAACCCCAATTCCAGAAAACCTGGGACGCTGTGTAAAACATAAATAAAAACAGAATGTGAAGATTTGCAAATCATGGAAACCCTATATTTCATTGAAAATAGTCCAAAGATAACATGTCAAATGTTGAAACTGAGAAATTTTATTGGCTTTTTTTTTACGCTCATTTTGAATTTGATGTCAGCAACACGTTTCAGAAAAGTTGGGACGGGGCAACAAAAGACTGAAAAAGTTGTGTAATGCAGGAAAAAATAATAATTTGGTTAATTAGCAACAGGTCAGTAAGATGACGGTATAAAGAGAGCATCCCAGAGAGGTGGAGTCTCATCTCATTATCTCTAGCCGCTTTATCCTGTTCTACAGGGTCGCAGGCAAGCTGGAGCCTATCCCAGCTGACTATGGGCGAAAGGCAGGGTACACCCTGGACAAGTCGCCAGGTCATCACAGGGCTGACACATAGACACAGACAACCATTCACACTCACATTCACACCTACGGTCAATTTAGAGTCACCAGTTAACCTAACCTGCATGTCTTTGGACTGTGGGGGAAACCGGAGCACCCGGAGGAAACCCACGCGGACACGGGGAGAACATGCAAACTCCGCACAGAAAGGCCCTCGCCGGCCACGGGGCTCAAACCCGGACCTTCTTGCTGTGAAGCGACAGCGCTAACCACTACACCGAGGTGGAGTCTTTCCGAAGTAAAGATGGGGAGGGGTTCACTGCTCTGTGAAAGACTGTGTGGGCAAACAGTGCAACAATTTAAGAATAACGAAACATTCTCAATGTAAAACTACAAAGAATTTGGGGATCACATCATCGATGGTCCATAATATCATTCAAAGATTCAGAGAATCT
This sequence comes from Neoarius graeffei, assembly GCF_027579695.1. NCBI lineage: Eukaryota > Metazoa > Chordata > Actinopteri > Siluriformes > Ariidae > Neoarius > Neoarius graeffei. The sequence continues at coordinate 105,102,725 of NC_083573.1, forward strand.
GGAGAAATCTCTGTATGCAAGAGACAAGGCTGAAAACTGACATTGGATGCCTGTGATCTTCAGGCCCTCAGGAGACACTGCATTAAAAGCAGACACGGGTCTGTAGTGGAAATCACTGTATGGGTTCAGGAACACTTCAGAAAACCATTGTCTGTGAAAACAGTTCATTACTGCATCCACAAATGCAAGTTAAAACCAGATATAAACAATATCCAGAAACACCGCCACCTTCTCTGGGCCTGAGCTCTTTTACAATGTCCTGAGGCAAAGTGGAAAACTGTCCCGAAGTCTGACGAATCAAAAGTAGAAATTCATTTTAGAAATCATGGACACCACATCCTCCAGGCTAAAGAGGAGAGGGACCATCCAGATTGTTATCAGTGCACAGCTCAAAAGCCAGCATCTGTGATGGTATGAGGGGGCATCAGTGCACATGACATGGGCAGCTTGTACATCGGTAAGGCATCATTAATGCTGAATGATATATACATGTTTCAGAGCAATATGCTGCCATCCAGACTAAATCTTTTTCAGGGAAGGCCTTCCTTCTTTCAACAAGACAATGTCAAACCACTTTCTGCACATATTAAAACTGCATGGCTTCATAGTAAAAGAGTCCAGGTGCTAAACTGGTCTGCTGCAGTCCAGACCTGTCTCCCATTTAAAACATTTGCCTCAAGTGCAATACCTCGCATAGCCTTACATTGCCTTTAACCTGCTGCTATTGATTTTATAATTTTTCTTAGTTATATTACGGGCCCACAGGAATCGGCCTACTGAGGCTGTTGCAGTTACTCTGCCTTAAATTGTTATTTGGCAAAGCTAATAAAATAAAATACAAAATAAAAATAAAATTTGCTATTCTTTATCAAACATGAACTGTTGATCTGAACAAACTGCTGGTATTTTCTGCACAACCCTTTCTTCTTCTTCTTGTCTGTGTGTCTCTCAGGAAGTGGTCTGGTGACACCACAGGGCTCTATCCCGTCTGTCAGTGAGGCCTGAAGTTGGTGGGACTGAAGTTTCAATCATCAATTTACCAGAACTAATGGATGTACTCTCATCCTTTCCACTGCTCTTTTTCTCCCTGAAGCGACTTCAGATTTCAGAAATTCCATTCATGATGATTGACAGACGGAGCAGCTACATTTGCGCCGAAAACCTGCGCATTTGCATAAATCATGAGAAGTCGCGTGACAATTTAACAGCTGCTCTCTGTAGGATGCCTCCATGGTAATGACTGATATTATTCACTGTAATCAGCAAAGTTTCTCGCTGTTGTTTGAGTGAAAAAGCTCGAGGTGTTAATAAATAGAGGGATAAAAATCAACTTGACTGAACATCTCAGTCCTGTCCCATGAGAGAGAAAACAAGAGTGACGGTCTAACTCTAAAGTGGACATCTCTCTTCTTCTTAATTCCTCTGATCCCCTGAGAGATTTGTGCCAGGAGACACATCAGACACATCGGACACATCAGACACATCTCCACTCCTCTTGGCATTTTCTAATTTGAGGTTCTGGTTACAGGTGTCAGTCTGCCAATCCAGCATACTTCCATTACAACAGTGCACGATGCTGGAGATCGAAGAGAAATTGCTTATGTCTTAAGTCAAATTACAGCTGGGACATCACCATTCAATCCAACTTCAGGGTGAAAAAAGACCAGGAGCTTAAAGAACATGTAGCAGGGAATTTATCAGATGGCATGTCAAATCCATGATGAATGAAAATCCTTGGTAAGATGGCTCCTGCTGAGTTAAAGAGTTACATTTTAAGTTTGATGTCAATAAACTCTGCTCGTCTCAAAGGAATAAAACACTCCGTGTGGTGCTGTTAGAGGAAATTAATCAGTGATGGGACAATGTGATGTGGTGTCACTGTTACAGCCCTGATGTTAAGCAATTTCCTGATTTAAAGTGTTTTATTCCTTGTACATCACAGCATTCGCCAACTAGTTTATTAAAGAAAAAAAGTGTCTCTTTTTTATCCATTTATGGCTACATTTAATGCTGTGGAGCATCTACTGTTCTTATAGCAGCTATAAAGAATAGTTCCTGCACCAGCCTCACTTTTTTTTTTAACTCTCTCTTGAAGCAAAGTGTCTGGAATGTAGATATCTGAAAATGTCCTGCTTTACCTCTGACTTTCACAAAGAGCTCATCTCATCTCATTATCTCTAGCCACTTTATCCTGTTCTACAGGGTCGCAGGTGAGCTTGAGCCTATCCCAGCTGACTACGGGCGAAAGGCGGGGTACACCCTGGACAAGTCGCCAGGTCATCACAGGGCTGACACATAGACACAGACAACCATTCACACTCATACCTACGGTCAATTTAGAGTCACCAGTTAACCTAACCTGCATGTCTTTGGACTGTGGGGGAAACCAGAGCACTCGGAGGAAACCCACGCAGACATGGGGAGAACATGCAAACTCCGCACAGAAAGGCCCTCGCCGGCCACGGGGCTCGAACCCAGACCTTCTTGCTGTGAGGCGACAGTGCTAACCACTACACCACGGTGCCACCCTCATAAAGAGCTGATAAATGTTAAATAAATGTATCCTTATAGAAAACTTCCTCACCTGTTTTGATTTAATTTTAAGAAGTATAAGGTAGAATTTAATACAGCTCAACACATGACTAATTTTATATTCTTACTAGAAAGGGAAATTTAAAAAAAAAATCTTTGCTTTGGTGGATCTTTGACTTGATAGCCCTGGGATTTGAACCAACAAGCTGCTGATCACTAGCTTTAGCACTAGCACACTATATGTTTAGATCAGATTCTTTAATAAACAAGAACCATCCTGTTTAAAAGTTTAAAGTCCTTCCTGTGCCAGGACCTGGTCTTCCCAGGCAGTCTCACGACCCAGTACTAACCAGGCCATTAAGGCACATTGGATGCCACCGATCTCTGCTTATATAACCCTTGGTCTCTTGCCTATACAGCTAGGGTTACAGTGTGTGTGTGTGTGGGGGGGGGGGAGTCCTCTGGTAACTGTGAGAGTTTGACTCCCCGCTTGCATCTGTATTGCAGCGTGCCTTGCCAGATGGCAGTAGGTACCATTTTTATGATGGCCTTTGGTATGACCTGACTGTGAGTAGAACTCACGAGCTCCCAGTCGAGAGGCGGACACGCTAACCACTAGGTCAGCTTGCAGCCCTGTTTAAAAGACCTTATTATTATTAGTAGTAGTAGTGCTTTGGGAAAAGAAAGTCAAGCACATGAATCATTCACTACTTGCTAGGTAACATGGGATTGTGGACACTGACAAGAAGTTAGCGAATGCTAAAGATTCAAGGCTTACAGTTTTTCTGGCTTGAAGGTTTGTATGAAGATGATGGAAAGGTGTAGGAAGAAAAGAAATGAGACCAAAATGTAGAGAACGTCAATATTTTCCTCAGATGTGTTGGCAAATTACTAAAAAAAAACATGAAAAGGCTCCATGTGACTAAAACTGCACTGTAAACACACTTAGCATCGATTTCTAATCAGACAGCAGTGGCCATGTTTTTTGAAAACATCAGTGTGTCTCAGTTTGCGCCGCTGTTGCTAAATTAAGTACCGTATTCAGGGCCGGATTAACATGGCCAGGGGCCCCTAGGCTACAAGTTGCTGTAGCCCCCCCCGGCCACCACCATCTTATCCCATCTACCTGTAAAGAACTGTCTATTTTCTACATTTTAAAGTTTTTGGGTTTTTTTTCATTATTAAACTTTGTACAGCTGGGCCAGCAAAAACAGAACACCAAAAACTATAAGGTTTAGATTGACACCAACTTATCACAACTTATGCAACTGTCAATTGAATGTGCCTGTAGGCCTTTTAGGCAACTGAACCTCTCAAGTACACGATGAAGAGGCTATAATGAAAGGCAATAAAGACAAAGTAAACAAACTAATGATCAACAACCAGTATCATTCTTAAAAGTTTGTCTTCCTAGCTTTTCTTATAGAAAAGTCATCAATTAGACTTGAAAAATCCAATGAACGCAGAATGTCACTTTCAAGAGACATTAGAGTGTGTGTGCGTTTGTGAAACTAGTGGCAGTGGCACATTCATCCACAAATGGGACGGGGTCTGAAAGGGATGGTCCTTCACCCTTACCAGAGCTAGTAGTACTACTGGCTGCAGCTGCAGCTAACTTAACGTAAAAAAAAAAATCAAGTCACATGACCAAGATGATCCACAACACACACCTACACACACAAACTATGGAGTGCAGATGTAATGACAGATGGTGGTGTAAATACAGATCGAGTGAACGCTTGCCTATGCACAGAGGGATGATGGGAGCTTTTCAGCCCTCCGGTCTCTGATCTATTGTAAAGTCTCAGAGGCTCCTCGACTCCGCTATTGATTTCCTGATTAATGGAGGCCTCTGTCATTGGCGTTTGGGGCTGCAGACATCATTTTAATGTGCGCATAATCAATAACTCCATCAGTGTTCAAAATCTCCGACGGTCAAACAGCGGGAAGTGCGTCCGTGCACACTACACACCCCCGCCAGACACTACACACTGAGTGTTAATAATAAAACATCACTACAGGCCTGATCGACTCGGATCCAAATGTCATACCTCTTACAAAACCACAAAATGTCCAGTTATAGTCCTCAAATAAAGTTCTCAAATGAGATTTTACAAATATGGAACATTGCAACAGTATTCGCCCTGTCACCCTTCTCCCCTTCTTGAACTTCTCCATATTTTGTCATGCTACATCATGGACTTTACATGAACCTAGGAATAAAAATAGTCCATAATATTAAAGTGGAGGGAAGAAATCAAAATTAGTTACAAGTGCAAAAAAAATGTAAGTTGCGATGACAAATATTCACCCTGATTGCTGTCAAACCCCTAATAGTCCACAGTAAATACTACATTACTTATTTCTTTCTTAGGATTACAGGTTCAGTTCTCCAAATATTCAAATTTACCGATATCCATATTCAGATTAAAACCACACATGGGAATGCTATTTAACGTGAACCCTATGAGGATTCTCCAGAAAACACTGACGAGCCCCAGGGCTGCTGGGAATAAGAAGCAATTTTCTCATCCACAAGTGATAACAACAAATAGCAATTTGCACACCACAGAACTTATCCAGTTCCTCAACCTCAGCTACATCACTTGAGTTCATCATCAATCGCAACCAGACACCCTGTGGAAATTTCTAGAAGGAAATTCTACCTAATGCAACTGCCTAAGCTACCTAACTGTCTTTCAAAACCAATGAGGTCTTTCTCAAATCAAAGAGTTGACAATAATAATATTTTTTTAACCAGGCTTGCTTCAATTTTTGGGGTTTGTTACAGTCCAGAAAGATCAGGAAAGCTCTCTGGATATGTGAGCTCAATCTATGATGAAATGCGGCTGTGAGTCAAACTGGAGTCCTTTAAGCATCATTTAATTAAATGACTTTCTAAGAAGAAAGACAAAAAATGTGGAATGAACATAGACACACCAATCAACCACAACATTAAAGCCACTTAGAGGTGAAGTGAATAACATTGATTATTTCATTACAGTGGCACCTGTCAAGGGTAGCAAGAGAACAGTCAGTTCTTGAAGTTGATGTGTTGGAAGCAGGAAAAATGGGCAAACGTAAGGATCTGAGAGACTTTGACAAATAGTGATGGTGAGATGACTGGGTCTGAGCATCTCCAAAATGGCACATCTTGTGCGGTGTTCTTGGTATGCAGTGGTTAGTACCTACCAAAAGTGGCCCAAGGATCCAAAGGACAACTGATGAACCGGTGACAGGGTCATGGGTGTTGAAGGCTCATTGATTTAAATGGGGCACGAAAACTAGCCCATATGGTCCAGTCACACAGAAGAGCTCCTGTAACACAAACTGCTGAAAAGGTTAATGCTGACACCTTTCTGTTTTAGCCAGCATTAACTTTTTCAGTGGTCTGTGCTACACTACACTCAGTAAAACCTTCTGTGAGTATTATAAGATAGCAAGATCACCACAGTGGTAACTTGAACACCAAAAACAATTCCCTTTTTGCAGATTGCAGGGCCATCCAGGATCCAAAATGATGAAGAAACTATGTCTGTTTGCTCAGAGACACTAGTTATATGGACTTGAAACTATCCTATATTCACCATTTGCTACTTTATATTATCTACATTATAAACCCATGTGTTATTTGGTGTGTGCAGGAATCTGAAGAACAGGGTGGGCAAAGCTCCGAGCCCTCATCAGGACAACCCTACTCGTCTACTTCTCAGATGAAAAAAATGCAATTAAAGAAGAAACCTTTATTCGTCACATGCACACTTCAAGCACAGTGAAATTCATCCTCTGCATTTAACCCATCTGAAGCAGTGAACACACGCACACACTCAGAGCAGTGGGCAGCCACACCAGAGCACCCGGGGAGCAGTCAGGGGTCAGGTACCTTGCTCAAGGGCACCTCAGCCCAAGGCCACCCCACATCAACCTAACTGCATGTCTTTGAATTGTGGGGGAAACCGCAGCACCCAGAGGAAACCCACACAGACACAGGGAGAACATGCAAACTCCACACAGAAAGGCCTCTGCTGGCCACGAACCCGGAACCTTCTTGCTGTGAGGCGACTGTGCTAACCACTACACCACCATGCCGCCCAAATGAATAATGTGCAATGCAATTAAAAATGCAATCTTATTTTTCTTTTTGCTTTAAACTAGACAGACAATTTGTTCTATTTATAAGAGGTACTTGTTCTCTAAATTGACATTTATAAAAAGCTAAAAATATGAAAACTGGAGCTCATCTCATCTCATTATCTCTAGCCGCTTTATCCTGCTCTACAGGGTCACAGGCAAGCTGGAGCCTATCCCAGCTGACTACGGGTGAAAGGTGGGGTACACCATGGACAAGTCGCCAGGTCATCACAGGGCTAAAACTGGAGCTTGAAATTAAAAAAACAAAAAAATGGAGAGAGAAGTAAGGTGTAAACATCACTTTAATTCCTGGATTGACCTTTCATTGTTTTAAATAACTTTTTCTTCTTTTCCACAGGCTGAGAAAGAGTAAATTAAAAATATACAGTATATATATATATATATATTAAGGCATGTGTCTCTTTACTTGATCATTTTGTTCTCTGTCCATTATATGATTCAAATATGTGCTTGCATACATGTCCCTCACAGCTCTACCATCCATGTGGTCTTCCACCATGATGCCTTGTTCCCATCGCTCAACCTGCACTGTTATTGACATTCACTCCTGCTGTAGTACAGGCACATTATGCAAGACTGCACAGGCTACTACTGCAATGTCACTCCATGGTCTGTCTATCACTTGGAGATGTCACTCTGAGATGTTACCCCCGTCTCCAAGTACTATCCCAGGAAATGTATATCAGAGAATGAATGCTAGACACGTACATGGACATATAGCAAGAGTAGATTTGTGAATTTCAACTGCCATGCCTTGGCTGAGGCTCTGTGCCAGTAGAGATTCCTGAAATATTCTGGCATCATGTGCTGACCCTGACCATTTTGCTACATTTTTTTAATGAGATGTTCTGCAATGTATGGGTGGCACAGTGGTGCAGTGATTAGCACTGTCACCTTACAACAAGAAGGTTCTAGGTTTGAACCTCCCCATATTCTTCCCATTGGTTTCCTCTGGGTGCGCAAGTTTCCCCACAGTTCAAAGACATGTAAATTAGGTAAAATACTCAGCCACTGGGGTTGTACAAGCCAGTGCATACTAATGGGGCTTTTCCACTACCAACGCGGCTGAGTTGGGCTGAGCTGTGCGGTGCTGAGTTGGGCTTAGTCGAGCTGAGTGGGGCTGGTGGGGTTGCATTTCGACTACAACCGTGCTGGCTGGAAGTGGGTGGACACATTGGGTGGAGTTAGCGAAAGTGGGTGGACATCACGTGATGTCATTAGGCGGCGCAAACAGTGACATCAGTGACCTTTTAAGCGGTAGCCTCACGACCCGGATAGTAAACAATAAACATGGAGGACATGGAGTCGTTAGTGTTGCTGGTCTTGGTGCTAGTTTTCTGATCTTCTTCTTCTTCTTTGTCATAATTCTTCTTCTTCCGGATTTATGGTGTTTACAGATGGTGGTTAAAGATCCCAGCGTGCTCGCGGGGCATGTGTGGGCATGTGAGGACACTCTTCCTCACCAATCAGTGCACAGGGGAGTGTCTCCTCACGCCCCTAGCCCCACTCGGCTCGGTTGGGCTCACTTCAGCCTCACTCCTAAACCGTGCGAGTTTTGGGTGCTGAGTAAGGCTGAAGTGAGCTCAGTCGTGCTGCTCTGAGGTAGTCGAAACGTGAGCCGTGTTGGGCTGAAGTGAGCTGAAGTGAGCTGAAAAAGGGTAGTGGAAAAGGCCCATTAGTGCTGGTCACAAGCCTGGATATACTGGGAAGGGTTGTATCAGGAAGGGCATCCGGTGTAAAATCTATGCCAAATCAAATGTGTAACAGATCCTAATGGAAGCAGCTGAAAGAAGAATATATTCTGCATTGTGTACCATCTAAAACATTTTGGAAGATGATAACGATGACAGAAGACTTAATGTTCAATAAACACTTTACCTTATAGATATATAGTATTATTACGACTTACCTGCAGTACTGCAGTTATGTATCCAAGTAACCAAGCAGTTTATGACCAATGTATGATGTGTTCATAGATTCAGCACCATCAACTCCAAAAACAAGTCTCCTTGCTGCCAAGAATGCCTCATGAGCCAGGAAAGGTGATGAGTACATTTAGAAAGTGCTTTATTGCAACACCCGGTATACCGTAGCTTTACTTAGATGTTCTATGTTCCTAAGATAAGATAAGATAAGATAAGATAAGATAAGATAAGATAAGATAAGATAAGATAAGATAAGATAAGATAAGACATTTAATGCCACTACACAACACAGAAAAAAAAAAAAAAAAAAACCTTGTTCATGTTTTTGTTCCCTTTAGGTTGGATTATTGCAATGCCTTACTATCTGGATGTTCCAATAAGTGCATAAACAAGCTCCAGTTAAAAATGCAGCAACAAGAGACCTTACTAGAGCTAGGAAATATGACCACGTCACCCCTGTCTTATCCACACTTCATTGGCTCCCAATCAAATTTCGTATTTGTAGGAATCAGAGCGGGTGGGTGGAGCACAGAAGCACGGCAGGCCAGAACTGAGTTCCAAAAACTCTTTTTATTTACAGCTTTTCAGCTTTTACCACTCTTCCAGCCACACACGCACGCACACACAAGTCTTCTGGTTGGGGAGAGAGCTCCCTTCCTCTGCTCTCTCTCTCCTTTTATAGGGCGCAGTCACTGGGGAAGACACACAAACACAGGTTAACTAACATCAGGTGCAATGATTCTGCCACTTACCATCCCTGACTCCGCCCTCCATTCACAGACCAACGCTTGATCACGCCCCCGCTGCCACATACCCTCACCTCCCGACTCACGCCGGGGAGCTGTCCGGCCTGCAGCTGACTCCCCCCTGACGGGAGAGGAAATCTGCCATGACCATCTGTGCCCCCGGCCTGTGGATCACCTTGAACTTAAATGGCTGGAGTGCCAGATACCAACGGGTAATCTGCGCATTGGCATCCTTCATGCGGTGGAGCCACTAGAGGGGTGCGTGGTCCAAACAGAGGGTGAAAGGGCATCCCAGTAGGTAGTAGCGGAGGGCGAGGACCACCCACTCGATGGCCAGGCACTCCTTTTCTATGGTGCTATAGTGGCCCTCACGCACTGACAGCTTCCTACTGATGTACAGCACTGGACGATCCTCTCCCTCCACCTCCTGGGACAGAACAGCCCCCAGCCACCTGTCCGATGCGTCCATCTGCAAAACAAAGGGGAGAGAAAAATCAGGGGAGTGTAACAGTGGCCCCCCACACAGTGCAGCCTTTACCTCAGAGAAAGCCCACTGGCATTGGTCCGTCCACTGGACCGGATCTGGTGCCCTGAGCAGGCTGGTGACATCCGAATAATTAGGTATAAACCTACTATAGTAGCCAGCCAGCCCCAGGAACTGTCTCACCCCCTTTTTGGTCTTGGGCCTCGGGCAGGCCACAATCGCTGCTGTCTTATTAATTTGGGGACACACCTGCCCATTGCCCAAGTGGAAGCCCAGATACCGTACTTCCACCCGCCCAATCGCACACTTCTTCGGGTTGGCTGTGAGACCCGCTCGCCTCAGCGACCTAAGGATGGCCCTTAGGTGTTCTAAATGCTGCTGCCAGTCATTACTATAGATTATGATATCTTCCAAGTACGCGGCCGCATAGGTAGTGTGGGGGTGGAGGACCCTATCCATAAGCCGCTGGAACATAGCGGGTGCCCCAAACAGCCCAAAAGGAAGTGTGACAAACTGGTGTAAGCCAAACGGTGTGGAAAAGGCCATTTTCTCTCGGGATAATGGAGTCAAGGGGATCTGCCAATATCCCTTTGTCAAATCCAGTGTCGAATAAAAACGAGCTGTGCCTAGTCGATAAAGCAACTTGTCAATACGAGGCATTGGGTACGCATCGAATTTAGACACCGCATTGACTTTTCTATAGTCCACACAGAACCGGACCAACCTGTCGGCCTTGGGAACTAAGACCACCAGGCTGCTCCAGTCACTGTGGGACTCCTCGACGATGCCCATGTCGAGCATGGCCTTGAGTTCTTCACGAACCACCTTTCTTTTGTGTTTGGGCAGCCTGTAATGGCGGCCGCACACTACCACCCCCGGGGGCGTCTCAATGTGGTGTTCTATGAGGTGGGTGTGGCTGGGCAGGGGCGAGAACACATCAGAAAATTCTGCCTGCAACTGGGCAACCTCCGTGAGTTGGGTTGGGGAGAGGTGGTCTCCACAGGGGACCGGAGTGGTGGCCAATGTTCCTTTTTGAACCTCCGGCCCCAGCTCTGCCTTCTCTGGAAACAATGACACCAATGCCACGGGGACCTCCTCATTCCAAAGTTTTAGCAGATTGAGGTGGTAAATCTGTAACGCCCCATCCCTGTCCGTTCGCCTCATCTCATAGTCGACATCCCCGACTCACCGTGTGACCTCAAAGGGTCCTTGCCACTTGGTGATCAATTTGGAGCTAGACGTGGGCAACAGCACGAGTACTTTATCTCCTGGTGCGAACTCCCTAAGGTGCGTGCCCCTGTCATACAGGCGGATTTGCCGTTCTTGGGCTTGCCGCAAATTCTCCTGGGTTAGGTGTGTGAGTGTGTGGAGTTTTGCATGCAGGTCAATAACGTATTGAATTTCATTTTTGCTCATTGAAGGTCCCTCCTCCCAATTTTCCCACAGTACATCTAGAATGCCCCACGGCTTATGCCCATATAATAATTCGAACGGAGAGAACCCCATAGAGGCTTGTGGGACCTCTTGCACTGCGAATAACAGGGGCTCGAGCCATTTATCCCAATTGCGTGTGTCCTCGCTTACAAATTTTTTAATTATGTTTTTGAGGGTGCGATTAAACCGTTCAACTAAGCCGTCCGTTTGTGGATGATAAACGCTGGTGCGGATCAGCTTAATTCCCAGTAACTCATACAGTTCGCGCAGTGTGCGTGATATAAACATAGTGCCTTGATCAGTCAGAATCTCTTTGGGGATTCCAACTCAGGAGATGACGTGGAAGAGTGCTTCCGCAATACTACATGCTGAGATATTGCGAAGAGGCAGTGCTTCCGGATATCACGTTGCGTAGTCCACCAAAACTAAAATAAAGCGATATCCTCATGTTGACCAATCTAATACCTGCTGCTGTCAGACTGTATAACACCCACAACTTGTAACGTAGCAACAATAACCTGTTTGTCGTTATATTTGCACTACTTCACCACTACTACCTCTGCCATCTCTCATCAATGCAATTATTATGTGCAATAATATAGGCCTTAAACTATTTTTATGCATACTTATATATATATATATATATATATATATATATATATATATATATATATATATATATATATATATATATATAATTTATGTATATATGTGTGTATATATACAGAGTCTACCTATAATGTGCAATTTTTCCGAGCCTCTCAATAAGGCAATTTTTCTATACTTTTTCACGGTAGATAATGCAAATAGCCCTTTGTATTTAATCCTTCATTTGTCTAATTTTTATTTCAGTTTTATTTGTTATCTGTTTGACATTTTCTTGGTACTGTAACATGTGAATTTCCCCGATGTGGGATGAATAAAGCAAATCTAATCTAATCTAATTTAATCTAATGGCCCAACGAGATCCATCCCAATTCTTTTGAATGGGGTCTTGATTAATGGCAGAGGGCGCAAAGGTGCTTTTGGAATGGCCGCTGGATTTACTAACTGGCATTCGCGGCACGCCGTACACCACCTACAGACATCGCCGCAAATCCCTGGCCAATAGAACCGGGCCATTATTCGGGCTAGTGTCTTATCCTGCCCCAAGTGTCCAGCCATGGGATTAAAGTGAGCTGCCTGGAATATAAATTCCCGGTGGCTCTTTGGGATCAAAAGCTGTGTGATCGGCTCCTTAGTCTGAATGTCCTGTGTCACTCAGTATAATCTATCCTTAATAATGGAAAAATAGGGGAAGGACGGGGTGGCATTTGGCTGGAGCGTTTGACCATCGATTACTCTCACTTGGTCAAACATATGCCACAGAGTCTCGTCTCACGAATGCTCTAACGGGAAATCTGTGAGGGATTCCCCGAGAGAGGGAGGAGGAGCCTGCTGCTCCTCACTCTGACGTGGTGAAGACATAGACAGCTCTGTGACAGCTGCTCCTGCCAATGCCACACTGGGACCTCCCCCCGCTGAACTATGGCAGGACCCACTCTTCACTAAATGAGTCATTAATTCCTGAAATCCCGGCCAATCAGTCCCCAAAATTATCGAGTGGGTAAGGCGAGGATTAACCGCTGCCTTTACACTAAATTTCTCCCCTTGAAATAGAATGTGGACTGACACTAAAGGGTAGTTGTGAACATCCCCGTGCACATACAACACCTTCACCAATTGTGCTCTCCCCAATGCCTCCTCTTGCACCAGGCTTTGGTGGATTGAGGTCTGATTACAGCCGGAGTCCACCAAAGCCTGATACGTATCCCCTTGGATACTCACCGGTATGCGATACGCTCCAGCCTGATCGAGGGCGGTCCCTGGCGTGTCGGGGATCCGGACCACCACGCCCACCTCCATCGCCGATGCTGGAGGTGCCCCGGCTCCCTGCAGCGCCAGAAAACTGGCCTGGGCTCTCTCTCTGCACTGGTGTTCCGGAGCTCACTCACCTGAGGGGGGGAGAGACAGACACAGAAGTGGGAATTGGTAGGGCACCACAGGTGCGGCGGGCTGGCTGGGGTGGAGCCGGCCCCCACGTCCACGGTGGGGGAACGGGGTGAGGACGAGGAACAGAAGTGGAGGGGGGGAGAGAGAGAGAGGAGAGGGGGAAAGAGGAGACATGCTGTCCTGCCGTCAGAACAGCCGCCAAATGGTCCTCCGCCAACTTGATGGCCTGATCCAGCGACGCTGGGCGATGGCACTTGACCCACTATGCTGTCCCTTTGGGAAGTCGGGCGATGAACTGTTCCAGCACCACCAGATCGACAATTTCCTCGGCATCACAGTCGTCGGCCCTCAGCCACCGCTGGCAGGCATCCCGGAGTTGCTGGCCAAACGCGAATGGCTGGCCAACCTCCTCCAGGCGCAGAGTGCAGAAGCGCTGCCGTTGTTGCTCCGGGGTGTGCCCCACACGCTGGAGGACGGCCCGGCGGAGGTCGGCGTAGACCAGCCGGCTGTCGGCGGGGAGCTGTAGCGCGGCCAGTTGCGCCTCACCCGTTAGCAGGGGGAGGAGGCGCGCCGCGCGCTGTTCCACCGGCCAGCCCCAGGCCTCTGCTGCCTGCTCAAAGAGCATGAGGAAGGCCTCGGGATCATTGTGCAGGCCCATCTTTGTTAGGGTGAGGTGGGGAGGGCCCACGGTGGTGGAGGTGGTGGACCCCGCCGATGCAAGTAGGTGCCAGAATGCCTGGCGATCTTCCTGCTGCACCAGCATCAGGTCCTCGAACCTTTGCTCCTGCTCCTTCCGGAGGGCGACTAGCACCTGGTGCTGGCTCTGTTGGGCCGTGGCGAGCGCATGGATCAGGTCCTTAACGGGGAGGACTCCATGGGGCTGTTCTCCTCTGTGCTCCGTCCCGGGTTTCAGCACCACTGTAGGAATCAGAGCGGGTGGGTGGAGCACAGAAGCACGGCAGGCCAGAACTGAGTTCCAAAAACTCTTTTTATTTACAGCTTTTCAGCTTTTACCACTCTCCCAGCCGCACACGCATGCACACACATACAGTAAGTCTTCTGGTTGGGGAGAGAGCTCCCTTCCTCTGCTCTCTCTCTCCTTTTATAGGGCGCGGTCACTGGGGAAGACACAGAAACACAGGTTAACTGACATCAGGTGCAGTGATTCTGCCACTTACCTTCCCTGACTCCACCCTCCATTCACAGACCAATGCTTGGCCATGCCCCCACTGCCACAGTATTGTTTATTAATTAATTTATATATATATTTTTTCCATTTTGCTCGGGCACAACCCGAACTGATGATCACACCAACAGCTTTTTCTTTGGCTCGTCAGAAACAAGGTACTCCACCACTCTTGCTGGAGCAGTTGGGGGTTAGGTGCCTTGCTCAAGAGCACTTCAGCCAGTCCTGCTGTTCCAGGGAATCAAACCAGTGACCTTTAGGTCCCAAAGCTGCTTCTCTAAACATTAGGCCATGGCTTCCCCCCCCCCCCCCCCCCCATATTGTTTATAAAATACTACTGTTGACCTTTAAAGCACTGAACGGTCTTGCACCACAGTACCTGAGTAAACTTCTGGTCCTTTATGACCCGCCACATCTACTTAGATCAAAAGGTGCAGGCTATCTGCTGGTACCTCATATAGTAAAGGTTATGCCAGGGGACAGAGCCTTTTCTTACAAAGCCTCACAGTTATGGAACAGCCTTCCAAGTAGTGTTCAGGACTCAGACACAGTCTCAGCATTTAAGTCTCGGCTGAAAACATATCTGTTTAGTCAAGCCTTTTGTTAATTTTATTAGGTAAAGGAATAGATCTGGAGGGTCCTCAGACAGAGTGTTTTGGTAAACTGGGATGTATGGATACTGTCAGTCCTCCACTCACTTGATCACTTGAGTGTGTTGACAGTGTTGTGGCTGCTGCTTTATGTCCCGGGGCTCCCTCATGCCTGTATTACCTTCTGGCTCTCCCCTTTTAGTTATGCTGTCATAGTTAGTTTTGCCGGAGTCCCTGCTTGCACTCAGTGCAAAAAGTATACTGTTCTTACTCATCAGGTGACACTGGGCATACCTAACAACCTGTGTTTTCTCTCTCTCTCACTCTCTCTCTCTCTTTCCCCCCAACTCTGTCTGTCCCTCTGAGTAACATGTCAATCCTGAGATCAAGATGCTGACCTCTTCTGCTCCTCAGACCTGCCTGATCCATCCTGATGCCCTGTGTCTGGCTGGAGTCTCATTACATTGCCCCTGTGGAGGATGGCCCCATGTGGACAGTTGAAAGTCACACTTGGAAGATGCTCTGGACACTTACAGTAATGCTTTTATGGCTGAGGTCTACAGTTGACTTGCTAACTTTAGGACTGCAGTTGTTATAAACAGTTTTGCACTTACCGTAAGTTTCTCCTCAATGAACAGTTTATAACTTCAACAAAACAAACTTCATGTTAAAACTGTTAAAATGTTATAGTCATGCTATCTGTTATCACCCAAATGAGGATGGGTTCCCTTTTGAGTCTGGTTCCCCTCAAGGTTTCTTCCTCATGTTGTCTGATGGAGTTTTTCCTTGCCACCGTCACCACAGGCTTGCTTATTGGGGATAGATTAGGGATAAAATTAGCTCATGTTTAAAGTCACAAAAATTCTGTAAAGCTGCTTTGTGACAATGTCTATTGTTAAAAGCACTATAAATATAAACTTGACTTGACTAACAAAGAAATGTAAAGCAGTCCACAAAGACTGTGAAACTGGAAGGGCTCGAGAGCAACGAGTGTGATTTCAAACATAAGGTTCCAGCAATTTATGAGGGTACTTCAACAAGTTCTTGGCCTCACCCAGAAACAAGGGGTGTTACTCCTATTTTGGGGCATAACTGTATACTATAAAGCCTTACATCACTGTCCAAAAAACCTCAACTGAAAGAAGAAACCAAAGAGAAAAGGAGAGGAATGCTTTGAGCTGGCATGACGTTGCTCCAGGAAAATGTGCCCATCCACACAGCACAGGTGGCAGGGGCAGAAGCAGCCAAATGTGGCTTTGAACTGCTCCCCCCATGCACCTTACTCACCTGACCTGACACCATCTGACTTCTATCTGTTTCCCAAACTGAAATCCCACTCGTGTGGTCACCATTTTCAGAGTGATGATGAAGTCATCCATGCTGTTGAGGAGGATCTGGAGGCTCAAGGTGTGACCTTCTTCTGCAAAGGAATAGTGAAGCTTGAACATCAGTGGACCAAGCACATTGAAGTTAAAGGAGACAATGTAGAAAAATAATGCAAGAACACTCTTTCTCCTGTGATGTTTTCTGGGTGAGGCTGAGAACGTTTTGAAGTATCCTCATAAACAGTGGGTTCAAACTGTTGATGAGGCTGATGGCCTGAGGATAGAAGCTGTCTCTCGGTCTAGAGGTCCTACATTTCACACTATGATGTAGACTCTCCTGTGATGGATATCCTGCAGAGATGATAGTAGAGCCCTAACAATCTTCTCTGCAGTCTTTCCACATTCTGCAGGTGTTTGCAGTCCTTGGTGGAACTATTCCATACCACACTGTGATGTAGCTGGTCAAGGCTCTTTCTGTGATACAACTGTAGAAGCTGTGGAGAATCCTCTGTGACATGCCATGCTTCCTTCATCTCTTTAGGATAAATGGCTGCTGCTGTGCTTTTCTTGACCGGTTGGGTGGTGTTACATGTCTAGGTGAAGTCATCACTAATTTGGATGCCCAGTAATTTAACTCCTGACCCTCTCTACCTCAGACTCGCACATTATCAGTGGTTGGTGAGGTGTCCTCTCTGTCCTCATGTCTACTATTATAGAGACAACAGCTGCAGAATATTCTCAGCTCCAAAGAATGGCATGCTGTGAGATATCACATGGTTTGTCCAGTCATATTCATCAAACTAAACTAAGCTTCACATCTCGTCTGATATGGATCCGGTTTGTCCAAAAGCATACGTTGCCATAGTCACTAAGCTAGGCTTCAGGTTAGTCTCATTTGTGGTGCCAAATGTGCAGAACATTATCCGGGTTTGCAGAGATAAGCCTGGTTTTGAGATTAGCACACTTTGTGGAATAACCCCCTGCTCTCTGCACATTTCCTTCTCTTGCGTTTGTTTGTTGTCTTGAGTACTCGCTAGTCTATGTGCTTTTTGCCTCGAGATCACAGTTCCTGCTGCAAAGATTCACATTGTTTATGTTGTTAATTGACTACTTTCACATACCTACTAAAGCTTTGTGCCTTGGGGGGTAATCAGGCATTATATTTGTTTACTAAGTCAGATAACCTCAGTCATTCTTTGAATTCTCATGGGGAAAAATGACTTTTCCTGATTTAAAGTTTTAGAGAATATCTGAAGAGGCTAGGGGTTGAAAAGTGTGAGTTAGACAGAATTCACCGTCAAAATTTTACACTGACAGACAACACGCAACTTTGTTCTACACACTTCAGTGGTGGAGTAAAGTCTGATGATTCGAGTCACAATGCCGACAACCCCTCTGTCTTTGTGTTTAGTCATAAAAAGTGTGAAAACCGAAAAACAAGGACAAGTCAAAGAACTGAAAAGGATGACTTTATTGAAGGATCAACTCCAAAACTAAGCGTAAACAATGCAGTGTCAGAAAGCTTACATGTCCTTCTTCTTTTAGTGTTTCTGTAGGCAGCACAAATGTAGTATTTGCCCCTGTAGTCCGAACAGCTTCCTCTAACAGCTCAAAGATTGCCGTAATCTTTTAGGATATGAGTTCAAATCAGAGTGAAGGAAATCAAAATCAACTTCAGCTTAAAAAACAAATTTAACAGTTCTGCTGTGTTTACAGTACTGACTTGACTGAGTGAATTCCTTGCTTGTGTTCCCGTGCATGAAGCGTTTTTTGTATTTTCTTACGGCTTTCTGATCGTAACCAGCACCCAGCAAAAAACATTTCACAGTGGATTCTTCTATGATCACTGTCCATCTTTCTCAACTCTTCTGTCAATCTTTTAACTTCTGCAGGTCAGTAATCATTGGAACACCGTGTTGACAGATGAAGAAGCTGACTCACTGTCACCCGAAGTAGAAATGTTCAAAGCGTTCGATATGATATTTACAAGCACCTTTTTACCGAATGATTTCTTGAAGTCCACAGAAAAAGCTTTGCAGATTTCTTTAAGCTTTGGTTTCGTTAGTTTTGACACTTCTTTGAAGGTTTTAGGGATATTTAAATTTGAAAGATTACTGTCAGTGTGCGACGGCATGCTCTTTTAGTTTGTGTATATTTTGGTTACCCCTCAAGGTGCAAAGCATTATGGGTAATGTGAAAGTAGTCAATAAACTACCTGCATGTGCATCCACATCCACTACCATTTCATAACAATAGCAAATGAATAAAATAATTTTAGTAGTTACAATTTTGAGTTTTTAATTTAAATATTTTGATTTAACATTTAACACAATTTATCAATCTATCCAGACTATAATGAATAATTAGAGACACCATGAGTGTGAGATTATTATATGTGCACCAAGCTAACATTACCGTAAATGCTTGAGTACCAGGTTTACTGTAAAAACTCCCACAAATGAGCATACATGTATAACAATCTATTACAACCCTGATTCCAAAAAAGTTGGGACAAAGTACAAATTGTAAATAAAAACTGAATACAATAATTTACAAATCTCAAAAACTGATATTGTATTTACAATAGAACATAGACAACATATTAAATGTCGAAAGTGAGACATTTTGAAATTTCATGCCAAATATTGGCTCATTTGAAATTTCATAACAGCAACACATCTCAAAAAAGTTGGGACAGGGGCAATAAGAGGCTGGAAAAGTTAAAGGTACAAAAAAGGAACAGCTGGAGGACCAAATTGCAACTCATTAGGTCAATTGGCAATAGGTCATTAACATGACTGGGTATAAAAAGAGCATCTTGGAGTGGCAGCGGCTCTCAGAAGTAAAGATGGGAAGAGGATCACCAATCCCCCTAATTCTGCGCTGACAAATAGTGGAGCAATATCAGAAAGGAGTTCGACAGTGTAAAATTGGAAAGAGTTTGAACATATCATCATCTACAGTGCATAATATCATCAAAAGATTCAGAGAATCTGGAAGAATCTCTGTGCGTAAGGGTCAAGGCCGGAAAACCATACTGGGTGCCTGTGATCTTCGGGCCCTTAGACGGCGCTGCATCACATACAGGCATGCTTCTGTATTGGAAATCACAAAATGGGCTCAGGAATATTTCCAGAGAACATTATCTGTGAACACAATTCACCGTGCCATCCGCCGTTGCCAGCTAAAACTCTATAGTTCAAAGAAGAAGCCGTATCTAAACATGATCCAGAAGCGCAGACGTCTTCTCTGGGCCAAGGCTCATTTAAAATGGACTGTGGCAAAGTGGAAAACTGTTCTGTGGTCAGACGAATCAAAATTTGAAGTTCTTTATGGAAATCAGGGACGCCGTGTCATTCGGACTAAAGAGGAGAAGGACGACCCAAGTTGTTATCAGCGCTCAGTTCAGAAGCCTGCATCTCTGATGGTATGGGATTGCATTCGTGCATGTGGCATTGGCAGCTTACACATCTGGAAAGACACCATTAATGCTGAAAGGTATATCCAGGTTCTAGAGCAACATATGCTCCCATCCAGACGACGTCTCTTTCAGGGAAGACCTTGCATTTTCCAACATGACAATGCCAAACCACATACTGCATCAATTACAGCATCATTTTTTTTTCTCTCCGTGCTTCCACGGAAGGCGGTCACATTCTGCTCTCCCTCTCCCTCCTTTTTATCCCTGCTTGTGCTTTTGTGTCTTGTCTCGTCTGCTATACTTTTTGAAGAGACTCTTCCTGCATTACTTTCTAAACTAAAAAGCATGGAATTGATAAACTGGTCTCCTAACGAAATTGACACAGTTTTGGGTTCGGGGAAACCCGTTTGTCCTGCCGGAATGTTTGCGGCTGGTTACACAATGGACACGTGGGAGCGGTGGCGGGTCGTGTGCCTGGCGATTCTTTCTGTGGAGGACACTGAAGATATCTACCTATTCGGAACCATGATTACAGGACTTTTGCCGATTGGATTAGGCATTGCCCTGGTATATCGAGGAAATCAGACAACGGTGACAGCTGTTCAAAGCCCCACAAAGCTGCCCAATATGATTGGAGTGGTGGGCAAAGCTGTTGGCACTTGGACTGTGGACATTCAGAACTTTAACCACAAAATGGTTGTTATCTCAGAGCAGCTTTCAGCTTTGCAAGGAATGTTTTTCGGAGATCAATTTGAATAGAATGGACAGATATGGACGAGCGGTGAGGATGTGCGAAGACTGCGTCTGGAAAGACCAAACAATTCATATCTTATCGACATTCGGCGCCCTGAGACAGAACTGGCCTTGTTTCAGGCCGTTGCTGAGAAAACATTTCGCCCTGAAGGTCAATGCCGGGAGACACTCTCATTCCTCTCTAACTCTCCGCAGTCGCCATTTTCATCCCCAGTGTGACAAGCGGGTGCGTGACCAGCGCCTTCATGGCTGCAGGAGCGGACGGCTGCTTGCTTGCGCTGGATTACCTCCTCCCCTCCCCCCCACCCATCCCCCCCTTACCCCTTACCCCTGATTCCCCCCCCCAAGTCCCGTGTTTAAAGTGTACCTGTGTTGTAGTTGTGCTTATGCAAAGGTTTTTTTTTTAAATGTTCCCACACTGTACTCCTGACAGGAGCATAGTGTGTGTGGGGGGTGTTCTTTTTTTCCTTATCTCTCCTCATGTTGTGTTTCCCTTTTATCTTTATCCCTGTTTTCCTGTCCTGTCTACCCTATGTCAATTGTATGTTGTATATGTACGGACAGGTTGACGGCTAATTTCGCTGGTACATGTGACTAGTGACAATAAAGGGCATCATCAATCATCAATCAATCATCAATCATGGCTGCATAGAAGAAGGGTCCGGGTACTGAACTGGCCAGCCTGCAGTCCAGATCTTTCACCCATAGAAAACATTTGGCGCATCATAAAACAGAAGATATGACAAAAAAGACCTAAGACAGTTGAGCAACTAGAATCCTACATTAGACAAGAATGGGTTAACATTCCTATCCCTAAACTTGAGCAACTTGTCTCCTCAGTCCCCAGACGTTTACAGACTGTTGTAAAGAGAAAAGGGGATGTCTCACAGTGGGAAACATGGCCTTGTCCCAACTTTTTTGAGATGTGTTGTTGTCATGAAATTTAAAATCACCTAATTTTTCTCTTTAAATGATACATTTTCTCAGTTTAAACATTTGATATGTCATCTATGTTCTATTCTGAATAAAATATGGAATTTTGAAACTTCCACATCATTGCATTCCGTTTTTATTTACAATTTGTACTTTGTCCCAACTTTTTTGGAATTGGGGTTGTACTTAAATACCAATTATTAATAAGTAATAATCTGACCGCTGGGTGTAAATACATTTAATTTAATACAAAAAATACAAATACTATTTTTTAAACTGATTAATTAAAATCTATCAGGCATTTGAAGCTTCTCTTAACCCCAATGGTTTAATTGGACAGGCAGGGAGCAGGGAGCGATGGGCTGCTGTTTCATTACCCACAGTCCCTCTCTGTCCTCCATTCTCATGGGATGAAGGCAGCAAACCTTTTCAGACAGAGGTGAGAAAATCCAGCACTTCCAGGAATAATGTTAAGTCACTGGAAGATCTTAAAATAGCAGCCAGAAAAGAAAAAAAATGGGGAAAAAAGAGAAGAGGATTCGCATCCAGACCTGAAGTCTCTTAGACAATATTTTGTACCCGGACCCTCAGAGGAACACGTCACATTGAGAGAATTTAAAGTATGTTCTTGTAGAGTGTGGTGAGGAGGCGAGAGGGTGAGATGGTAATGAGCAGGAGGAAGAATTGCAGGATGGTTTTGGATGAGGAGGAGGAGGAGGAAGAGGATGCATTCATTCAGGAAGTGGAAACCTTCACTCATGTTACGTATATGCACACACATGCTGTACTACACACCATACATGTAGATAGTATTCATTAATACTCTCATTACTGTTTAATATTTAGTCATTCAAAACTTATAGTATGTTCATTCTGGTTACTCAGTAAATTCTCCTTCACTTCCCATCTGCTGTATTCCTATTGGCTCAGCTTGGTCATGTGATTTCAAAGTAAGTAAACTAAATGACTGGTAAAGCAAACAACAGCAATGTCTTTGGTAATTCACAACAAACAAAATCATAAAAAAGTACAAATTCTATAAAACCTGGCTCCAACTCTTGCCCTTACTTAAGTACTTACAATTTTACGATTTTCCCTGCTCCCTAAAAAGGTGACAAAAGTGTCCTCAACTTTAGTGTTTAAAAATATAAACTATTTTAATGTCTTTTTTTCACATTCCAAAATTTAACAGCCCTGTGGGAAAATAATTCATTATTCCATTCCATTTACAAAAAATATTAAAGATATAGCCACATTTACGTTATCCACATTCACTGGATATGAGCAATCACACGCTCTGATTGGTTACTCTACTACAGGGATATCAGCTCATATACCGTGAGGAGAGAAAAACAAAATGGCAGAGCGTGTTGTTGAAACAACCGAGGATGAAATAAAAACTCTACTCAAAAACAAAACCACAAAAAATGCAACAAAATATGGAATAAAAGTATTTGATGGTAAGAATGCATCGTTTTTATTTTTCAAAAAGTATTATTATTATTATTATTATTATTATTATTATTATTATTATCGCATTTTTCACAAATTGCTCCTGTCATTTCGCCGGTTTGTTTACACTCTAAGCGGAAATGATATTGTCAGATGTTTTGTATAAAGTTTTTTTATTTATCGAATTTGCAAAAAAATAATAAAATAAAAATGCTCAGTTTCTCAAAATCCAGTGAATGTGGATAGAATAAAACAGTTATTCCACTCAATCTCATCATACATGGATTATAGACAACTCGGTGCTGTGTGCCTCATCAGCTAACAGCTCATGTACGACTCAATTTTGTGGAATAACTGTTATACCCAGGTCAGATGGCAGAAAGATGCATGCTGCGACCTGCGATTGGTCAGGTGGCGACTGATCACAGGTGGACGCAGGTGTTTTGCATCAAATCCTTCATTGTGGTCAGATGTATTGCAAGACGCAGAGTTTTTAAGCTGTTATGACAGGATGCAACCAGTTGGAAACAGACGCAGCTAGACGCAGGTTGACGCAGCGCACAGAAAACCTTTAAATATATAAGGCCATAAGACTGCTCGCAGGTTGTTGTAAACTATTTGCAGGTCCAGTCTGCATCTATCTGTGATGCATCACAGTCATCTCGAAAGACTTGTCTTCCCCTGTGTCAGCCTGCATCTAGCTGCCACTACCTGCTTCAACCTGCGATTGGTCACTTAAGCGTTGCACGACTGCCTGCCTCTACATTCGTCAACCTGCTATTTGCACTGATTGGAATGCTGAAATGTGAAGAGACTGTGATCCACTTGCATCATCCTGCCTCTACTAAAGACCTTCTGCAACACTCTGCCATTATCTGTGTCATCTTGCGTCTATCTGCGATTTTGTTATCGCTGGTAGACACAAGTAGGTGAAAACTAGTTGCAGTCTGCTGTCTGACCAGGGCATAAATTACAGTGGTGCTTGAAAGTTTGTGAACCCTTTAGAATTTTCTATATTTCTGCATAAATATGACCTAAAACATCATTAGATTTTCACACAAGTCCTAAAAGTAGATAAAGAGATCCCAGTTAAACAAATGAGACAAAAATATTATACTTGGTCATTTATTCACTGAGGAAAATGATCCAATATTACATATCTGTGAGTTGCAAAAGTATATGAACCTTTGCTTTCAGTATCTGGTGTGACCCCCTTGTGCAGCAATAACTGCAACTAAACGTTTGCGGTAACTGTTGATCAGTCCTGCACACCGGCTTGGAGGAATTTTAGCCCGTTCCTCCGTACAGAACAGCTTCAACTCTGGGATGTTGGTGGGTTTCCTCACATGAACTGCTCGTTTCAGGTCCTTCCACAACATTTCGATTGGCTTAAGGTCAGGACTTTGACTTGGCCATTCCAAAACATTAACTTTATTCTTCTTTAACCATTCTTTGGTAGAACTACTTGTCAAATCAAATCAAGTTTATTTGTATAGCGCTTTTAACAATAAACATTGTCGCAAAGCAGCTTTACAGAATTTGAACGACTTAAAACATGAGCTAATTTTATCCCTAATCTATCCCCTATGAGCAAGCCTGTGGCGACGGTGGCAAGGAAAAACTCCCTCAGACGACATGAGGAAGAAACCTCGAGAGGAACCAGACTCAAAAGGGAACCCATCCTCATTTGGGCAACAACAGACAGCCTGACTATAATATTAACAGTTTTAACAGGTATAACCCTCAACTGTCCTCATGGGGCCATCCTTCACAGGAGCGGTGCGATAAAACTCCGACCAGACACAGGGCACCAGGATGGATCAAGCAGGTCCGAGGGGCAGAAGAGGCCAGCATCTCAATCCCAGGATCAACATGTAACTCAGAGGGACAGGATGGGGGGGGGAAGACTTGTGTGCTCAGGGTCGTTGTCTTGCTGCATGACCCACCACCTCTTGAGATTCAATTCATGGAAAGATATCCTGACATTTTCCTTTAGAATTCGCTGGTATAATTCACAATTCATTGTTCCATCAATGATGGCAAGCCGTCCTGGCCCAGATGCAGCAAAACAGGGCCAAACCATGACACTACCACCACCATGTTTCACAGATGGGATAAGGTTCTTATGCTGGAATGCAGTGTTTTCCTTTCTCCAAACATAACGTTTCTCATTTAAACCAAAAAGTTCTATTTTGCTCTCATCCTTCCACAAAACATTTTTCCAATAGCCTTCTGGCTTGTCCATGTGATCTTTAGCAAACTGCAGACAAGCAGCAATGTTTTTTTTTTTTTTGGAGAGCAGTGGCTTTCTCCTTGCAACCCTGCCATGCACTCCATTGTTGTTCAGTGTTCTCCTGATGGTGGACTCATGAACATTAACATTAGCCAAAGTGAGAGAGGCCTTCAGTTGCTTAGAAGTTACCCTGGGGTCCTTTGTGACCTCGCTGACTATTACACACCTTGCTCTTGGAGTGATCTTTGTTGGTGGACCACTCCTAGGGAGGGTAACAATGATCTTGAATTTCCTCCATTTGTACACAATCTGTCTGACTGTGGATTGGTGGAGTCCAAACTCTTTAGAGATGGTTTTGTAACCTTTTCCAGCCTGATGAGCATCAACAATGCTTTTTCTCAGGTCCTCAGAAATCTCCTTTGTTCGTGCCATGATACACTTCCACAAACATGTGTTGTGAAGATCAGACTTTGATAGATCCCTGTTCTTTAAATAAAACAGGGTGCCCTCTCACACCTGATTGTCATCTCATTGATCAAAAACACCTGACTCTAATTTCACCTTCAAATTAACTGCTAATCCTAGAGGTTCACATACTTTTACCACTCATAGATATGTAATATTGGATCATTTTCCTCAATAAATAAATGACCAAAGTATAATGTTTTTGTCTCATTTGTTTAACTGGGTTCTCTTTATCTACTTTTAGGACTTGTGTGAAAATCTGATGATGTTTTAGGTCATATTTATGCAGAAATATAGAAAACTCCAAAAGGTTCACAAACTTTCAAGCACCACTGTCGCTAAGTGTGTAAGTCAGGAAAGGAAGTATGGCTTCTTTGAGATCCGTTTCTGCTAACTGAGCAAAAATAAACAGAATATTTGGCTATACTGTGTCAAAATGTCACTTAATCATCATCATCATCATTATTATTAATATTTACTTTTTTAGAGAACTCTTGTCTAAAAGCAATATCAAACAAGCTAGAGTGCAGCTATACTGAATATCAGCATGGTTCGGGTCCCTCTTCAGAGCAATTTTGTAAAATTGCAAAATAATTATTGTGTCCCTTTTCACCTTTGGGGTAAATATACTTTAAAATTATAAAACTATAATTCTTGTTTACAAACTAAAAAGGAAAAATGTTCAGATCAGGAAATTGGGCAGGTTTCACAACTATATTGATAATGTCACAATTTCACCATGTGCATTTTTACTCAGTGTTACCGACTTTGGGAATTCTCCCTCTGGCATCATGTATTATTCATGTGGTATTTATGTACACTGATCTACTAACTAATAAACTGGCAGCTCGGTGTGTGCACATGGTGATTATAACTCTTAACTTGTAGTGCTCCTTCAAACATTTCATATTCTTGATTTTTATTACAGTACATATCTATTATGCAGTGTGTTATGTGTTATATAGCATGAGAAAGATACACATAGCTCAATACAAGATTCCTGACATTTTATCTCTTATTATTAGCCACCACTGGAACATAGAGCACATCTGTGATATTATGAAAACGTTATGAAAGTCTACAGGTGTAATCCGAGAGTTTATTACTCAGGACTCTGTTAGAATGTAGTCTTATGGGTCACGGTAATATTAACGTTGGATATCGTTGTCAGATATAAATGCCACAGACTGCCATCTGTGCCCTGCAATATGTATATATTTATATAAAACATATTCATATCAATCATATTTATGCATGAAATTTCTTCAAGTAGAAATTAAATGTGTGCAATATTAGCATTTGATTATGAATTCAGTAAGACAAAAAGGATAGCAGAGGATCACAGGATATGGGATTAAAGGACAGAAGATCATATGACAGGATATAAAAGGACTGGGGATCACGCAATGGGGTCAGAGGACAGGGGATCACAGGACAGAGGATCACAGGACAGGGAATCACATGGTAGAGGACAACAGAACAGAGGATCACATGACAGAGGATCACATGATAGAGGACCAAAGGACAGGGCATCACAGGACAGGGGATCACAGGACAGAGGATCACATGATAATCACATGATAGAGAACCAATGGACAGGGGATCATACAATGGGGTCACAGGAAAAGGGATCACAGGACAGGATCACATGATAGAGAACCAAAAGATCACAGGACATGGGACCACATGATAGAGGACCACAGGACAGGGAATCACATGATAGAGAACCAAAGGACAGGGTATCACATGCCAGCAGATCGCATGACACAGAACCAAAGGACAGGGGATCACAGGACAAGGAGTCACATGATAGAGAACCAAAGGACAGGGGATCACATGATGGCGTCACAGGACAAGGGATCACATGACAGGGGATCATAGAACAGGGGATCACATGATAGAAGACCACAGGACAGGGGATCACATGATGGGGTTACAGGACAAGGGATCACAGGACAGGGGATCACAGAACAGGGGATAACATGATAGAAGACCACAGGACAGGGGATCACATGATGGGGTTACAGGACAAGGGATCGCAGGACAGGGGATCACAGAACAGGGGATCCCAGGACAGGGGATCACATGATAGAGGACTAAAGGACAGGGGATCACAGTACAGAGGATCACATGATAGAGGACCAAAGGACAGGGGATCAGATAATGGGGTCACAGGACAGGGGATCACAGAACAGGGGATCACAAGACAGGATCACGACAGATGATCACAGGACAGGGGATCACATGACAGGATCACAGGACAGAGGACCAAAGGTCAGGGGATCACAAGAGAGGGGATCAAAACAGAAATCAAAGCTAACATTGAGCTTATGGGAACACAACACTCGAGCACAACAATAATATTTGTCACCATGGGAACCATGACTATGATACCAATGCATTAGAAATGTTCATTTTGTAGCAATCACACAGGTGAAGGCTTGTTTATTTGTTTATGTTTTTGGAAGAGTCTCATTGAAACACACATGCATGAAGAGTCTAGCTCACCGAAGTTCAGTTCACCCTGAGCTCAGAAGCAATGAGTGATAGCAGGTACATTCTCTGACATGCATGCATCTGCTGCAGTTGTTCACAATCAAGCATTGTGGGATAGTTACAGAGAGATGTCTTTTTGACTGTCTCCAAGTAACTGTTTAAATGAAATCAGAGAGTAAGGATGAGTTGCTCATTTTGAGGGAAACTGGGATCTGAAACTTTTCCTTCTCATCTCCTGATCACAGAAGGTCTTTCTTTCCACCTGCTACCTAGCCGACATTTCCATGGAAACCCATAACCTTTCAGATGAAGCACCTTCTCCTTAAAACTCAGCACCTTATACTGTAACATATCATTCCCAGCCATGTAAGTACTGTAAATATTTTTTATGTGGTAATAAAAAGGGCAGATTTACCTTTTTCCCCAGACAGACAGAGATGTTTTTCTCTTAATCATGTGTCCTTTTGTTCAGTTTTTACACTGTACTGAAAGGTGGTCTGTTTTCCATAATTTTATGGTCATTTTATTTATTTATTTTAACCAAAAAACAAACAAACAAACAAAAAAGCCAAAAGCAAAACACTTTTTCAATTCACTAAACAGATACAGTGCCGCTGTGTTATAAATAATAAAGCAATAAATTAATGAGTCAATCCATAAAGAAACATAAATAAATATATAAATAGAGGTGAGTGTGATAGACCATTAAATATTCTATGAGATATAAATAAATATATAAAGCACATAAATAAATCATTTATAATTAATGCTGTTATTGTTTTCATACATAATTTATATGACCTTTACGAAAGAATATTAATTTATTTTTAGAGGATTTTATATTATAAATTGTATTATATACAATTCTATGCATTTTATTAACATACAGTTGTACAGAAAAATGATTATTATTATTATTATTATTATCAAGGATGGGCGGCACGGTGGTGTAGTGGTTAGCGCTGTCGCCTCACAGCAAGAAGGTTCCGGGTTCGAGCCCCGTGGCCGGCAAGGGCCTTTCTGTGTGTTAGGGTTTTGCTGGGATTCGAACCTGGTTCGTTGGTGTGATATCCAGCAAACCCCCACTAGGCCACCAGGGGGATGACTCAAATGCAGAGGCGTGAGGCGGAAGTAGAAAAAGAATAAAAAAGGTTTATTTAAACTATATACACTATATACAGGGCAAAACAAAAGACAAAAAAAAAACCAAAGAGTATAATCCAAAAGAAAAGCAAAGTGCAAAAATACAAAAGCTAAGAAGATCAAAAAACACAGTACAAAGGAAACTGGAGATAAACATAACAGCACAAAGACTCCGTGACAAGAGGACTCAACTCAGGGGTATAAATAGACAAACTAATTAAGGACACAGGTGAAGATAATTAGGCAATTAACACAAACACAAAACACAGGAACAGTGGCGGCCTCTAGAGGCCAAAATAAACACGACATGAAAAGGAAATAACAGCGGCCTCTAGAGGCCAAAACAGTCCTAGTCCTAACAGGACCCCCCCCCCCAGGAGCGTCTCCTGACGTTCCCAGGGCGATCCGGATGGGCCGAATGGAAGTCCCGACATAGTTCTTTATCAAGGACATCCCGAGCAGGAACCCAGCAGCGCTCCTCAGGACCATAGCCCTCCCAGTCCACCAGATATTGCAACCCGCCGCGGACCCGGCGGGAGTCAAGCAGGCGATTCACAGTGAACACAGTCTGCCCCTGGAAGATGCGGGGGGGTGGGGGGTTCCTAGGGGCAGGGGCATACGTAGACGTCAGTACGGGCCGTAACAGGGAAACATGGAAAGTGGGGTTGATCCTCAGAGTCCGGGGCAACTGGAGCCGGTAGGAGACAGGGTTCACCCTGCGCACCACCTTGAAGGGGCCAGTGTAGCGAGGAGCAAGCTTGCGGTTCTCCACCCGCAGTGGAAGGTCCTTAGTGGACAGCCAAACACGCTGCCCAGGGCGGAAAGCGTGTGCAGGTCTTCTATGGCGGTTGGCCTGAGTCTGGTTGGTTCTGGAGGTCTGTATGAGGGTCTTCCTGACCTTGCTCCAGGTCTTGCGACACCGTCTCACATATTGGTTGACCGAGGGCACCCCCGCGTCCTCCTCCTGGTCCGGGAACAGAGGTGGCTGGAACCCGAATTGGCACTGGAATGGCGACAGCTTGGTGGCCGATGACTGCAGGGTGTTGTGGGCGTACTCCGCCCATGGCAGCCAGGTGCTCCACGATGTCGGGTTATCCATAGCCAGGCCTCGCAGGGTGGTTTCCAGGTCCTGGTTGAGCCTCTCCGTCTGACCATTGGACTGTGGGTGAAACCCAGAGGAGAGGCTGGCAGTGGCTCCGATGACCTTGCAGAACCCGTGCCACACTCGGGAGGAGAACTGGGGCCCTCGGTCTGAGACGATGTCCTGTGGAAGACCAAAGACTCGGAAGACATGATTAAACAAAAGTTTCGCAGTTTCAAGAGCAGAGGGGAGTTTGCACAGTGGTATGAAGCGGCAGGCCTTGGAGAATCTGTCAACTAAGACCAAAATGACCGTGTTACCTTGTGACTCAGGGAGACCCGTGATAAAGTCGACTGCCACGTGGGACCAGGGACGCCGGGGAATGGTCAGAGGATGCAGGAGACCCTGGGGACGCTGTCGTGGGTTCTTGGTTCTGGTGCAAACCTCACAGGACAGGACAAATGACCTTACTTCCTTCTCCATGTTAGGCCACCAGAAGCGTCTTTTCAGGAAGTCCAGGGTCCTCCGAGCTCCCGGGTGGGCGGTGAGAGGGGAAGAGTGACCCCACTGGAGAACCTTGGCCCGGGCTTGATGTGGGACGTACAAGAGGCCTGGTGGCCCCGTCCCAGGACCGGGGTCCTGGCGTTGGGCTCGTCGGACAGCCTCCTCAATACCCCAGCGGACAGGGGCCACAATCCGGGACACAGGGATAATAGGCCCGACTTCATTTTCCCTGTTAGTGGCAGAGAACAGTCTGGACAGTGCGTCAGGTTTGGTGTTCTTGGAGCCGGGGCGGTATGAGAGGGTGAAGTCAAACCGACTGAAAAACAGGGCCCACCTAGCCTGTCGAGGGTTCAGTCTCTTGGCTTGCTGGAGGTACTCCAGGTTCTTGTGGTCAGTCCAAACCAGGAATGGATGTTGTGCTCCCTCCAGCCAGTGCCTCCACTCCTCAAGGGCCAGTTTGACCGCTAGCAGTTCTCGATCCCCCACATCGTACCGGGACTCAGCAGGACTCAGGCGGTGGGAGAAGTAAGCGCAGGGGTGCAGCTTTCCTTCCGAACGTTGAGAGAGCACCGCACCGACACCACTGTCCGAGGCGTCCACCTCCACGATGAATGGTTGGGAGGTGTCCGGGAGAACCAGAATGGGTGCCGTGCAGAAGCGGTCCTTGAGGTCTTTGAACGCCTTTTCTGCCTGAGGAGACCAGCCATAAGATCCACCTGTCCCTTTGGTGAGGTCTGACATGGGTGCTGCCACAGAACTGAAGTTCCTGATGAACTTGCGGTAGAAGTTAGCGAATCCTAAGAACCGCTGAACCTCCTTAACGGACTTGGGAGTAGGCCAATCCCGGACGGCCAGGGTCTTGGCAGGGTCCATTTGGAGTTGGCCTGTCCGTACAATAAATCCCAGAAAGGAGACCTCGGGAACATGAAATTCGCATTTCTGGGCCTTGGCGAACAGATTGTTCTGTAGCAGCCTCTGGAGAACCTGGCGGACATGGTGGCGGTGCTCCTGCACGGTCTTGGAAAAGATAAGGATGTCGTCGAGGTAGACAAAAACGTATAGGTTAATCATGTCCCTTAAGACGTCGTTGATTAGGGCCTGAAAAACAGCTGGTGCGTTGGTGAGTCCGAAGGGCATCACCTGGTATTCGTAGTGCCCAGACGGGGTGTTAAAGGCAGTCTTCCACTCGTCTCCCTGTCGGATACGGATGAGGTGGTATGCGTTCCGTAGGTCCAACTTGGTGAAGACGGTGGCGCCTTGGAGCAGGTCGAAAGCTGTGGACATCAGCGGAAGGGGATATCGGTTGCGCACAGTGATCTTATTCAGGCCCCTGTAATCAATACATGGTCGGAGCCCCCCATCCTTCTTGCCAACAAAGAAGAAGCCGGCTCCAGCAGGTGAAGTGGAGGGTCAAATAAACCCAGAGACCAGGGCATCTTTGAGGTATTCCTCCATGGCCTTGCGTTCTGGCTGAGAGAGTGAAAACAGTCTGCCACGAGGAGGGGTAGTCCCAGGGAGCAAGTCGATGGCACAGTCGTAGGCCCGGTGCGGAGGAAGAACGGCGGCCCTGCTCTTGCTGAATACCTCCTTGAGATCCCAGTACTCTGTGGGAACTTGAGATAACTCGGTGAGATCAGGGGGCTCGGCAGGAGACACAGGAGAGCTAGAGAGCAGACAAGAGGCATGGCATGCAGGGCCCCATTCCACAACCTGGCTTGTTACCCAGTCTATGCGAGGGTTGTGGCGAGTAAGCCAAGGAAGGCCTAGAATAACTGGGAACTCAGGTGAAGGAATCAGGTGCAGGGATATTTCTTCCTTGTGACCTTGAGACTGGAGGAAAACTGGAGAAGTAACTTGGGTGACTCTTCCATCACCTAACGCTTGGCCATCGAGGGCAGACACAGACAGTGGGACTTCAAGAGGTGCAGTCGGAATATTGATGCTTTGGGCGAAGTGAATATCCATAAAGTTCCCAGCTGCCCCTGAGTCTATCAAAGCTTGACAAGAGTGGACAGACTCACCCCAGGAGATGGAGACCGGGATGTAGATTCCTTGGCCAGGGAGTCCGGGAGAGAGGGTAGGCCCCGTCACAACCCTCCCTCGGCTGGACGGGGCGGTCCTTTTCCCAAGAGTTCGGGACATGATGCTCGGAAGTGACCAGGCTTGCCACAGTAGATGCAGCACTTGTCCCTCCTTCTGCGCTCCCTCTCAGATGCGGAGAGGCGAGTACGACCCACTTGCATGGGTTCTGGACAGTCACTGAAGGAGGTAGACGGTCTCCAGGTAGAGGTAGGGAGGCTGGGGGGGCTCAAGGCTTGGTGGCGTTCTCTCATCCTGTTGTCCAGACGAATAGCATGTGAGATGAGGGTTTCGAGGTCACTTGGGCATCCAATAGAGGCCAGACCGTCCTTGATGGGGTCAGACAGACCATGGTGGAAGGCTGACACCAGGGCAGTCTCGTTCCATCCACTTACTGCTGCGAGTGTTCGGAACGAGATGGCGTAATCTGCGACGCTTCCTCCTTGCCGGATGGACATGAGCTTTCGGGCTGCGTCGGTACTGATGTCTGCCTGATCGAAGACCCGAAGCATCTCTTCAGAAAACAGCTGGAAATCAAAGCACTCAGGTCCCTGTCTTTGCCAGATAGCAGTAGCCCAGGCTCGCGCCTTACCAGCTAATAAGGTGATCACAAAGGCAATCTTGCGGCGATCCGTAGTGTAGGTGGTAGGCTGAAGCTCAAAGGTGAGTTGACACTGGGTAAGGAACTCTCGGCACTCACTGTGCTTGCCGTCATACCTCTGTGGTGTAGGAAGGCTGGGTTCGCGAGGTGAAGAAGGCAGCATTGCAGGAGGCACTGGAGCAGGAGTGGGAGCTGGATCAGGAGCAGGAACTGGATCAGGAGCAGGAGATGCAGGCAGAGATGTCAGCTGTGCCAGGGTTTTCCCAATTTGCTGAAGCAGTTCCTCGTGGCGAGCGAGGGCCTCACGTTGGCTGGTGAGCGTACGTCCATGAGCATCCATGGTCGCTCCGAAGCGTGTCAAAGCTGCCATAATTCCCTGAAGGTTGGCCGGGTAGACAGTTGAAGCAGCCTCTGCTGAGTCGGTCATGACGGAGTCTTTCTGTTAGGGTTTTGCTGGGATTCGAACCTGGTTCGTTGGTGTGATATCCAGCAAACCCCCACTAGGCCACCAGGGGGATGACTCAAATGCAGAGGCGTGAGGCGGAAGTAGAAAAAGAATAAAAAAGGTTTATTTAAACTATATACACTATATACAGGGCAAAACAAAAGACAAAAAAAAAACCAAAGAGTATAATCCAAAAGAAAAGCAAAGTGCAAAAATACAAAAGCTAAGAAGATCAAAAAACACAGTACAAAGGAAACTGGAGATAAACATAACAGCACAAAGACTCCGTGACAAGAGGACTCAACTCAGGGGTATAAATAGACAAACTAATTAAGGACACAGGTGAAGATAATTAGGCAATTAACACAAACACAAAACACAGGAACAGTGGCGGCCTCTAGAGGCCAAAATAAACATGACATGAAAAGGAAATAACAGCGGCCTCTAGAGGCCAAAACAGTCCTAGTCCTAACACTGTGTGGAGTTTGCATGTTCTCCCCGTGTCCGCGTGGGTTTCCTCCGGGTGCTCCGGTTTCCCCCACAGTCCAAAGACATGCAGGTTAGGTTAACTGGTGACTCTAAATTGACCGTAGGTGTGAATGTGAGTGTGAATGGTTGTCTGTGTCTATGTGTCAGCCCTGTGATGACCTGGCGACTTGTCCAGGGTGTACCCCGCCTTTCGCCCGTAGTCAGCTGGGATAGGCTCCAGCTTGCCTGCGACCCTGTAGAACAGGATAAAGCGGCTACAGATAATGAGATGAGATGAGATGAGATTATCAAGGATGACAATGGATGTTTTATATTTATTATTGTTGTCCATTAATTTATATGTTATTTAGAAAGAGAAAGGAGACTAAAATTTCTTACAGCAAACCCTCAAACGACTGAGTGGGGTCATTTATGATCCCGGGCATATAATTTTGGTGCAGTTTTGAAACATTTGATCAGAAAAATATTTCCTACCATGAATTTGTCAGTTAACTTGTCCTACAACTGTTCATAGGTTTTTGCAGGGATCGGATGAATGGTGTGGGAAGAGTAATGAAAAATTGTGCGGCGTCATTTATGACCCTGTAAAGAAGCCTAGGATTTATTGCATTAATTCCTTATCAAATTTTGCTTTTACCGCCTACTTATCTGTATATTTTACTTTTTTTGCAGTGAACCATAGCAAGGAGACCAAGAATGGCTAGATTAATAGCTGCAGAAGCATTGAGACAGATACTTGAGGCCCAAAGTGATGATGAAAATAGCTCAACTGATGGAGATGATTAATTTTAGTATTAGCATATCCACTAGAAATAGCTTGTTAGCTCGTATTAACATATTAGTAACTAGTTTTGATGTTACAAAGATCCCATCAAAACTGCAATGGATGTTTTTGCTCATAATTTTCTTTTCATGATACATTTTCAGTCAGTGTTGTTGAATTGATTAAATGTTCCAGTAAGACAGAATAAAAACTGTCTAGATTATATTCTTCTTATGCTCTGTCTCTTTATCTTCTTTCTGCATTAAAATTTGTTGTAAAACATACCTATCTACATTTATATATTGTATAATATCTGTCTTCAACACAGGAAGTGGTATTAGTATGTAAAACCAAGAAAAAAATAACTAGGTATATGGATTCATGTACTGAATATAGCGGGGTCATAAATGACCCCACCTGGTCATAGTAGTTGCTAAAATAGCTTGGTCGCTTGAAAGTTAAATATACAGTATATTTATACATTTTTAAGCAATAATAAATAGTTTGTATATAGAGTGAGTGCAGATGGTGAGTCAGTCATCAGCGCTCAGCCCTTTTATCCCTCCTCCACAGTTTTATGGTTTTAAAACCTTCCCTGTGTCTCTGTGGCAAATTCAGTGTTTCACACGGACACATATTTATTAGAGCTTGAAAGAACGAGGGCAACTTCCTGGAGAGAGAGAGAGAGAGAGAGAGAGGAGCTGTGGTTGCTAAAGAAGGCAACTGGACTTGCTTGAAATTCTTGAAAACGTTTCACCTGTCATCCGAAAGGATTCTTCAGTTCTGTCTGACTAGTGTGGAGTTCCAGGTATTTATCTTCTAGTGGACCAAAAGCAACCCTAAGGAGCCATTGAGGTCACATGGGTCATTGACACTCTCAGTCTGTAGGTGTCAGGGTCACTGGAGGCCGGGCGTGAACGATGTTAGCAGCCTAGAGGGTCATTAGGGTGATCTGTGGGTCGTTGGCTCTCTCTGCCATCATGTGAGTCATTGAAGTCAGCTGAGTCTTGGTGTGGATGTGTGTTCAGTTTTCTGGGAAGTGTACCAAGGACTGCTTTGTAGGTGGCTGATAAGTGGTGCCTTAGACCACCTCCTCTGTTCAGTGATGGTCATTCCAGGTTGACAATGATAGCTTATTTTACTCCTCTTTCAAACCACCAGTCTTCTCTGGCTAGAATGTGTCCATTGCAGTCCTGAAATGAGTGTCCTTTGTTATTGAGATGAAGATAGACTGCAGAGTCCTGGCCTGAGGAACTGGCTCTCCTGTGTTGAGCTATGTGCCAGTGAAGCGGTTGTTTTGTTTCCCAAATGTACAGTCAGTGCATTCCTCACTGCACTGAATTGCATATACTACACTGTCCTGTTTATGTCTGGGTATTCTGTCCCCAGACATAGATAGACCAATTTCTGCCTCAGAGTGTTAGTGGGTCTGAAGTGAGCAGGAATATTGTGTTTGTAGAAGATCCTCCTGAGTTTTTCAGGTAGTCCAGAAATGCAGGGAATGACAATGTCCTGTCTGTTATGTTTCTTTTTCTGGTCTTGACCAAAGCCCTGTTGAGATACCCGCACTTCTGAATTGCTGCCTTGCTCCTTCTCTTTTCCCTCTACCATTGTAGGAATGCTCTGAACCCTGTGATCTAAGGTCCTAATGACCCCCAATTTGTGTTCCAGTGGGTGGTGAGAGTCAAGCAGTAGGTACTGGTCTGTGTGTGGGGGTTTCCAGTAGACCTCAATGTCTTGGTCGATGTGCATGCCACAGTCCAAAAAGGATAGGTTGTTTCCACTGATGTCCTCCTGAGTGAACTTGATGTTGATATCCACTGCATTGATGTGCTCTGTGAAGGCTTCAACCTCATGGGTTTTGATTTTAACCCAGGTCTCATCCACATACCTGAACCAGTGGCTGAGAGCAACTCCTGAAAAAGTGGTCAAAGCTTTGTTTACCACTTCCTCCATGTATAGATTGGCCACTACAGGGGACACCGGTGAGCCCATGGCACATCCATGCTTCAGTCTGTAGAAACATTTGTTGAACTGGAAATGGGTGGTGGTCAGGCAGAGGTCAAGCAGGGTGCAAATGTGGTCCATGATGAGGTTCATTCTCTCCAGTAAGATGCTGACTTGAAGAAGTCATTTCCTAACACATTTGACTGCTTCTGTGGTGGGAATGCAAGTGAACAGAGAAGTGACATCATAGGAAACCATGGTTTCATCTGAGTCTAGCTTAAGGTCTACAACTTTAATGGCAAAATCTTGGAAGTTGTTGACATGATGTGGCTTGTTTCCAACAAGAGGAGCCAGGATGGTGGCTAGGTGTTTGCCAATGTTATAGGTGACCGAGTTTATGCTGCTTTTTATGATGAGTTTATGATGGGTCTGAGTGGAGGTCCTTCCTTGTGAATCTTGGGGAGTCCATAAATGAGAGTAACAGCTTCCCCAGGGTACAGTCTGTAGTACAGAGATCGGTTGATCGCATGGTCCTTCTCTAGTTGTTGTAGGCAGCTCACAACTTTCTTTTTGTAACTGCTGGTGGGGTCCCGCCTCAGGGTTTCATAGGTGGTTGTGTCACTGAGGAGACTGGTCATCTTTGAATGGTAGTCTACTGTGTTTAGCACCACTGTGCATCTCCCTTTATCCAAAGGACTAAACTTTGCAGTTTCACCAGAGCAGATACCAGTGGTAGATCTCATCACAGCCACAGAGTCAGCCATCAGAAACAACAATTTGACCAATATAGAGGCAGAACAACTTAGACTGAAAGTATCAGCTGCCCTCGCCAGTGCGAAAGCACCCCCCTCCAACCTCACCATCCAAGAGATGTACAGTGGTGCTAAACACAAGGGACAATGACCAGTGTCCCATATAGTGACCAATCTATACATGGAGGAAGTGGAAAACAAAGCTTTGACCACTTTTTCAGGAGTTGCTCCCAGCCACTGGTTCAGGTATGTGGATGACACCTGGGTTAAAATCAAAACCCATGAGGTAGAAGCCTTCACAGAGCACATCAATGCAGTGGATATCAACATCAAGTTCACTCAGGAGGACATCAGTGGAAACAACCTATCCTTTTTGGACTGTGGCATGCACATCGAACAAGACAGAAGCCTTCGCATCAGGGTCTACTGGAAACCCACACACACAGACCAGTACTGTTTGACTCTCACCACCCACTAGAACACAAATTGGGGGTCATTAGGACCTTAGATCACAGGGCTCAGAACATTCTTACAATGGTGGAGGGAAAAGAGAAGGAGCAAAAACGCATCAAGGAAGCATTTCAGAAGTGCGGGTATCCCAACTGGGCTTTGGTCAAGACCAGAAAAAGAAACATAACAGAGAGGGAAGAAAGCAGCAACAAACACAAGAACATTGTCATTCCTTACATTTCTGGACTACCTGAAAAACTCAGGAGGATCTTCTACAAACACAATATTCCTGTTCAGTTCAGACCTAGTAACACTGAGGCAGAAATCAGTCCACCCTAAGGACAGAATATCCAGACACAAACAGGACAACATAGTGTACACAATTCAGTGCAGTGAGGAATGCATGACCTGTACATTTGGGAAACGAAACAACCACTTCACTGGCGCATAGCTCAACACAGGAGAGACAGTTCCTCAGGCCAGGACTCTGAAGTTTATCTTCATCTCAATAACAAAGGACACTCATTTCAGGTCTGTAATGTATGCATTTTAGCCAGAGAAGACCGGTGGTTTGAAAGAGGAGTAAAAGAAGTCATGTTCATCAACCTGGAACAACCATCACTGAACAGAGGAGATGGTCTGAGACACCACTCATCAGCCACCTACAATGCAGTCCTTGGCACACTTCCCAGAAAACTGAACACACATCCACACCAAAACTCAACTGAATTCAATGACTCACATGATGGCAGAGAGAGCCAACGACCCACAGATTACCCTAACGACACTCTAGGCTGCTAACACCGTTCACACCCGGCCTCCAGTGACCCTAACACCTACAGACTGAGGCCCTGTCCACATGGCAATGGATTCAGGTGAATCTGATAAAATTGTTTATCGTTTCGGCCTGGCGTCCACACGGCACCGGCGTTTTGGGTGCCCCAAAACGATATTTTTTGAGAACGGGTTCCAGAGTGGAAAAATCTGGCAATGGCGCCATTGCGAAGTCGTCTGGATGAGTAGAACGGATTTGTTTACGATGACGTCACAACCACATGACTAGAACAAGCAGCACTCTTGCTGTTTTGTATGAACCACTGCATTGCATTCACTTTTGTATACAGCTTTTCTTTTAAATAAACAAGTAACTGAACCATTTCTTGAATTTCTTTTTTTTTATTAGATAAGACTGCTTTTCAAAATGTTCACACACAATATAAAAAGTTATATAAATGATATAAAAATGCTTTTCAAAATGTTCACACACAATAAGAAAATTAAGTTATATAAAACTATGCACACTAATAAAACTAATTTGTACACACAGAAGGCACGATTTCCTCACGTAGTCGCAGCCATCTTCTTCTTGTTGTTGTGTGTTTGTTCCTGTGAGTACTTCACACTGGGTAGAAGAAGGGGTTTATGCACATGTGTCCTACGTCTTCTATTGTTCTGGTGTCTCCGATGGGACTGTCTTATAGCGCACGTAGAGGTGTGGTATGTGTATTGCATTGTTTTCAGCAAGCATTGCATTGCCATATGTACCTGATATTTTACTGATCTGTTGCCCATGTGGACGCGATATTTTTTTAATAAAATCTCGTTGCTGTTGTCGTGTGGATGTAGCCTGAGAGTGTCAACGACCCATGTGACCTCAATGGGTCCTTAGGGTTGCTTTTGGTCCACTAGAGAGTAAATACCTGGAACTCTCCAGTAGTCAGACAGAACTGAAGAAGCCTTTTGGATGAGAGGTCAAACATCTTCAAAAATTTCAAGCAAATCCAGTTGCCTTCTTTAGCAACCATGGTTTACTATGACCTGAATGACTGAGAACCTTCACAGACATAGAGAGAGGAGGCCACTCTAATTTCTGCTTTAACAGGAATAAACTTATGCACAGTGCTGCTGAATTCTGGACTCTGTTTGGTCAGAAGATGTTGATTAATTCTCTAGAACAGCAGCTCTGACTGTCGTACAGCTGAACATCACAGGATTATAATCACAAATGTTCAGAAGTCAGGACAGATGTTATTCAATGAGTTTAGAGATGGAGTTGTGGGTTTGAGTGTGACACACTCTGTCTGAACAGTTCACGAGGAATAATATTTATTCTGCCACAAACAAGTGCATTAGAGGAGGAGGAAGAGGAGGAAAACAAAAAGCTCTTTTTAATCAGGATGAATGAGATGTGCTTTATTGGGAACAGTTACATTTATCTGAGAGCCAGATTGTTTTTGCAGCTGTGTGTGTGTGTGTGTGTGTGTGTGTGTGTGTGTGTGTGTGTGTGTGTGTGTGTGAAAGAGAAAGAGCACAGATCTGTGTGGTGTTATTAACTGAGATCAAACCCGGACATTATTCCAGCAGTAGGTGTGTGTTGACTGGATATTGACAGTGTGTAATTACGCTCTCCAGCTCCAACTGACTTGGCGTTAGTGAGCGATGGAGGGTTCAGGGAGCTGATTCACAGTAAACACTTCTCTACAGGCCTCGTGTTCACCAAGGTCAAATCTCAGCACTCACACTCATTAACACTGTGTGTGTGTGTGTGTGTGTGTGTGTGTGTGTGTGTGTGTGTGTGTGTGTGTGTGTGTGTGTACTTCTTTAGCTGTGTGTTACAGCAGAACTAGAACAGCTGAAGGTCAGCTGGAACAATAGGGTCTGTCTCAGAAACTGGGTACTGTGGGGGTACCCCACTAAATATACTCACAGTCAATAAACTATACAGTTTTGAATGGTGATGGTTTTAATTTGAAATAAAATGATGAAAGAAATAATACAGATAAAACTAAATCTTTGATGTGAATACTCGATTCAGAATTTGGCAAAAATTCTGCAAATTTGTGGAAAAATGGTGGCTTGATCTGGGACATGATAAATGGTTGACTACATCGCATTCCCTTAAAAAAGGTTGTAGTCCACTGAAAAGTCTACAGTTATCACTAATTGTATTTTAAGTTGTAACTTTATACACCTAAGGATCGGTGCGCTCACAGAACAATCATAACCGTAATAAAACATCACGCAAAATATTTGATCACTGTCGTAATTCCATTTTCCGCAAACCCAAAACCAATACGATCGTGTGTTTTGATCTAAACGGAAAGCCTCAGGGTCAAGGTCACTACCTCACCAAAAGTAGTAACTTAAAATCACTACGCCATATAAACATTTAGTTATAAATCTACAATTTTGTTTTTTAAAACGAAAGCTGAAAGTTAGGTATAGAATATGTTTCTTACAGAATATGTTACGATGGTAGCTGGTCTTGTATGAATTTCTGAGCTATAAAATGAGTTGTGGTCTATTTTTTACCGTAGCGTGTTATTTGTGTGCGGGGAAGGACACGCATTAACAATTTGCATGTGTAGAATGGAATTTTCCACTCCAACAGTTATGTAAGATTGTATGTGTGTTCTCGTGCATAGCTGTACTGAACTTATGACCCTTGCACACCCTGGTAAACGTGCATAATCGCGAGAACATACTCTTTTATTTTCTCTGTACCTTCTAGTTTCGCTGAAACCACATTCCTGGTTCCTCCTGTTCTAGGGGGTGTACATTCTGCTCTTTCATGTATAATAAAAACGACTCCTTATCTGGCGAGTTCACCTTGTGCCCCCGAGCCCCTTACTTATCTTGTCACGCAAGCTTCTGATGTATATAAACCCTGCTCTTTCTGTGTATCACTGAGCAGTGCCTGAATAAACCAGATTGATTTAACTCGTGTGGTTTGTTTCAACCCTGCTCCAGAGCGCTCTTACGTCAACGCATCTGAACTGAGACAGACACAGGTTCTAACAATTTGGTGACCCCGACGTGATACTCTCAATCAGGTAAGACATGTTTGATTGACTACCTGGTTGGCAGTAGTTTCGTAGTGTCCTACGGAGGACAGTTTTCCCTGGTTCGAGTCCAGGAAGAGCGCGCTATACAAATTTGTACTATATTTGTTGTCTGTTCCTCTTCAGATCCGTTTGTTGTCATTGTACGATGGGAAGCTCGTTCCCTAAGCCTGCGCCAGGGGAAACCCCGGCCGAATGGATGACTAGGTGCGGTTTTGCTTATTATGTTTCTCCCTGGCTCGATAATTTGGCAGGTTGGACCGAGGCCAACCCTCAAATTCCTTCATATCCTCGTCAAGGTACATTCGATCCTGGTTATCTTGCATCAGCCTATCGCATGATTTATGAGGGATTAGGGGACCCCGGATGGGATCGCCCGTATATGCGGGAAGGATATGCCAAATGGTATGATATGAAGAAGATTTGGGATAATTTTAAACAGGCTTATACTCCCCGTTCAGTCCTGAAATCCATCCCGAAGCCTCGGGCTGCACCCGTCACCAAGGAAACGGAGGAGGCGGCGCTAGGAAAATCCAAATCTCATTCTGCTCCTCCAGCCTCGTTAGATAGTAAACCTCCACCTTATAGTAAGGCTGGAAAAATTACTGGTAAATCGCCGTCAGCTGCAAAAACGATTCCTAAAATTTATCCGTCCCTGGCTGCTGTGTCTGCGTGCCCCCCCCCCACGGTTGACAGAGGGCAGCGTCCCGGAGGGATAAAGGGTGCGCCTGCATCAGCCAAGAACGGCAAAGACGAAGAAAGTAGTGACGATACCGATGATGACACTGATGATGACGATTGGGATAATCCCGATGGTGTGGGTCCAGACGCCGGCTCGCGTCCTTATCCGCCACAAAACGCTGCTTGTGTATGGGTTGCAAAGCGCAGTGGTATTGATATAACTCCCCCGTCCCCGTCGGCTCTTAAGGACATCATCTCGCTTCTTCCGTCACCCGATAAGCCCTTGCTTTTTGTTGATCAGTTAATTAATGTTTCTCGTAATTGTCAGCTTACGGGAGCTGATTACCGGTTTATTCTGCAAAATAAATTAGGAGGCGCATATGATGAGACAGCCCTGTTAGAAAACGTTCAGGTTCTCGCCCCCGTCAATGATCAAGCTGAAAATATTAAGGAAGAGTATGAAGGGGATGACGGTCGCCCGCGTCGGCGCACCGTGACTACCTTCTTTTGGAAGGACACGCTGAACGCACTGCAGCAGCTTCGTGAGCAATTGACGCGATACCTGCTCGCCTTAAAACAAGCAAATAGAGACCTGTCACAGGTCACTAATTGCAAACAGGAGCGTTCTGAGCTGACGTCGGCTTTCTGGAAGCGCTTTGGGGAAGTTTGGCAACATTTGGGAGGTCTCGAACTCAATTTGGCAAACCCGAACCCAATGTTCTTGTCCACCTTTTTGTCTAATTGTCGCCCCGAAATACAGAGCGTTTTAAAACATCACTGGAGTGACCGGAATAATCTGGTCCTCCGCCAGGCCGGGGAGCGAGTACGCACGCTGGAGAGCGATGGTCTCCTAGACTGTAAGATGAATAAAGCATGTTTATCTGTTGTGCCGGGCGGACGGGTGGATGGCCGACAGGAGAGGGGTCGCCGAATGGGGCCGCGCGGTGGGGGAGGGAGGAGAAATGGAAAGTGCCACTATTGTGGAAAAGAGGGGCACTGGATAAGAGAATGTCATGCGAAACAGCGAGATGAGCAGGAACGCGAGAAACCCGTCATGCGCGCCGGTTCAAGCCCCACAGGGCAGAGAAATCCTGCCCGCCCATAGGGCTGCCCTCAGAGCGATGAAACCCCAACCGTTGCTATGTTAAATCTTTTATTCAGCTCCCCTCTTAACGAAGATCTTCCCACTATTGTTTTATGCCTGGCAGGGACTGAATATCCTTTTTTACTCGACACCGGGGCTACCATGTCCTCAGTGGGGAGGGAATATGCGGGTCCTTTATCTACACGGTCTGTAAGCTCTGTGGGAATAGAAGGGGTTCCTTTCCATTCCAGTTGCACGCCCCCCCTTTCTGTTACTTGTGCCCTTGATCCTTTACTGAAGTTTTCTCACTCCTTTGTATGCATGCCTGATTGCCCTTTTAACCTGCTTGGACGGGACCTCATGAGCCTCCTAGGGCTCTCTATTTCTTTTAGTGGCTCACACATGGTTGTTGACATACCAGACGACACTTCGTCGGCTGCTCTTGCCCTCACCTCTCTTTCTCTCCCCCATAACCTTCTCAATGCTGCTTGTGCCGTTACCTGCCTCACACCCTCTCTTTCTGATCTCCCAGCTTCTCTTTGGGCGGAACATAAGGACGAGGTGGGCTTTGTTAACTGTACCCCTTACGAGGCGGTCATTAAACACTCTTCGCCAGTATATGTAAAACAGTACCCCCTTTCCCCAGCTAAACTGTCTGGCATTGATGATGTTCTGTGTTCTCTCCTAGAGCAAGGTGTGGTTGTTCCCTGTGTCAGCCCTTATAACACTCCAGTGAACCCGGTGCAGAAGCCCAACGGCACGTGGCGTTTCACCCAGGATTTGCGTAAGATTAATGAGTTAATTATCCCAGTCGCCCCATTAGTTCCAGA
The DNA here is from genome assembly GCF_027579695.1 of Neoarius graeffei. Lineage (NCBI taxonomy): Eukaryota > Metazoa > Chordata > Actinopteri > Siluriformes > Ariidae > Neoarius > Neoarius graeffei. The sequence goes on from NC_083573.1 coordinate 105,147,535, forward strand.
CGTTCCCTCTCTTATGGCCTCGATTCCGTGTGAACATGCTTTTTTCTCTGTAATTGATCTCTGTTCTGCCTTTTTCAGCGTCCCTGTGGGCCACGACACGCAGCCCCTGTTCGCTTTTACGCACAGGGGAAAGCAGTACACATGGACCAGGTTACCCCAAGGATATGTCGATTCCCCCGCGGTTTTTACAGCCGTAGTGAGGGACGCCTTGGCCGATTTGTGCCTCCCCTCGGGCTCCTCCGTGCTCCAATACGCGGATGATCTTCTGGTAACGGCGGAGGACGAGGACCTTTGCGCTAAAGCCACACTCGCTCTCCTCTCTCTTCTGGCGCAAGAAGGTTTCAAGGTCTCACGAACTAAGCTTCAGTTCTGCCTCCCCACTGTTCGATATCTGGGTCACGATCTCTCCCAGGGCTCCCGCAGGCTCAGCCCCGAGCGTGTGCAGGTCATCCTAGACACTCAGGTGCCTGCCACCAAACACGCCCTCATGGCTTTTCTGGGACTTATCAATTACTGCCGCCAGTGGATTCCTGACTGTTCCACCTATGACAAGTGTCTGCGCTCTGCAATTCTGCACTCGGACCCTTTGACTCAGCCCTTGGTATGGTCTGACGAGATGCTGACGGCCTTCAGGGCCTTGAAACAGGCTTTATGCTCGGCCCCTGCTCTCGGACTTCCGAATTACCGTTTGCCGTTTCATTTATATGTGTGCAACCAGCAGGGAACTGCGTCTGGGGTTTTGGCGCAGGAGCACGGGGGGGGTATGCGGCCTTGTGCGTTCCTCTCTAAAACTCTTGATTCTGTGGCACAGGGTCTCCCTGCTTGCCTCAGGGCGGTGGCTGCATGTGCTGTCATGGTCACGGACGCTGAACGGCTGGTTTTGTCTCACCCGCTCGTTCTCCACACCTCACATGATGTAGTGCACGTTTTAAAGAACCTCAGTACCCAGCATTTATCTGCGCAGCGTCGCTCTGGATACGAGTCTATTCTTTTGGCCACCGAAAACCTTACTGTTAAGCCCTCCTCCTCCTTTGATTCTCTCGCGCACGCGCTTCAGCGCCTCCTCAATTCACAGGATGATTTTCTTCCTTCTGAAACACACGACTGCATTTCTAGCATTCTTTTCGAGACAAGTATCCGCCCCGACTTACGCTCCACCCCGTTACTTTCAGGTGATTCGCTGTTTGTGGACGGCTCGTGCTCACGCCCCTCTGACGGCGTTTTCGTGTGTGGTTATTCTGTGTGCCGCCTTCCTGATGAAACTGTTGAAGCTTTTTCTCTTCCTTTCTCCTCGGCTCAGGCTGCCGAACTATACGCTCTAACTCGTGCATGTGTTATTGCCCAGGACACAGACGTCACTATCTACACTGATTCACGTTACGCTTTCGGCGTTGCTCACGACTTTGGTCGGATTTGGGCTTCGCGTGGGTTCACCACTGCAGACGGTAAGCCCATTTCTCATTCTTCGCTTGTTACTGATCTTATTACAGCGTGTCTTCTCCCGCGCTCTTTAGCCATTGTTAAGACTCGTGCTCATTGTATTGGGGACTCTTTTGAGATCAGGGGAAACTCTCTCGCCGATCGCATTGCCAAAGCCGCGGCTGCCTCCGGTGTTTTTCCGCCTTCGCTTACTCTCTCCCTGGTCTCATCCAGCCGTATGATTAGTGCCGTTCTTCCGGACATTGACTTGATCTCCCTCCAGGCCTCCGCTTCGGCCTCAGACAACCATTTCTGGGACTCATGCGGCGCGCAGCCGTCTGACGGCGTTCGGATCGATGCTCAGGGCCGCCTTTGTTTGCCTAGACATTGCACTCCATTTCTCGTCCGCGAGTTTCATGGTCCCACTCACCGCGGACGAAGGGGGGTAGTGGAGGATTTATCCAAAATATTTTGCATCGACAAAATACACACCGATGTACATCACATTCTAGACAGATGTTTAACGTGCGCACAGAATAATCCATCTAAACCAGGCGCGGTACATCAGCACCTTCCCATACCTGACACGCCGTTCCAGGAATGGCAGATTGACTTTACTCACATGCCAAAACAGGGCCCCTTTAAGTATCTCTTGGTCATGGTCGACAAATTTTCACGATGGGTGGAGGCTTTCCCTTGCGGGAAAGAAGACGCTCGCACGGCGGTAAACAAATTGACGCAAGAAATCATTCCGCGTTATGGTCTCCCGGTAGGGATAGACTCTGACAAAGGTACGCCGTTCACCTCTAAGGTGACACAAGAACTGTGTAAAGACTTAAAAATCCTTTGGCGATTCCACATCCCGTACCATCCACAATCCTCCGGCATTGTGGAGCGCGCAAATAGAACAATCAAGGGTAAGCTGCGCAAGGCAATGCAAGAAACCGGCACTAAAAACTGGGTACAAATTTTACCCTTAGTCCTCGCTGACATGCGAATGACCACTCAAGTGGCCCTCGACAACCTGTCTCCGTATGAGCTCGTGATGGGCCGGCCTTTTCCTACACCCTGGCGCAGAGGTATGCAGGCTATAGGAACGAGTGATCTTGATGTACATCTCAGTGAGTACGCCGTGGGTCTCATGCGGGTGTTGGATGAGTACTGGACGAGACTAAATTCCAAAAAGCCTCCCATTCCTGAGGCACCCACTCACCCCTTTGAGGTAGGGGATAAAGTGTTGGTAAAGAAATTTGCGAAATTAGGCGCTCCTTTGGAGGAACCGCCCTACAGTGAACCCACGGATGTGCTCGCTGTAACTCGAACGGCTGTACTAACTGACCTTTTTCCACAGTGGATTCATGCCAGTCGAATAAAGAAGGCTCCAATGTAATAGAAATCTATATTGTTGATGCTTAACAGGTTTTTGTGTTTCAGAAAGTTGCTGTGACAATAGCTGACGGCCTTTTCAGGGATCCCCTTTCCAGCATCCGGAGTGATCCGGTTTCGGCTGATCTACAAAGAGGGGATGGTCGGTGCGTCCCGCAGACTTCTGAACTGAGGAATCTGGAAGACACGTGAGCCTGGGCTACCTTCAACTATCTACATCCTGTGGACACAGAAAGAACAAAGTCAGTGACCAGTATGACTTTCCTTCTGGTATTGGTCTTAGCGCTTGGAGCAGGGAATCCCGCTCAAGCCAGCCACGAGGACAACGTTTTTTGGCGATTTGCCAATTGGACTGCTAAACAACATACTAATGAATCATGTTATGTCTGTCATTTAATGCCTGTGAGCTCAGCATCTGTGTCTCTCGCTCCTAGGTCGCAGAACGGCTCGTTTGGCGCCTTACAACAGTTAGCTCGCTCATGTTTAACTTTGGTGTGTCTGGGAGGGTATACAGTTAATCAAACACACACTCATTCCGAATTCTCTAACCACTCGCAGGTAAAAGGCTTGCACAATTGTCACAAGAACACGTCGAATAACCTAACTGATTGCTTAAAATCTATACGAACGATGCGGAAGTTTTGGATTCCAGAAATGTTTCGACCTCAAGGGTTCTCGGCTCAGGTACCACCAAAATTTGTGTTCCCAGTGTGTGTAGAACGACAGGGAAATACGAACTTTTTATTAGGACTGCTCTCCCGACAGCATTGTGGAACAATCCTGGATGAGTATAATTCTTCGAGTACATATGAAGCCTATCTTCAAAATGCCACATGTACATCTTCCCGGAACTGCTCTGTCATTGCCCCCGACATAGTAGGCACCGACCCGTTAGGCGATGATTGGTATTGGGTCTGCGGGACAAGAGTTTATCTCTCCCTTCCATTTATGTGGAACGGACGTTGTGGTCTAACACAATTTAAAAGCAAAATCATGATTGTCTTGCCATCAGGTAAGTCTCCGGGACGTCCGCGCACCAGGCGTTCTGTAAGCGACGATTCCTTCCCGCCGCCCGAACATCAATTAGAAAGCAAATGGAATAAATTCTGGCAATCATTAGTTCCCCAATACGGTCTAACCCAGGTCTGGAATCAACTGGAAGTGACTCACTATCGTCTGGCTACCTTCGTTAACGCCACTAACGCCGCCATAGAAGGCATCCGTGTCGAGTTAACAGCATTGCGCTTAATGACTACTCAAAATCGCATGGCCCTGGACATTTTCCTCGCCAAGGAGGGTGGTGTCTGTGCTATGGTAGATGATTCATGCTGCACTTTCGTCCCCGCTAATGATGATCCGAGTTTAGGTGACATTACACGTCAGCTAGAAAAAATGCGACAAGTAGCCCATGATTTAAAAATGGACGAGCAGGCCAGCTCTACTTGGGGCTGGGGGTGGCTGCATGTCCTCTTTGGGGGACTGGCCCCATACATCTCTATGATTATTCCTGTACTGGTGATTGGTCTTCTCGTTTGCATATGTGGCCCTTTTCTGTTTCGTTGCTGTATGGATAGGATCTACAATATGATGGTTGCGCACTCTGGTTACACCCCTATGTCTGCCAATACATTAGAGTCTAAACTGTAGTTATACTCTGTAAACAAAGTATAAAAGAGGGGATTGTAAGATTGTATGTGTGTTCTCGTGCATAGCTGTACTGAACTTATGACCCTTGCACACCCTGGTAAACGTGCATAATCGCGAGAACATACTCTTTTATTTTCTCTGTACCTTCTAGTTTCGCTGAAACCACATTCCTGGTTCCTCCTGTTCTAGGGGGTGTACATTCTGCTCTTTCATGTATAATAAAAACGACTCCTTATCTGGCGAGTTCACCTTGTGCCCCCAAGCCCCTTACTTATCTTGTCACGCAAGCTTCTGATGTATATAAACCCTGCTCTTTCTGTGTATCACTGAGCAGTGCCTGAATAAACCAGATTGATTTAACTCGTGTGGTTTGTTTCAACCCTGCTCCAGAGCGCTCTTACGTCAACGCATCTGAACTGAGACAGACACAGGTTCTAACAAGTTAGAAGTTGATCGTGCTTCCATTTGCGGTCTTTCTGTTACGCGGGTGATCTGTTCGGACATTATCGCTGAAAAGGTGAGTTTTGACAGTTTTATTTTGTTTTAGTCTTGCAGTATAAGGCAATAGAATGTTTCTTTTTCATCTTACTTTCATATTTCGTAGTGTTTGCATATTTTTGGCCAATATTTTGCAACCATGGTCAATTTAGATTGAACTTTTGATAGAATCTATGGCCAGACATTTTGCCCCACCTCACCTCGTGCTCCGTCCGGTGTGGTAGTGATGTCTCGATGCTAGCGCACCGCAGCAGAGATCCGTGCGACCTTCAGCCGGTACAGTCGCTGTTCTTTTACCACCGCCGTTATTCTCATCTTTCCGGTGTGTTCTTGATTTTTCCATTGTGTCCTATTTCGCCATATCAAATACCCAAACTGTATCATATTATTCATATTTAAGTGAATAATCAATTCAGTCATCATAACTTGGCATTTTTAACCCAAGCAATCAAAAAAGAGGAAATTTATTCAATATTTTCACTCATCTGTGAAGGAGGGCTTTAATTCTTCATGATGGAGTTATTTTATATGGAAATCAATTTTACGAAAGCATTTGAATTGTAATCAAAAACAATTTTCCACAGTGGATTTTTTCCACTGGCCAGATAAAGCAAGATACTATCTTTATTCTTATTAAACATGATAAAAGAAACATTGAGTGTCAGGTAAATGCAAAAAAAAAAAAAAAGTAAAATTAGAAAATTTATTTTTTGACCATAATGTCCCAAATGAGAGAACAGTTTCTGAGACGGATCTATTACTCCATTTTATAATCTTCAATAATAGTGCATGATCAAGTTCTTTATTCCTCTCATACCTCAGCTCCATGTTTTAACAACTAAAGAATGACTCTTTTTCATATCACTCTTTTTTATCTTTATATAAAAATCCACTGTACATGTCCCTGTGAATGAGCCATTACTATAGAAACGATGCTCGTAATCGTACATGTACTTGTGCTTGTAGTTAAAGTGTAATGGCTTTTTTACTCAACACACAAAAATGAAGATGACATTAGAAATGAACTGATTGAACAATCTGAAAAGTTGTGAAAGAGAGAAAAAGGAAAAAGAGGAAGAAAGAGAAAGAGTAAATAGGAAAAGGGAAACGGGGCCATATGAACAGGAAGTAAAAGAGAGGGAATAAAGGGAAAAAGGAAAAAAGAAAGAAGTAGGGAATAAAGGATGGATAAAAGGAGAGCAAATCAGAAAAAAATCATTGAGAAAGAAGAAAAAAGGAAATAAGAAAAAACTGAAAGAGAAAGAATGAAGAAGACAGAAAAGACACAGAGAACAAGAGAATAATACATTGCCAGAAAGAAGGACTGAAAAGAAAGTGAAACAGAGAGTTCATAGAAAGAATGAAGGTGAAAGGGACAAAGGGAGATTGACAAAGAGAGACAAGGAGAAAGGAAGAAGAGGAAAACAGAGAAAGGAGTGAAAAAAGAACAAATAAAACAGAGAAAGTGAAAGGAGAGAAAACAGAAAGAATAATTTAGAGAATGAGTGAAGGATAAAGATAAAAGCAGAGAGACAGACAGAAATAACAAAACAGAGAAAAGATGACGAATGAGAGGGAAATAAAGAGAGAGAGGGAGAGAGAGAGAGAGAGAGAGAGAGAGAGAGAGAGAGAGAGAGAGACCCTGATATGGAGATGGAGAATGGGAAACGAGATGACTGGGATAAATTGATGAGTGTGGCACCAGGAGGGTGAAGGACCCCCATCGATCAGTGTGTATCAATACCTCAACACACACACACACACACACACACACACACACACACACACACACACACACACACACACACTTCTCTAACAGACTCTTTAAAAGAGTGTCAGTGTCAGTTATTCTTCTCTGCGAACAAAACTGATACACTCCACTACAGTGTGTGATTGTGGACACGCCCACAGTGGACCAATTATAGTGTTCATGTAGCCTATATAGGGAATAGGGTGTGTGGTTTGGGTTACACCCTCAGTGGACGGATTATAGTGTTCATGTGGCCTATATAGGGAATAGGGTGTGTGGTTTGGGATACACCCTCAGTGGACGGATTATAGTGTTCATGTGGCCTATATAGGGAATAGGGTGTGTGGTTTGGGACACACTCACAGTGGAACAATTATATTGTTCATGTGGCCTATATAGGGAATGGGGTGTGTGGTTTAGGCTACACCTTCAGTGGACGGATTATAGTGTTCATGTAGCCTATATAGGGAATAGGGTGTGTGGTTTGGGACACACTCACAGTGGACCAATTATATTGTTCATGTGGCCTATATAGGGAATGGGGTGTGTGGTTTGGGATACACCTTCAGTGGACGGATTATAGTGTTCATGTAGCCTATATAGGGAATAGGGTGTGTGGTTTGGGACACACTCACAGTGGACCAATTATATTGTTCATGTGGCCTATATAGGGAATGGGGTGTGTGGTTTGGGATACACCCTCAGTGGACAGATTATAGTGTTCATGTGGCTTATATAGGGAATAGGGTGTGTGGTTTGGGACACACCCAAAGTGGACTGATTATATTGTTCATGTGGCCTATATAGGGAATAGGGTGTGTGGTTTGGGACACAACCACTGTGGACCATTTACAGCATTCCTTTGTGTAGTATCTCACTGGGCTGCGACAGTCTGCGACTAGTTGGAGACACAACAATTGTGATAAAATATGTGAATTAGCGACAATTTTCACTTGGAATCACACTGAATTGATATTTGCATATTTTATCGTAATTGTTGTGTCTCTAACTAGTCGCAGGCTGTCGCAGACCAGTGAGATACACTCGCATTTCCTGTCTCACGGAAACTGACTTGAGAAGGGTTTGTGATGGCTTTGCGACACCAGCAATGCATTTGTGGCTATTTTGAGAGAAATTTTGTCGCACAAATTTTTTGAACATGTTCAAAATTTCAGCGACGAAGGCGCGACACTTTGCGACTCATGCGAGGAAATTGAAAAGCCCTATGAATGTTTCAAGACACTTTTGAATCTCTCTCGCGAATGACGTTCGCAATTTTTCGCAAGCTGTCGAAGCCCAGTGAGATACTGGCTTAAGTCCTATATAGTGACCAAGGCATTCAGTTTGGGATGCACCCACAGTGGACTGACTTTTTCTGTCCTTTCTCCCTGTCTCAGTCCCCGTCTCTGTACCTGTCTTAGTCTTTTCCATTTTCCTCCTCTCTGTTCCTTCAGTGTGGTAATCGATTTCTTCATTTTCCCAGGCACTGTCAGCAGCTCTGTGCATTTTACCTCCATTACAGTACATCTTCATTACACAGCTACCAGCTCAGTGCTGTCTGTCTGTCTGCCCTCTCTCTCTCTTTTTCTCTCGCTCTCTCTGCTCCCTTGTTCCTCAAGCTTAATCTCAAGCTCAAGGGAATCAGTGTTTCAGGGTTTCCTGTTAACATGCAGGAGATCATCATTTCTAATCAGTGCTTCAGAAAGATTCCAACTGCTGGAGACAGAGAATAGAAAACACAGAGAAACAGACAGAAAGACAGACTGGCAGATAGACAAGTAAAACAGACAGACACTGTAGATAGATAGACACCATAGACAGACAGACACTGTAGACAAACAGACACTACAGATAGACATTGGAGACAGACAGACACTATAGACAAGCACTATATACAACCCCATTTCCAAAAAAGTTGGGACAAAGAACAAATTGTAAATAAAAATGGAATGCAACAATTTACAAATCTCAAAAACTGCACTCAAAAAAATAAAACATTGGCTTTACTTAACCGAGTTATGGCAACCGGTCCCACGAAACTGTGTTAATTTAGATGTATTGAATACAGTTATGTTTGAATAACTCAACATAACTGTATTCAATACATCTAAATTAACACAGTTTCGTGGGACTGGTTGCCATAACTCGGTTAAGTAAATCCAATGGGGGTTTTTTTGAGTGTGATATTGTATTCACAATAGAACATAGACAACATATCAAATATCGAAAGTGAGACATTTTGAAATTTCATGCCAAATATTGGCTCATTTGAAATTTCATGACAGCAACACATCTCAAAAAAGTTGGGACAGGGGCAATAAGAGGCTGGAAAAGTTAAAGGTACAAAAAAGGAACAGCTGGAGGACCAAATTGCAACTCATTAGGTCAATTGGCAATAGGTCATTAACATGACTGGGTATAAAAAGAGCATCTTGGAGTGGCAGCGGCTCTCAGAAGTAAAGATGGGAAGAGGATCACCAATCCCCCTAATTCTGCACCGACAAATAGTGGAGCAATATCAGAAAGGAGTTCGACAGTGTAAAATTGCAAAGAGTTTGAACATATCATCATCTACAGTGCATAATATCATCAAAAGATTTAGAGAATCTGGAAGAATCTCTGTGCGTAAGGGTCAAGGCCGGAAAACCACACTGGGTGCCCATGATCTTCGGGCTCTTAGACGGCACTGCATCATATACAGGCATGCTTCTGTATTGGAAATCACAAAATGGGCTCAGTAATATTTCCAGAGAACATTATCTGTGAACACAATTCACCGTGCCATCCGCCGTTGCCAGCTAAAACTCTATAGTTCAAAGAAGAAGCCGTATCTAAACATGATCCAGAAGCGCAGACGTCTTCTCTGGGCCAAGGCTCATTTAAAATGGACTGTGGCAAAGTGGAAAACTGTTCTGTGGTCAGACGAATCAAAATTTGAAGTTCTTTATGGAAATCAGGGACGCCGTGTCATTCGGACTAAAGAGGAGAAGGGCGACCTAAGTTGTTATCAGTGCTCAGTTCAGAAGCCTGCATCTCTGATGGTATGGGGTTGCAATAGTGCGTGTGGCATGGGCAGCTTACACATCTGGAAAGACACCATCAATGCTGAAAGGTATACCCAGGTTCTAGAGCAACATATGCTCCCATCCAGACGACGTCTCTTTCAGGGAAGACCTTGCATTTTCCAACATGACAATGCCAAACCACATACTGCATCAATTACAGCATCATGGCTGTGTAGAAGAAGGGTCCGGGTACTGAACTGGCCAGCCTGCAGTCCAGATCTTTCACCCAAAGAAAACATTTGGCGCATCATAAAACGGAAGATACGACAAAAAAGACCTAAGACAGTTGAGCAACTAGAATCCTACATTAGACATGAATGGGTTAACATTCCTATCCCTAAACTTGAGCAACTTGTCTCCTCAGTCCCCAGACGTTTACAGACTGTCATAAAGAGAAAAGGGGATGTCTCACAGTGGTAAACATGGCCTTGTCCCAACTTTTTTGAGATGTGTTGTTGTCATGAAATTTAAAATCACCTAATTTTTCTCTTTAAATGATACATTTTTAGCTTTGCGCAGTGGCAGTATCGTAGCCTATGAGGTTTATCTGAGGTGCGATTATTGCTAGTTGAAAACTTTACCCAATACCCCACCTTGACAACTTGAAATGATACATTTTCTCAGTTTAAACATTTGATATGTCATCTATGTTCTATTCTGAATAAAATATGGAATTTTGAAACTTCCAAATGATTGCATTCCGTTTTCATTGACAATTTGTACTTTGTCCCAACTTTTTTGGAATCGGGGTTGTACAAACACTGGAGACAGACAGACACTATAGACAGACACTGGAGACAGACAGACACTATAGACAGACACTGGAAACAGAAAGACACTATAGACAAATACTATAGACAGACACTATAGACAAACATTGGAGACAGACAGACACTATAGACAAACACTGGAGACAGACACTATTAACAGACACTGGAGACAGACAGATACTATAGACAGACACTATAGACAAACACTGGCGACAGACAGACAGACAGACAGACAGACAGACAGACACTATAGACAAACACTGGAGACAGACAGACACTATAGACAGACATTGGAGACAAACACTAGAGACAGACAGACACTGTGGACAGACACTATAGAAAGACAGACACTATAGACAGGCACTATAGACAAACACTGGAGACAGACAGACACTATAGACAAATACTGGAGACAGACAGACACTATAGACAGACACTGAAGACAGATAGACACTATAGACAGACAGACACTATGGACAGACACTATAGAGAGACAGACACTGTGGACAGACAGATATTGTAGACAGACATAAGACATAAACAGTCACTGTTGACTGTCTCCCAAGACAATCTATCTATGAAAAACATGTCAGTAATATTTTATATCATTATTATACATTTATAACACACTGCAATAATAATAATAATAATAATAATAATAATAATAATAATAATAATAATAATAATAATAATAGTGAGAGGCGTAGAGAGCGGGCTGAGTCAGAGTGTTTGGTGTTTGGTGAAGTTTGTAAAACACTAATAGAGCAGAAACTGGAGGTGAATCAATAAGACTTTAATGAGCGATGGAGATTAAGCGGGCCCTCTGGACTTCAGTGTGTTTGTTAAGGGAACAGCGCCGAATGAATTTTTTATGCTGTGTATTAAGTTTATGTAATGGAGGTGGTGTACCAGCTCAGAGTGTTCTCACTCCTCCCTCACTCTCGGTGTGTGTCTCGGGCCATGTGTCGAGGTGTTCGGCTTCACTATTTGGCTCTCATTAGCTTCTCAAAATGACTTAATTATTTAGGGGCCCAGGCACTCGGACACATATGTTCCACTAACCATACTCAGTCATGTGCAGTCCCAACAGTGAAAGCAGAACAAGCTGACGAGGCGAAAACCCAACACGATTTTTTCCAGGAAAGTGAGTGCAGTCAGAAATCCAACGGTAATTACAGTGTATAAACGTCCACACACTGCCATTAGAGGAAATCCAACCAGTCAGCACTGATGCTAATAGCAAAAATGACGCACAGCTATATCAATCAAACACACGCTTTAATAAGGGACGCTGGCTTAAGACTCGGGATTTTATTCTGGTTTAAACATTAATTTCCTTGCACCTGCCTGTGACTTTGGAGAATATTTCATCAAAATAACAAGTACTGCTTGAGTTTATTTTGATTTATTTTAAAGCGAGAGCTCTCAGGAAAATGCCTTTGGATTCTTTTCTCATTTAATAAAACAAATTTCCAGACAAATTATAGCTATGATTAACAGCAACTTGATTGAAAAGTAGAATCTTTGAAATATTTACCTGAATTTCAGTTTCTTCATATTTGCCATGTCCCTTTTTTGCGTTAATGACGCTGTACACTTGAGCTGCATGGACTCCACAAGTTTGGGTAAAACTTTATTTTTAAAGTTAAAATTTCAGATCAAATCCATGGGAGTTAACATGATCAAAATCACACATCTGCTTACATTTAAAATTCAAGATATTGAACTTTTTCTTTCTTTGTTTTAAATATTCAATACTAAATATTTAAAAAATATAAAACCTTCTGTTTTTTTCCTAATTTTAAATGAATAGAGGAAAAAAGCTGCAGATTTTCAGTGCTGTTTCTGTCACTTTTAAAAAAGTTTTCCAACAAAGTCTTAAATTAATTCATTAATTCTCATCCCATATCGTTTCAGTACAGTACAGTCACAGATCGGTCACAGTCACGTGTTCAGCAGACGCGGCACATAAACCGAGTCAGTGAAGTTTTCTGTCAGGAGAAATGTGTTGATGTGACATGGATGATGGATGGAAGGAGTCTCCAGTGTCAGTGATTTGTAACAGTCAGAGGTGAAGCTGGGACTTTAAGTTACTCAGAACTTGTTCCTTAAACATTTCACAATATTAAATGTAACTATAAAAGGATTTTTAAAAAACGTTGTGTCATTCTATAATAAATACAAATTTTAATCATTGGCAAACTGCTGTGAAGAGGAATACAACACATGGAGTCAAAATTATGATTAAAAAAAGGAAAATAATTAACTCTGCTTCATGGAATGTTTTATTTCTTACTTAAAATACAGAAAAAAAATAAAAATAGCAATCTAGTATACCATGCACTGAGAGGCTCCGGATGAAATGATAGATTTGATGATTGGCATAGTACTATTCTCTCAGGTGACTGGCACAGCCCCGAATAAAACAGCACTATGCCAGTCACCGAAGAGAATCCATGATTCCCGGAGCCTCTCAGTGCATGGGATATTAGATTTATATCCCTCATCAAGAATTCCAAGCTAAAAGTGTTAAGACTGAATCTTGGCATAAACTCACTGGAGGCAGCCATGTTTGTTGTTTATGTCGGAGCGACGTTCGACCTGCACATGTCCAATGTACCATGATATCGCTTTATTTTTTACCTTTTTTGTTATCTATCTATCTATCTATCTATCTATCTATCTATCTATCTATCTATCTATCTATCTATCTGTTTTTACCATGCAGTTGCCTATAGAGATCTTGCAGTCATGTGACCGGAAAGTACACAACCGCCATCTTGTCGGTCAAAAACACCGCTGAATACTGCTGCACTCGTGTACAGAATGGATCAATTTCAACCGACGGACTACACGGCTCATTTTTCTAATGAACAGATAACTAGCTATATGTCTAAAATAAACGATCTACAGATTAGTGACCCTTATGGCTTACCGGACGGAGTTTTCATGACCGGATTTTGAACTGCCAGCGGAATACCCAGATGTGTATAATTACCTCATTAACTTTCCCTCGCTGTTCAGTGGTGAAGCACTGCGTGCTTATAAATCTCTGGACAGTTATCTTTACAGAAATTCAGGATTTGTCAGTGACTCAGATGTGGCATCTTGTAAACAAGAATCCTCATTGGATGGGTAAGTAACTTAAGTATTGAGTATAGCACTGACCAGCCGATTATAGAATAGAATAAGGTAATTCCAGCTGTAATTCCAAATCGTCCATCTTGTTTACATGGATCTGGTGTTGGAGAGGTAGAGGCTTGGCAGTGGAGGTTTGAGTGGCTGTTTTCTGAGCTTAGTCAACAGGCCGGCTCTGCAGCCTCGCTTTTGCTTCTGCTCCCGGCGCCGCCTCCTTCGTTTTGCTTCCGATAACAATCCACGGAGACCCCGCTGGTCTCGCTATCTCGTCCGGAATGTTGTGCATGCGATGGAAATCGCTACAAACCGTCATTTTCTGCTGGAAACCAATGTCCAGTAAGTCCATACGGTTGTAGTGGATATTGACGTCCGGTACAGACGAACAACACGCAAAAATACACACAAAAAACATAAAAAACGTGCACAGGTAGGGAGAGCTTGTAGCCACAGCCATTGTAGTAGAATTGTATATAGTAGGGTTTTCCAGAAGGAAAGGTAGAAGTAAAAGCAGAAGTAGAAGGCGGAATATGGCGTTTGACCGACAAGATGGCGTCTGTCACAATCTGGATCGGCTGTGACGTCACATGCAAGTGCTCCATAGGCATGATCACAATACATAGATCTGCACACACAGAAATGCTCGCGGAGCCACAGCTGTGACTCAAGTCGGCTGTATAGCTTGAAATTGCTATGTCAGTTCATGGTATATCCAGAATATACTGTGACTGATTCACACCATATCCATTTTTTTATTATTATTATTTTGGATGTCACAAGATAAATTGCTGAATCAGTGGTGAAATTATTTTATGTCACATGAGCCATCAATCCCTGCATGGGATTTTTTTTGGTTAGGAATATATATATATATATATATATATATATATATATATATATATATATATATATATATATATATATATATATACAGTGCTCAGCTTAAATGAGTACACCTCCTTTGAAAAGTAACATTTTAAACAATATCTCAATGAACACAAGCAATTTCCAAAAAGTTGACAAGACAAAGTTTAATATAACATCTGTTTAACTTATAACGTGAAAGTAAGGTTAATAATATAACTTAGATTACACATTTTTCAGTTTTACTCAAATTAGGGTGGTGCAAAAATGAGTACACCTCACAACAAAAACTTCTACATCTAGTACTTTGTATGGCCTCCAAGATTTTTAATGATAGCACCAAGTCTTCTAGGCATGGAATGAACAAGTTGCTGACATTTTGCAACATCAATCTTTTTCCATTCTTCAACAACGACCTCTTTTAGTGACTGGATGCTGGATGGAGAGTGATGCTAAACTTGTCTCTTCAGAATTCCCCAAAGAAAATAATTTCTTTACACCACAAAGGTGAAGGCTACAAGAAGATCAGCAAAGCTTTACTTATCAGTCAGAATACTGTAGCAAAAGTGGTGCAAAAATTTAAGAAAGATGGAACTGCAACCATCTCACAGAGAAGTCCAGGTCGCCCACGGAAGTTAACACCTCGACAGGAGGGTCTTCTGATGAGAAGGGTTGAAGAAAATCGGCATGCAAGTTCACTGCAGTTATCTAAAGAAGTAGAAAGCCAAACTGGGGTGACTATTTCCCGTGACACAATACAGCGTACACTGCAGAGGAATGGCATGCATGGACGCCATCCACGAAAGAAGCCTCTCCTAAAGCCCAGGCACAAAAAAGCCCGCCTAGAGTTTGCCAGGGCCCATGCTGACAAAGATGAAGACTACTGGGACTCTATACTCTGGAGTGATGAGACCAAGATAAATGTTTTTGGAACTGATGGCTTCAAAACTGTATGGCATTGCAAAGGTGAGGAATACAAAGAAAAAGGCATGGTGCCTACAGTGAAACATGGTGGTGGCAGTGTCCTTATGTGGGGCTGCGTGAGTGCTGCTGGTGTCAGGGAGCTGCATTTCATTGATGGCATCATGAATTCACAGATGTATTGCTCTATACTGAAAGAGAAGATGCTACCATCACTCCGTGCCCTTGGTTGTCGTGCACGTTTCCAACATGACTAAACACACATCTAAGGCCACTGTTGGATTTCTGAAGAAGAACAGGGTGAAAGTGATTCAGTGGCCAAGTACGTCTCCTGATCTGAACCCAATCGAACACTGATGGGGAATTCTGAAGAGACAAGTTGAGCATCACTCTCCATCCAGCATCCAGTCACTAAAAGAGGTCGTTCTGAAGAATGGAAAAAGATTGATGTTGCAAAATGTCACCAACTTGTTCATTCCATGCCTAGAAGACTTGGTGCTGTCATTAAAAATCATGGAGGCCATACAAAGTACTAGATGTAGTAGCTGTTGTTGTGGGGTGTACTCATTTTTGCACCACCCTAATTTGAGTAAAACTGAAAAATGTGTAATCTAAGTTATATTATTAACCTTACTTTCACGTTATAAGTTAAACAGATGTTATATTAAAATTTGTCTTGTCAACATTTTGGAAATTGTTTGTGTTCATTGAGATATTGTTTAAAATGTAACTTTTCAAAGGGGGTGTACTCATTTATGCTGAGAACTGTATATATATATATATATATATATATATATATATATATATATATATATATATATATATATATAAAAGAGAGAGGGTGTCTCAAAAACCTTGATACCATTTCACAATCTAATAACTTTGCCAATTCTCTTTCAACTGACCTCAGATTTTAACAGCATGTGTGGAAACAGGTCAACATTTCATGTTTAATTTAATTTCTATGCCTAAAATCTTTTTAGGTATAGAAATGCCATTCACTGGAAAGAAGAACAACTTTATTCATCACACGCTTGTGAAATTCCTCTCTGCATTTAACCCATCTGAAGCAGTGAACACACACATGCACACACACATACCCGGAGCAGTGGGCAGCCATGCTAACAGTGCCCGGGGAGCAGTTGAGAGTTCGGTGCCTCGCTCAAGGGCACCTCAGCCCAAGGCCATCCCATATTAACCTAACCGCATGTCTTTGAACTGCAGAGGAAACCCATGCAGACTCCACACAGAAAGGCCCCCGCTGGCTGCTGGGCTCGAACCCAGAACCTTCGTGCTGTGAGGCAACCGTGCTAACCACTTACACCACCGTGTAGGGGTGGCACAGCGGTGTAAGTGGTTAGCATGGTCGCCTCACAGCACTGTAGTTAATGCCTAGACTATGTAGAAAAGAAAAGGTGTTTTGTGTGTTAGAGTACGCTCGAACACAGTCAAACAAGACTGTACAGCGTGCATTTATGAGACAATTCTCTAAAAATGCACCAACTGCAATGCAGATTTGGACACGGCACAAAAAGTTCAAAGAGGAAGGCTGTCTGTGCAGGGTAAAAGGATCTGGACGACCACAAGCATTGGAAGAGACAGTCGAGCAGGTTCATGAAAATTGAAAATTTGAGAAATCGTTCATGGAAGACACATACTTTTTGAGTTTCTCATTCAAATTTTGAGGAATAAATCTTATATTGCTCAACATTAAGCCTATTCAGTTTCATTTGCCTAGACTATGTAGTTTCTGGGATATTTACATCTCAAATATTATCAACTTTTTTGAAACATTCTGTATATTCCTAACTATATATATATATATATATATATATATATATATATATATATATATATATATATATATATATGTGTGTGTGTGTGTGTGTGTGTGTGGTCAGAAGTTTACATACACTCATCATGGGTATGAATGTCATGGTAATTGTGGGCTGTTAATGATTTCCTTGAACTGTTCTTCTCATTAGTGATCATGATTGACTGACTGACTGACTCTTTGCCAGCTTAAAAATAATTTGTTTGTCAGCACTCATTGGATTGACCAATACTCAGAACCATGGGAAAATCCAAGGAACTCAGTGACGACCTCAGAAGGAGAATTGTAGATTTACACAAGTTGAGAAGGTCTCTTGGGGCCATTTCTAAACAACTGCAGATTCTAAGATCATCCATTCAAACAATTGTACATAAGTACAAGTTATTCGGATGTGTCACCACTTTGGCAGTGTCTGGAAGAAGACCCAAACTGTCACCCTCAGATGAGAGGAAATTGGTTCGGATGCTCAGGAACAATCCAGAAACCACCAAGGCTTAAGCCTGCCATGAACTGGAAACTGCTGGAACACCAGCATCACTGTCCACAGTGAAATGAGTTTTATGTCACCATGGACTGAGAGGGTGCCAACCAAAAAAGAAGCCCCTGCTCCAAAATCGACACCTTCAAGCTCAACTGAAATTTGCAGCTGCCCACATGGACAAGCCAAATGCCCTCTGGAGAAAAGTTTTATTATCAGTTGCGACAAAGATTGAGCTATTTGGCTACAATGACAAGAGGTATGTTTTGAGGAGTAAAGGTGAGGCTTTCAAACCTAAGAACACTGTACCAACTGTCAAGCATGGTGGTGGTAGCATCATGCTCTGGGGCTGTTTTACTGCCAGTTGTACTGGTGCATTGCACAAAGTGGATGGAATAATGAAGAAGGAGGACTTCATTACTCCAAATTCTTCAACTTCACTTCAAATCAACAGCTAGATGGTTGAAACTTGGACACAATCAGGTGTTCCAAGAGGACAATGAGCCCAAACACACATCAAAACTGGTTTTGGAATGGATAAGTCAAAGGCTAACATTAAGCTTCTGGAATGGCCTTCCCAAAGCAATGACCTCAACCCAATTGAAAATTTGTGGACTACTCTTAAAAGCTGGGTCTGTGCCAGGAAACCAACCAATTTAAATGAACTCTACCAATTCTGCCAAGAAGAGTGGTCAAATATCCAGCCAGAATTATGCCAGAAGCTTGTCAACAGCTCCCAAAAGTGTCTGGTCGAGGTGTAACTTGCGAAGGGACATTTAACCAAATATTAGTGGGGGTGTATGTATATATTTGAGCCTGTATGTATAGTTTTGACCCTGTGTGGATTAGAGAAAATCCAAAATAAATTCAAACTTGTGCACTCAATTCTTGTTTTTTGAAGTCATTAAAGGTGTATGCTGTACAATCATTCCACCCTGGAAAAAGAGCAGTTCAAGGAAATCATTAACAGCCCAAAATTACCATGAAATCCATGCCCATGATGAGTGTATGTAAACTTCTGACCATAACTGTGTATTGTAAAATTAAAAAGATAGTAAAAAAAATTAAAAAATGGGGGTATGGGGTAGGGTTACAGATATTAGGAGAAAAAAATAATTTTCCCAAAACATCTGGAACTAATGGTGCATATGACTTACCACAGTTGGAGAATCAATTTGATTTGATTGAGTATATTGGGTTCACAATTCAATTTTCCCACAATATATTTGAAAAAATAAGTAATTAAACTTAAAATTAATTTTTATTACCAAAAAAAATGCAACATTTATTTTCCTATTCTTTATCAACTTAAACATTCCTTTTGTTAATTTCTGTTTTGTTTTGTTAAACCAACAATAATTATTTACACACATTTGTAAAGGTTTGAGTAAAATATAAATACCTATTAACTAAAATAATCATCTCATCTCTCATTCTCATCTCGTTATCTCTAGCCGCTTTATCCTTCTACAGGGTCGCAGGCAAGCTGGAGCCCATCCCAGCTGACTACGGGCGAAAGGCGGGGTACACCCTGGACAAGTCGCCAGGTCATCACAGGGCTGACACATAGACACACACAACCATTCACACTCACATTCACACCTACGGTCAATTTAGAGTCACCAGTTAACCTAACCTGCATGTCTTTGGACTGTGGGGGAAACCGGAGCACCCGGAGGAAACCCACGCGGACACGGGGAGAACATGCAAACTCCACACAGAAAGGCCCTCGCCGGCCACGGGGCTCGAACCCGGACCTTCTTGCTGTGAGGCGACAGCGCTAACCACTACACCACCGTGCCGCCCCTAAAATAATCATTTTATTAAAAATGATAAAGTTAATAATGAATATTCCTTTTCTTAATAAACTTTTTTGAACATTTGTTCTGCCTCCACTTGTTTCTTTTTTCTTTATTTTCAGCAGTCTGTAAAAAGGGAGAGAGCTCTGATTTCCTGTTAAATCTATTTGTCCACAATCACACAACACCTCTTTCACATTTCACATCTGTTTTTGTGCTTTTGCAGCCATAGGTGGTTTTAAATGGGGGCCGGGAGGGCAGTGCCCCTGTAAAATTGCTCCTGGCCCCTGTTGTGGCCCCTGTGCTGAACAGATAATAAGCTTTATTAATTTCGACGTGCGCTGGCTCGAAGATCGGAACTGACATGACGGAGTGTTCTACACGGACTCCTTAAAGCGCTACATGCACACTGTCACCTGCAGCAGAAAGACCAGCAGCAGCGCGAATTGTAAACTTCGGACGTGAGAGATAACAGCTGCAGCCCTGCAAGGACTAGGCTACTGCAAAGAGGCGAAGGTAAGGAAAATTATTCAATTTCGTAACGTCAGTGTTTGCACATATCCGTGTTTTACTGTTGTTGTTCACTACAATAATAAATCCGTTTTATTGCACTTTTTTAAAAGTGCGTTGCACAGCAATAAGTAGCCTAACTTAATATTTTTGGGAAATGGGTAAATAACCGACAGTGTTTAACCTTCTTGTAAAACTTGAATGGCCTTGTGATATGTAGAGGCTACATTCCTCTCCATTTACTTTTTAGTATCAGCCTACTGTAGGCTATCATCATGAAAAGGAGCAAGAAGGACATTATGTCCTTTTTTTGCCCCTGTTGGCAAAAAGCAACATAGAGAGAGTAAGGAGGATGAAGATTATGAAAAAGGAGAGAGAGCCAGAGGTGGAGAGAGAGCCAGAGGTGGTGGTTGGAGAGGTGGAAAGTGAGGCATCTGAAAGGCAATCTGAGAGTGAGGATGAAGACATTCAGGATCAGATTGAGGGACAGAATGAGGGACAACCCAACGAGTCATTGGGACAACCAGATTCACCATGCATATCAAGTACAGCACCACCAGGTTTGTGATGTTGAACAAATGCGTGTGTGTGAGCAGTGTTGGCCTACAATTCATATAGCCTACCCTGAAAGTGTGAAGTCTGAATAATAATTAATAGATATAAAATAAAAATAATATATATAATAATAAATTAATAAATTAATAATGATAAATACATGTTGTTCTCAGTCGCACTCTCATATTTACTGTATTCATCTTTCTCCAGATATCAGCAAGTGCTTGGACGACACTCCAGTGCAGCCACATCTGAAGAAAAGATTCATTGTATGCAAAAATAGAAATCTTATTTTACAAAAAAGAGAAACATGGTTTTAAGATTTATTGAGCACAATTTATTTTATGTTTAGGCTATTGAGACAGAATGTTTATCTCATTGTATTTATGCTCAATGTATTTTGTTTTGGTTTTAAATAAACTAAACTAAACAAAACATTTTGAACGCTTAAATATTGCCATGTTTTGTCCATATGTGCCCCCCTGAAAAAACACTGGCCCCACCTCGGTCCCCCTAGTAATTTTGGTCTAGAACCGCCACTGTTCGCTGCATTAGAGCTGGGTTCCTTCCGCCTCCCATGAAGTCACATTCATTCCTGTTATTTTACGTTATTTCTCCATCTGCTGTCTAAACAATGCAATTACAGCTTGTGAAAACTTAAGACATTACACAGCCTGATAATAATTAAAGTTTTTATTTTGTCAATTCAAATCGTCATGAATTTATATCATGATTTATCATCACACAATATATCATTGCATGCCTAATATACAGTATAACTGCTTGAAAGGTAAGACATGTCACTGGATTTACTGCCGATGCTGTGATTAGCCATGCTGACTTGACGTTATTTGCTGAACTCGAAGGAGCTTGATGCTGAGGAGACCATTGAGTTCCATCCACTATAGAAATAGTGCTGTGACACCACATTAAAACTCTTAATGAAACCATCGTTAATGACGTATACACCAACGCTGTAAATAATTGCGCTTGTAAAACCCTACATGCTGCTCACAGCAGATATATTGATGCTGAAGATGTTTAATGAGATGTGATGGATTTGCAGATCAGCAGTTGATTATCACTAAGTGCACTTGGACACTGTCATTGTGAACGAAGCTCTTTCACTCAGCACTTTCTTCGCCATGGCTTTTCTCTTAATGGAAATCATGGATCCTGCCCAATACATCTCCACCTGCTGTGCTGATATCTAACGCTACACACACACACACACACACACACACACACAAACTCAACAGTCCATACTACCATCAAAAAGCATTAATTCTGCCGGGATTTTTTTTTTTTGTGCTTAAAATCTTTGAAAACAAACCAGTAGCCATGCTGAGCTAGTATTAGCTAACATTACATGACTATATTATGGAATTAAAACCAAATGCAAAAGAGAAAAGAGAAGAAAACCTCTCTTTTAAACTCATAATACGTGCCTCTCCTGCTTTCAGTCAATAAGACCACACTCTACTTGACTCTATTGGATATTTGTGATGGAGTCTGGTTGGAGTTAAGTGGATAAGTGGTGGAATAAAAACACTTCTTGGTCATGGAATCAGTCTTTATGGCTCAATGAGAGAGCGACATGACTGAAAACACACAGCGAGATCAATGACAACAACATGGAAACATTGCGTATTAATAACACTGTCACATATGGAGTGTGTCCTGCTAATCAGCAGTTCTCAGGTCTAGTCCATGCTAACATCAGCACATCTGAAAATGTCAAATACATCACGCAAATCATGACCTTTATGTTATTCCTTCCTTTTATGATTTGTCTTAATGTCAGTTGAGAAAAAGCTATTTCAACATCCACTGGACTGTGAGGACGAAAAACTCCACAGGCTCTGCTGTCTAAGAAATAAAACACTCCATATGTCATGCTGTTATGGGAAAATAATCAAAGACAGAGTGGTGTGATTAAACAGAGTCACTCTTACCACACTGGAGAGTTCCAGCATGTTTTATTCCCCTTATACAGCAGCAATGTCCCAAAAACAATCAAATGCTCTATTTGTTAAAGATAATGTCATACTTTTTTGTCAGTTTAAAAACATAGGTACATTTAATGCTGGAGACCATCTGTAAAACAGGTTCAGGCCTAATAATTCAAAATATTGAGAAAATAAATCAGGATTTTATAATAAGTCATTATTATAATGAGATAGTCACTGAGATAATAAAGAATGATTTTGAGGTAATGAGTAAGAATGTTGATACATGTTCAGAATTTTGAGATAATGTTTAAGAAATGTCAGATAACATCAGAACCCTGAGCTAATGAATGACAATTTTGAGATAATAAATCAGGGCTGAAGAAGAACTTGGGATAAGAAGTCAGACACTGAAATCAATAAATCAGGACTCTGAGATATGAAGCTGGAATTTTAAAATAATGAATGAGAAATTTCAGCTCATAAGTCAGAATACTGAGATAACAAATAACAGTTTTAAGATAATGAATCAGGACTGTGAGAAAATAAATCAGGACTGTGAGATCATGAATAAGTGAAAAATTTCAGATAAATCAGAACACTGAGATAATAAATCATGACTGTGAGATATAAAATCATGACTTTGAGATAAGAAATCAGAGTATCAGACTTTGAGATAATGAATCATAATTTTGAGATAAATCAGGTATTTGAAATAATAAATCAGAATTTTGAGATAAGAAGTCAGCCTTCGAGATAGTAAATTAGTACTTTGAGATAACAAATCAGGATTATGAAATAATAAATCAGGATTATGAGATAATAACTCAGGATTATGAAATAATAAATCAGGGTTATGAAATAGTAAATCAGGATTATTTAAATAGTAAATTAAGATTATGAGATAATAAATCAGGATTATGAGATAGTAAATCAGTACTTTGAGATAATAAATCAGGATTATGACATAGGAAATAAGTACTTTGAAATAAGAAATCAGGACTTTTAGATAATGGATCATAATTTTGAGATAAATCAGGAATTTGAAATAATAAATCAGAATTTTGAGATCAGAAGTCAGACTTTGACATAGTAAATCGGGATTTTGAGATAATTAGTATTTTAAGATAAAACAGTAAGTCCATTTTTGTTCATTAAAAAAATGCCACATGTTCTCTCTGTTTACAGTTATGTTTAATGTGATGGAACATCCATTAAAATTTTAGTTCCTATGTTCCCTCACCAGTGTCTCTTTTTTCTCTCTTTTGAAGTTAATAAGATGAAAAAATGCATTTTTTCCATCCACTCTCCAAGTCCCTGTGAACGAGCTGTTACTATAGGAATGATAATGTATTAGAATGAATGTATAGATAGAAAAACCTTCACTGCAGTCAGGACTGTGGCTATAGGAAATTAATCAACACCTTCTGACAAATCAGAATCCAGAGTTCAGGTATAAATACTGAATTTTCCTTTATACTCACACAATACGATCCTCTGAGTGAATTCACTTTCGTTTTTAAAATAAAGATGGTTGTGTGTATGATGAAATCTCATGAGGTTATGGAGATATTGTGGTATTCAGTTGTTCAGTGATTGTTGTATCAGAACACACCTCACACACTGTGAGTCAGAGTTTCCTGGAGTGTCATAACGGCTGTATTATATATAACATGCTTAAATATGAAGTACGCACTGAACAAACAGTGTGTCCTGAGTTCCCTGTCCATCCTCTCAGCATGATACACACTCTGTATATTACACTCCCACTGTGTTACACGGACTCCTGGATATTTATCACCTTTCCTTTCCCTTTACTGCTTTACTGCTGCTACTGTTTTTCTTTTTATGATGTGCTTTACACTCACACTTTATTCACACACAGCCCAAGTCAAGTAACTACAGCTGGCTTTATTTCATCAAACTGTATTTCAGCATTATTACTCAGGTCATATTTATTAATGAAAAAAACAAATAGCAACAATACAAAGTTTGAAATATTTTTATTAAACTTTTACACATGCTTATTTTTCTCAGGTTTGAAGTTTTAACAAAAACACGTAAGTGACATACGGTTATCTTATAACACCTTCTGGGTTGATGGAGTTACTGATATGACAACACTTGCAACATTAATGATGACAGCACACACACACACACACACAAAACACACACCACCGGAGTTATTTTCTCTCCTTTTTAAAATGAATCTCTAATCTGGAACCGTTTCACCATTTCATACATTTCCATCATATAGAGCCAAAATAGAAAATAGAAATTTAAAGAGATACAGAGTACACACAGAAGGTAAAATGGACAAAAACAATATAAAGAAGGAAAGAGTGAGAAAGAGAGAGCAATAGAGAGAGAAACGGAGGAAGGATTAGACACAGAGAGAATGAAAGAGAAAAAAACCACCATGTTAAATTAATGTAGGTTCCTCAGAGGCTCTGTTCTTTAATAACATATCGATCAGTGCAGCAGATATGCAAAGGATCTCTCTCTCTCTCTCTCTCTCTCTCTCTCTCTCTCCCACACACACACACACACACACACACACACACACACACACACACACACACACACAGTACTACACTTTAAGCCAGAGATGGACTTTCCTTCAAAAATGTGTCTTTCATTCAGGCTATGAGCATCAACTACGTGCATGAATTTTTAGTACAATACTAATGTTTGAGATCATATTTGTATGTACAAAATCCCACTTCCAGAAAAGTTGGGATATTTTCCAAAATGCGATAAAAGTGAAAAACTGTGATTTGTTCATTCATGTGAAACTTTATTTAACTGCCAAAAGTACAAAATAAAGATTTTCAACAGTTTTATAGACCAACTTAATTGTATTTTGTAAAAATAAACAAAGATCAGATTTGATGCCTGAAACACACTCAAAAAAGTTGGGACAGAGGCTTTATTACCATTGTATTACATCGCCTTTCCTTTAATAACACTTTTTAATCATATGGGATCTGAGGATTCTAACTGTTGCAGTTTTACAATTAGAATTTTTTGTCCATTCTTTCTTGATACAAGACTTCAGCTGCTCAGCAGTCCGTGGTCTCTGTTGTCTGATTCTCCTCTTCATACATTCTCAATAGGAGACAGATCTGGACTGGCAGCAGGCCAGTCAAGCACACGTACTCTATGTCTATTGCACTGTGCTGTTGTAGTCCGCGCAGAATGAAGCCTGGCATTGTCCTGCTCAAATAAGCATGGGCTTCCTGGGAAGAGACATCGCCTTGATGAATATATCTCTCTTCTTTGGCTCTTGTGTCTTTGTAGACGGTCTTAGCAGCTGCTTGTGGATGTATGACAAGAACATTCATGACTGATTCTGCCGATGTTGGAGAGGCATGGATGATTGCATTTGTGGCAGGGGAAGATCAGTCCATCGAGTGGGGAGGATGATGATGCTCTGTCTTTTCTGTGCTGTTGCTTTGCCTTGTGGTCACTGTGCTGCTGGATATGCCAAGGCTCCCTTGTGGATTGCTGCCCTCCATCTGCTTCTGTCATTGGCTATTTTCTCCCAAGTGTTGGGGTTTATTTGAAGGTTCTTCATGGTATCTTTGCAGACATCCTTGAAATGGAGTTCGGGACATCCTCGATGTCGTTTGCCTCCAGCCAGAGGGCCAAACAGGAGCTGCTTGGGGATGCGGGAGTCCTCCATCCACCTGACGTGACCCAGCCACCTCATCTGCCTTTTGCTCAGGATGGCTGCAATGGATGACTGGTGAGACATCTTGAGCACTCGGGTGTTAGACACTCGGTCCTGCCACTTGATGCCAAGGATTTTCTGGAGACAGCAAAGATGAAAGGTGTTGAGTTTTCACTCCTGACTCTTGTACATAGTCCACATCTCTGATCCATACAAAAGGGCACGCAGCATGCATGCATCATACACATGGATTTTTGTCTTGGTTGTGAGGTACTTGTTTTGCCAGACTCTCTTTGTTAGCCTGCTGAAGGAGGTGGCTGCTTTGCCTTTTCTACAGTTGATTTCCTCATCCAGGGAGACAGAGGTAGTGACAGTGGAGCCCAGATAACAGAACTTCTGGACAGTGTTAAGGGGCTTGTCAACAATTCTTATTGGCTCTTGCGTGTCATCAGGTGTGCCTTGATGGAGAACAACAGTTTTCTTCACACTCACAACCAGGGAGAAGGCCTTGCAGGTCTCATTCAGGCTGTCGATCATCTCCTGAAAGGTGGTGGGGTTGTAAGCAACAAGTGCAGCATCATCTGCAAACAGCAGGTCATGCAGCATTGTCTGTTGTATTTTGGTTTGGGCTTTGAGACAGGCGAGGTTGAACAAAGAGCCATCAGTTGTCCAGTGTAGGAGTCCATCCCTTTAAGAGTTCTGGAATGCTGTTTCTAGCAGTATGGCAAAGTAGATACCGAAGCGGGTAGGAGCTAGTCTGGTTAACACCAGACCATATCACAAGTGAAATATGGTCTGGAATCCGCCTATTGAATTTCTCATAGGGGAGGTGTGGTTTACGATTGTCAATGACCATTTATTGGACATTGCGAATGTCTATCATTTGGAATATATGTAGCCCATGGCCAATCATGGCAGTTGTACCCGGTGACGTAGTTAGAGCGACGAAGAAGACGAAGAGGCGAAGAAGAGAAGGAAAGAGAAGGCAAAACAAAAATAGACTGTAACACCAAACGCTGTTCTTTTTTTAAAACAAACTTTCACTCTAAATTATTCAGAACAGTGTCTAAAGCTTGATCGAAAGTTTGGTTCGTATCGCTCGCCCCCATGTTAAATGTGATCTGTAAACAGTCCCAAATAAACTACAAGCTTCCATTTGTCGAGTAGTACGCGTCACCATCTTTCCACCCCTCCCCACTCTCTGATTGGCTCCCTAACTCAGGCGAGCCTTTAGACCATAGTTTCCATGCTGTCTTTTCAGATCGGAACGATTGTGCAAAGCAGCATGGGATTTCCCAGGCTAGGTAGGAGCCAGTACACACCCTGTTTGACCCCTCTTCTAATTTCAAAGGCCTCTGATCTTACTCCATCAAACTGGAATGTGGCTTTCATTCCATCGTGGAAGGAGGATATGAGCTTCAGCAGGGTTGGTGGGCATCCAACAGCTCTGAGAACTGTATACAATCCAGATCTACTGACCATGTTGAACACCTTGGTTAGGTCGACAAAGGCAATGTGGAGGGGCTTCTATTGTTCTCGGCACTTCTCTTGCAGTTGTCTCAGTGAGAAGATCGTATCAGTTGTAGCACGCTTTGAGCAGAAACCATACTGGCGCTCGGGTAGCACTCTCTCAGCTAGTCGCTGTAGTCTTGTAAGGATGACATGATGACTGCCTTTCCTGCAGTGCTGAGCAAGGAGATACCACGGTAATTGTTGCAGTCCCCTTTATCATCCTTCTGTTTTTAGAGAGTGATGATGTTAGCATCTTTCATGCTAGATGGTACTGTTCCTTCCTGCCAACAGAGAGTCAGGAGTTGATGTAGGTGTGGTAGGAGGGATGCTTTGTTCAGCTTTAGCAGTTCTGCAGGGATGGCATTGTTCCGGGGGCCTTGCCGCCGGAGAGCTGGTTGATTGCTTTGCTCAGTTCCTCCATGGTTGGGACCATGTCGAGTTCAGTCATCACAGGGAGAGTGATCAGCGGTGTTTGGTCTTCCAGATGGCATTCCACTGAGTAGAGGTCCGAGTAGTGCTCAACCCAGCGCTCTAGCTGCTCCTTCTTATCGACTATGATCTCGCCAGTTTTGGACTTGATGGGGGCCACCTTGGTCTTGTTTGGGCCCACTGCAGTTTTGATTTTGTCAAACATCATCTTTGAGTCACCTCTAGCTTTAGCATTCTGGATATCGGAGCAGAGCTTGGTCCAATACTTGTTTGCACATCTTCTGGATTCCCTTTGAAGATTACTTTTGGTGTTTTTTAGTCGATCTGAGTGTGACTGGGTGGGTGTGGAGTTGTAGGACAACAGTGCTTTCCTTTTCTCTTCCAGGAGAGGGAGCAGAACCTCAGCATGCTCTTCCATCCAGTCTTCATGCATCTTCTGCTTTCTCCCAAAAGCATCCATTGCTGATTCAAGCATGGCAGAGCTCAGGGTTTTCCATTTCTGGTCGATGGACTGTGCTGTGCTGGTGTTGGGTCCTTGGTCTTCAAGGTAGTCAGTGAGCTTAGCTGTGAATTCATTTCATCTGGCAGGGTCACGCATGTTGACAGTGTTTAGCCTTGGGATCATGGGCTACTTCGCAAAATGGGACTTCTTTGCCAGCTTGGTTTTGGAGAGAACTAAGGCATGATCTGTGTCACAATCTACACTGTGGTATGATCTGTTAGACTTCACTGTGTTCAGGTTGTTCCTCCTTGTAAGCACAACATCCAACTGATGCCAGTAGGATGACCTGGGATGGTTCCATGATACTCTGTGTTGCTGCTTGCTGTCAAAGAAGGTGCTGGCCATGCACAGCTGATGCTCAGAGCAGAACTCCAGCAGCCTCTGTCCATTGTCGTTCATCTTGCCAATGTCAAATTTGCCAAGACAAGATGGCCAAGAGTGGTGGTCTGATCCCACATGGGCATTGAAGTCACCAAGGATAAAGAGATGGTCACTGGCTGGTACTCGTTACATGGCTTGGCCGAGGTCTTCGTAGAACCTGGATTTGCATTCCTGGTCAGCAGCCAGGGTTGGTGCAGAGGCACAGATGATGCTGATCTGAACAGAGTGCGTCTCCAGCTTCATGGTGATTATTTGCTCTGGGATTCCAACTGGGGTGCTGATGCTTTCCAGAAGGTTATTGCACACTGCAAAGCCCATGTCATGAAACCATCTGTCCTCTTCACCAAGTCCTTATCAAAAGAATGTATAATTATTTTCCTTGATGGAGCCGGCATCAAGGTAGCCGAGTTTCTTGTAGAGCTGCTATGTCCACACTGAGTCTGTCTAGTTCAAGGTCAATGATTGCCATTTTCCTGGCACTAAGGTCTTCTTCATCAGTTCCTGTGCAGAGAGTTTGGACATTCCATGTTCTGAGACATAGTTGAGTGAAGTGATTCTTTCCGGGTCCTTGGATACATCTGCTGTTTGACTTTTGGTCTATCCTCTTGCACCCAGAGAGGCAGGCAGATGTGACAGATTGGTACCTTATTGGCTGACAGCTGCTCAGCTTGGGCAGACAGTAACTGATCAGTGGAGCGCGATGACTCCTCCCACCATCAAAGAAGACCCCTGGCATCTCCTCTTATGTCAATTTGAGAAAGCTTAGAACCGGTAGACTGCCTTCTTCTGTATTGATCCCTCATGATGCATCCATCATGAGCGTGAAGTGTCCTCTTCACCCACTAACTTACTGCTATGCCTGGGCGATGGGCAGGGCAGGAATTTCATGAGGGCCACGACGGCCATGGCCCTTGTGCCCTCTCAATTTGGCCTTGTGCCCTTGGAAAAAAATATCTGCCATAAGGCCACAGTGGTCTTGATGCCCTGCGGTTTTGCGGTTTTGTAGGCTGCCTCATGACTGCCAATAGGCTTTAACATCACCTGCATATATTGAGAAAAAAAATACGTCTTTTGATGACATTCTGGATTCTTATTGGGCAACTCATCAGTGGTGCATTGGACTCGAGCCTGGCATGAACTGCTCCGACGTGCTATAATGACACCAATCTATCACCAGCCAACCAGGAGACTTAATCAAACACATCCCCCACCCACTTGTGTCTGCGTCTGAGATGTTGAATTTTCACAGAAGGAGGGAAGAAGTTGAGTGAGGTAAGACTGTGTGATAAATTAACAAACGAATAAGATAGGAATTTCAACATATAGGGCTTAAGTTTGTTACCGTTAAATAAGCATTACTTGTACAGTAACGTTATGTCGTTACAACGTTGACCCGCTTTTAATGTGCCGAGTACCGACTGTAGCCACTAACAAATGCTAATTAGATTGCTGTCAAGTTTTTCCTTTGTCGAGCTTTAAGCATAAGGTCATGGATGTTACTACTGCTTGTTCCTGCCGTAATATGATATGTGATATGTGCTGTTGTCTGTTCATAGCCACTTTTTTAATCTATGCAGTTAGCATTGTTTTGTTACTAGTATTGTGTGTTTCTTTTTGATGTTTAACCGAAGTGTAACTGCTGCCATCTTGACGAGATCACCATCGCAAGAGATTTTATCTCCTTGTTTTTGGTGTCATTACAACATTAACATTTACTTTTATTCATTCACCCCCCAGTAATAATTATGCCAAGTAAGGAGTGGAGGGAGAGGTGCCGTAAAAAAAACTTTGAAGATGCAGCTAAAAACTGCAAAACAATGGACGCTTTTTTCAAGAGGTGAGTGGTAGCTTAATTATGATTCAAGAGGCAACAAGATATTATAGTTTGTTTGTTAGCTATCTAACAACACACCAAAAGTGAAATTCAGGGAATCAGTTTATCATGCACACTCCATAAATATTTAGGCCATTTAACCCTCTGGATCCCAGAGCCCGCCAGTGGGCTCAAAATACTACATAAATGATTCGAATTTACAAACACTTTCATCCAAAAGCTGAAAAGACTAGCAAAATCATCAGATTCTGAAGTTTCCGAGGGTACCTGAATGTTTCACAGGCGACGTCAGCAACATATTTAAATATCCCGGAGAAACGGTACAGTGAAATTTCATCAAAGTCACTTTGAGTCGAATGTCATTTTTGAAAATTTGCAGAAAATACATCGTTTGCTCTAGCTAAATTCTGTAAAAAAAATAATTCTACGACCTTTCATGCTTTCAGCGAGCCCTGAATGATTTGCATACAGCCTGTGGTCGCGCTTTAACAATTCGCTGAACTTTACTACCCTGGACATTGGCTTACAGGCGTCACATTTCGGGTCATAGCCGCTCAGAACCAATGAACAGGCTCCATTTATTTAAAAAAATAAAAGGTCAGAAATTTTTTCTTTGTCGTCTATTTAGTTCATTTTATTTCCTCAATAATTTTCCTTGATTGAGAAATCGGTCTGGGCTCTTATGGGTTAATCAGTAGCCTGCATGCCAGTATATGTTCCATTTACAGTCAAACATTTTGATGTACTCCAGACTCAATTTTGATTAATCAAAAATCTGCATAGTAGTACAGTCTGAAGATGCTCTTGCACATTTGGTGTCAATTGAACAAAAATTATGGGAGGATATAGGTTTAATAAGTTTTACAATTTTTGAAGTGAGTGATGGATTGATAAGTTTAGATTTGTTCAATATTTTCTTATCTTCAGACATAATAGTGTAGATGTTTCTTTACCTGCTTGATAGTTTCGACTGAGACTCCAATATTCCTCAGAAGAGTCATTAGTCCTTAAATTAAATTCATTATAGACGTGAACTTAAAATCATTGTTTTATTTTATGGCCTTGGTGACCTGGCTTTTGGCCTTCGTGCCCTCAAAAAATTGACAGCGCAAAAGGCCAAGTGGCGTTGCCCCTAAAATGACGAAATTCCAGGCCTGGCGATGGGTATGGAGAAAGTGTTGTGCCCAGGTTTCACTTTCCCCCTCTCCGTCATGTTGAATGTTTCCAAGGAAAGACAAGGTTGACACGTTTGGCATTTCAGCAGGACTGCAGGGGATGCCAGTCATGAGCATTGCATGTGTGGTGACTGCCTAATGGTTCCCTTCCTCCAATTTTTTTTCATTCAGGGTTCACTCCTCTAGCCTTTGCCTAAAGAGACATGACCTGGCAAGTGGGTTTGATTTTGGAGTCACCTTCTCCTAGCCTTTGCCTCTGATAGCATACCCTACAAGGCAGCAGGGGGCTGATTAGTAAGTGCCAGGGCATGTCCACTTGCCAGTGTGCCTGTACACTGCACTTCTGGGGCTCAGACCTGCTCCGATATCCCTCACAGTTCAGCGTTACCCATGGTGTGCCAACTAGGAGGCACTGTGAGAGTCCTGGTGTGGTAGCCGTAAAACCATCAGGAGAGGGCTTACACACACGGCCTCTCTTTTCGCTCGTGGAGCTAAATGGTGGCTGCAGCTGGAAGTGGAATGACAAGCACACACACGCAACTACAACACTACAGCACACACACACCCTGTGCATAAGCACCACACCACATGTCTCTCTAAAATCCCAATATATCAATGGTACCTTCAAACACATGTAACTCCCCCATGCCATGGGCACTGATGCCCCCTGTACCATCACAGATACTGGTTTTTACACCTTTCTCTGATAGCAAACTGGATGGTCATGTTCACCTTTGGCACTGAGAACTCGATGTACAGTTTTCCCAAAAACAAACTGAAATATGACTCATCTGACCACAGCACACATTTCCACTGTCTTTTGGTACATCTGAGATGAGTTCAGACCCAGAGATGAGTTCAGACCTGTTTCTGAATAGACTTGATTCCTCCTTGTGTAATACAGTTTCAAGTTGCATTTCTGGATGCAGCGGCAGACTGTGTTAAGTGACAATGGTTTTTCAAAGTACTTCCAAGCCTATGTGGCTATATTTGTCACATTAGCATGACGGTTTCTCGGGCAGTGCCACCTGAGGGCTCGAAGATCACATCCATTCAACAGTGGTTTCCAACCTCGCCCTTTACAGAATGAGATGTCTCCGAACTCCCTGAATCTTTTCACAATATTATGTACTGTAGATTTTGAAAGACAGATAATCTTATGTTGAGAAATGTTCTTTTTGAATTGACAAGCAATTCTGTGACAAATTTTGGCACAAAGCAGTGAGCCATGCCCCATCCTTGTTTGTAAAGGCTAAACCTTTAGTGCTAGGATCACTGGAGGAGTAGTACCTTTCTGACTGGCCATTTCCTATCTTGGCGACCCAGACCGGCTTCCCTATATCCAGCATCATGTGAAGCGCAAAATACGGCCAACTTATCAACAGCAAGTGGCCTCACCATGTATCCTCTCACATGGTGAAGACCGACCACTGTGACTCCAAGTGCCGCCTCTGGTTTTGCAGAATCGCAGGGGATCTAGGGGAGACAACCCCGATAAAATAATCCAACTCATTGTTGGTACAGCAATGTGAGGAGTTGTGACCCCATTGTTTTATTGTTCCATTTCTTGCATTGTAAAGCTGCACATGATGAGATCTGGACTTCGCTGATGACATTGTCTTGCTCTCTGATGACATCCTGCAGGCCCAGGAACTGCTGCTACATGTAGAAGAGGAGTGTAATGAAGTTGGACTTGTTAGGACTGGGACTGTTTTGGCCTCTAGAGGCCGCCGTTTTTTCCTTTTCTGGTCATGTTTCTTTTGGCCTCTAGAGGTCACCTCTGTGTTCTGTGTTTTGTTTTTGTCTTATTGTCTGTTTCCTGCCCCGCCCTGTCCTTAATTAGTTTGTGTATTTATACCCCTGAGTTCAGTCCTCTTGTCACGGAGTCTTTGTGCTGTTATGTTTAGCTCCAGTTTCCTCTGTACCGTGTTCCTTGTCTTTTTGGTTTTGCACTTTGCTTTGCTTTTTGGACCTAGTATTTACTGTGTTTTTGGATCTTCTGAGCGTTGGTATTTTTGCCTTTTCTTTTCTGGTTTTTTGGCTTTTGTTTTGTACTTTTGGATATTTTATTTTTCCCTTTGTCTTCTCAGCTTTGGATTATACTTTTTGTTTCTTTTGCCCTGGATTGTATATAGTGTATATAGTATAAATAAACTGTTTTTGCTACTTTCTACTTTCGCCTCATGCCTCTGCACTTGAGTCATTCCCCTGGTGGCCTAGTGGGGGTTTGCTGGATCATTACACCAGCGACCCGGGTTCGATTCCCAGCAAAACCCTAACAGAAAGACTCCGTCATGACCGAGTTTGCTTCAACTGTCTACCCGGCCAACCTTCAGGGAATTATGGCAGCTTTGACACACTTCGGAGCGACCATGGATGCTCATGGATGTACACTCACCAGCCAATGTGAGGCCCTTGCTCGCCATGAGGAATTGCTTCAGCAAATTGGGAAAACCCTGGCACAGCTGACACCTCTGCCTGCATCTCCTCATCCTGATCTGGCTCCTGCTCCCGCTCCAGTGCCTCCCGCCACGCTGTCTCCTTCACCTCGCGAACCCAGCCTTCCTGCACCACAGAGGTATGACGGCAAGCACGGTGAGTGCCGGGAGTTCCTTACCCAGTGCCAACTCACCTTTGAGCGCCAGCCTACCACCTACACTATGGATCGCCGCAAGATTGCCTTTGTGATAACCTTGTTAGCTGGTAAGGCACGAGCTTGGGCAACGGCAATCTGGCAAAGACAGGGACCCGAGTGTTCTGACTTCAAGCTATTTACGGAAGAGATGCTTCGGGTCTTTGATCAGGCAGACATCAGTAAAGATGCAGCCAGGAAGCTCATGTCTGTCCAACAGGAGGGAAGCGTTGCAGACTACACCATCTCGTTCCGGACCCTCACAGCAGTAAGTGGATGGAACGAGACTGCCCTGGTGTCAGCCTTCCACCATGGTCTGTCTGACCTCATCAAAGGCTTCTATCGGATGCCCAAGTGACCTCGAAACTCTGATCTCACATTCTACTCGCCTTGACAACAGGATGAGAGAACGCCGCCAAGTCCTGAGCCTCCCCGGCCTCCCTGCCTCTACCTGGAGCCCATCTACCTCCTCCAGTGACTGTCCAGAGCCCATGCAAGTTGGCCATACTCGTCTCTCCGTAGCCGAGAGGGAGTGCAGAAGGAGGGACAAGTGCTGCATCTACTGTGGCAAGCCTGGTCACTTCCGAGCATCATGTACTGAGCTCTTGGGAAAAGGACTGCCCCGTCCAGCCAAGGGAGGGTTGTGACGGGGCCTACCCTCTCTCCCGGACTCCCTGGCCAAGGAATCTACATCCCGGTCTCCATCTCCTAGGGTGAGTCCGTCCACTCTTGTCAAGCTTTGTTAGACTCAGGGGCAGCTGGAAACTTTATGGATATCCACTTCGCCCAAAGCATCAATGTCCTGACTGCGCCTCTTGAAGTCCCACTGTCTGTGTCTGCCCTCGATGGCCAAGCGTTAGGTGATGGAAGAGTCACCCAAGTTACTTCTCCAGTCTTCCTCCAGTCTCAAAGTCACAAGGAAGAAATATCCCTGCACCTGATTCCTTCACCTGAGTTCCCAGTTATTCTAGGTCTTCCTTGGCTTACCCGCCACAACCCTCGTATAGACTGGGTCACTAGCCAGGTTGTGGAGTGGGGTCCTGCTTGCTATGCCTCTTGTCTGCTCTCTAGCTCTCCTGTGTCTCCTGCCGAGCCTCCCGATCTCACCGAGTTATCTCAAGTTCCCACAGAGTACTGGGATCTCAAGGAAGTTTTCAGTAAGAGCAGGGCCGCCGTTCTCCCTCCGCACCGTGCCTATGACTGTGCCATCGACTTGCTCCCTGGGACTACCCCTCCTCGTGGCAGACTGTTTTCCCTCTCTCAGCCAGAATGCAAGGCCATGGAGGAGTACATCAAGGAGGCCTTGGCCTCTGGGTTCCTTCGACCCTCCACCTCACCCGCTGGTGCCGGCTTCTTCTTTGTCAGCAAGAAGGATGGGGGGCTCCGGCCATGTATTGATTATAGGGGCCTGAACAAGATCACCGTGCGCAACCGCTATCCCCTTCCGCTGATGTCCACAGCATTCGACCTGCTCCAAGGCGCCACCATCTTCACCAAGTTGGACTTACAGAACGCATACCATCTCATCCATATCCGACAGGGAGACGAGTGGAAGACCACCTTTAACACCCCGTCAGGGCACTACGAGTACCAGGTCATGCCCTTCGGACTCACCAATGCACCAGCTGTTTTTCAGGCCCTTATCAATGACGTCTTGAGGGATATGATTAATCAATACAATTTCGTCTACCTCGATGACATCCTGATATTCTCCAAGACCATACAGGAGCACCGCCACCATGTCTGCCAAGTCCTCCAGAGACTTTTACAGAATAATCTGTTTGCTAAAGCCCAGAAATGCGAGTTTCATGTCCCCGAGGTCTCCTTCCTGGGATTTATCATACAAACAGGGCAACTCCAAATGGACCCAGCCAAGACCCTGGCCGTCCGGGACTGGCCTACTCCCAAGTCCGTTAAGGAGGTTCAGCGGTTCTTAGGATTCGCTAACCTCTACCGCAAGTTCATCAGGAACTTCAGCTCCGTAGCAGCACCTATGTCGGACCTCACCAAAAGGACTGGTGGTTCCTATGTCTGGTCCCCTCAGGCGGAAAAGGCGTTTAATGACCTCAAACACCGCTTTTGCACGGCACCTATTCTGGTTCTTCCGGACACCTCCCAACCATTCATCGTGGAGGTGGACGCCTCGGACAGTGGTGTCGGCGCGGTGCTCTCTCAATGCTCGGAAGGGAAGCTGCACCCCTGCACTTACTTCTCCCACCGCCTGAGCCCTGCAGAGTCCCGCTATGATGTGGAGGATCAGGAACTGCTAGCAGTTAAACGAGCCCTTGAGGAGTGGAGGCACTGGCTGGAGGGAGCGCAACATCCATTCCTGGTGTGGATGGACCATAAGAACCTGGAGTACCTCCAGCAAGCCAAGAGGCTGAACCCACGACAGGCTAGGTGGGCTTTGTTTTTCAGCCATTTTAATTTCACCCTATCATACCGCCCGGGCTCTAAGAACACCAAACCAGACGCGCTCTCCAGGCTGTTCTCACCCAACAACAGGGAGAGTGAAGTTGGGCCTATCATCCCTGTATCCCGGATTGTGGCTCCTGTCCGCTGGGGTATCGAGGAGACCGTTCGACAAGCTCAACACTGGGACCCTGATCCTGGGACGGGGCCACTGGGCCTCCTGTATGTCCCCCGTCAAGCCCGGGCCAAGGTTCTCCAGTGGGGTCACTCTTCCCCTCTCACCGCCCACCCAGGAGCTCGGAGGACCCTGGACTTCCTGAAAAGATGCTTCTGGTGGCCTAACATGGAGAAGGAAGTAAGGTCATTCATCCTGTCCTGTAAGGTCTGCACCAGAACCAAGAACCCGCGACAGCGTCCCCAGGGTCTCCTGCATCCTCTGCCCATTCCCCAGCATCCCTGGTCCCACGTGGCAGTTGACTTCATCACGTGTCTCCCTGAGTCTCAATGTAACACTGTCATTTTAGTCATTGTGGACAGATTCTACAAGGCCTGTCACTTTATACCACTGTGCAAACTCCCTTCTGCCCTTGACACTGCTAAATTGCTATTTAATCACATCTTCCGAGTCTTTGGTCTTCCACAGGACATCGTCTCTGACCGGGGACCCCAGTTCTCCTCCCGAGTGTGGCACAGCTTCTGCAAGCTCATCGGGGCCACTGCCAGCCTCTCCTCTGGGTTTCACCCCCAGTCCAATGGCCAGACGGAGAGGCTCAACCAAGACCTGGAAACCACCCTGCGAGGCCTGGCTATGGATAACCCGACATCGTGGAGCACCTGGCTGCCATGGGCAGAGTACGCCCACAACACCCTGCAGTCATCGGCCACCAAGCTGTCGCCGTTCCAGTGCCAATTCGGGTTCCAGCCACCTCTGTTCCCGGACCAGGAGGAGGACGCTGGGGTGCCCTCAGTCAACCAATATGTGAGACGGTGTCGCAAGACCTGGAGTAAGGTCAGGAAGACACTCATCCAGACCTCCAGTACCAACCAGACTCAGGCCAACCGCCATAGGAGACCTGCCCACACTTTCCGCCCTGGGCAGCGGGTTTGGCTGTCCACCAAGGACCTTCCACTGTGGGTGGAGAACCGCAAGCTTGCTCCTTGCTACATTGGCCCCTTCAAGGTTGTACGCAGAGTTAACCCTGTCTCCTACCGGCTCCAGTTACCACGTATGCTAAGGATTAACCCCACATTCCATGTTTCCCTGTTGTGGCCCGTACTGACATCCACGTATGCCCCTGCCCCTAGGAACCCCCCGCCCCCTGCATCTACCAGGGTCAGACTGTTTTCACTCTGCGCCGCCTGCTGGACTCCCGCCGGGTTCATGGGGGTCTCCAATATCTTGTGGACTGGGAGGGCTATGGCCCTGAGGAGCGCTGCTGGGTCCCAGCTCGGGACATACTTGACAAAGAACTTTGTCGGGACTTCCATTCGGCCCATCCTGATCATCCTGGGAACGTCAGGAGATGCTCCTGGGGGGGGGGGGTCCTGTTAGGACTGGGACTGTTTTGGCCTCTAGAGGCCGCCGTTTTTTCCTTTTCTGGTCATGTTTCTTTTGGCCTCTAGAGGTCACCTCTGTGTTCTGTGTTTTGTTTTTGTCTTATTGCCTGTTTCCTGCCCCGCCCTGTCCTTAATTAGTTTGTGTATTTATACCCCTGAGTTCAGTCCTCTTGTCACAGAGTCTTTGTGCTGTTATGTTTAGCTCCAGTTTCCTCTGTACCGTGTTCCTTGTCTTTTTGGTTTTGCACTTTGCTTTGCTTTTTGGACCTAGTATTTACTGTGTTTTTGGATCTTCTGAGCATTGGTATTTTTGCCTTTTCTTTTCTGGTTTTTTGGCTTTTGTTTTGTACTTTTGGATATTTTATTTTTCCCTTTGTCTTCTCAGCTTTGGATTATACTTTTTGTTTCTTTTGCCCTGGATTGTATATAGTGTATATAGTATAAATAAACTGTTTTTGCTACTTTCTACTTTTGCCTCATGCCTCTGTACTTGAGTCATTCCCCTGGTGGCATAGTGGGGGTTTGCTAGATCATTACACCAGCGACCCGGGTTCAATTCCCAGCAAAACCCTAACAGGACTCTTTGTCAATGACCAGAAAACCAAAGTTATGACCTGCAATGTTCCCCTCACAGCTTCACCTAGGACAAAAACTGGAAAGTGTGAAAAGCTGGTCATGAGTGATTTTAAATATCTCAGCTCATGGATTGGCTCCACCAAACATGACATGAAGACCCAAAAGGCTCTTAACGACATGAGAGCTGTCTGGAAATCCACCATATCATGAGAACTCAAGATCAAGCTGTTCTGTGTAATGGTGGAATCCATACTCCTGTATGGTAGCGAGTGCTGGGCCCTGAACATCTCCCTCCAGAAGTCGCTGGATGGCTCATACACCCGCATGCTATGTGTTGC
The DNA here is from genome assembly GCF_027579695.1 of Neoarius graeffei. Taxonomy (NCBI): domain Eukaryota; kingdom Metazoa; phylum Chordata; class Actinopteri; order Siluriformes; family Ariidae; genus Neoarius; species Neoarius graeffei. Next base: position 105,187,136 of record NC_083573.1, read on the forward strand.
CTTAAACATCAGTTGGCAGGACCACATTCCCAACAAAGAGCTCTACGGTGACCTCCCAAGGATCTCTGACAAGGTGGCCTGGAGGAAGCTTGGCCTGGCAGGTCACTGCCTCAGGCACAACGAGCTCCCCATAAGTCAGCTCATTCTGTAGGGGCCCAGGCATGGATCGCAGCGTCCTGGTCGTCCAGTGACTACACTAGTCATTACACTCATGAGGGACGTTGGGGCAGCCAACAATGCTGGGGTCGCTGCCTGCATGTCCAACCGCAGAGACTGGTCTTCGAGGTGTGCAGCTTGGCTGAAGCCACCTTAAATAAGTATAGTGCTGCTCCTTTTAAACCCAATCATGATAGCAATTAACCTGCTTATTGTGGAATCTTCCAAAATGGTGATACTTGAATATCCTATAAACCTTTTCAGTCTTATTTTGCCTCTGTCTCAACTTTTTTTGAGTCTGTTGCAGGCATCAAATTTTAGCTGAATTTATTTTCACAAAATACAATTAAGTTGGGTGGCACAGTGGTGTAGTGGTTAGCGCTGTCGCCTCACAGCAAGAAGGTCCGGGTTCAAGCCCTGTGGCCGGCGAGGGCCTTTCTTTGCAGAGTTTGCATGTTCTCCCTGTGTGGGTGTGCTCCAGTTTCCCCCACAGTCCAAAGACATGCAGGTTAGGTTAACTGGTGACTCTAAATTGACTGTAGGTGTGAATGGTTGTCTATGTGTTGGCCCTGTGATGACCTGGCGACTTGTCCAGGGTGTACCCCACCTTTCGCCTGTAGTCAGCTGGGATAGGCTCCAGCTTGCCTGCAGCCCTGTAGAACAGGATAAAGCAGCTAGAGATAATGAGATGAGATGAGACAATTAAGTTGGTCAATAAAACTATTGAAAATCTTTTTTTGTACTTTTGTCAGTTAAATAAAGGTTCAGGTGAATTAACAAATCACAGAATTTTGTTTTCATTGCATTTTGGAAAATATCCCAACTTTTCTGGAAATGGGGTTTGTATATTTACACATGCTATCTATCTATGGTCTTCAGGGCATGCCCACTTAGAACTTCTCTACTTCCATATATGGACAATTTTGGCATGGCAACATTCTCATCTATGTTCTTCAAGCAACACCTGCTTAGAGCTTGTCAAATTTCCATATATGGACTGTAAAAACAGCCAGTTAAAAACATCTTTTTTCCATATATGGACTGAAGGACATGCTCACATTTTAGTCTATGGCTTTAAAGACATTAGCACTTCAAACTTTTTTCATATCCATATATGGACTCAAAGTGACACCCACTTAGAGCATCTCTTATTTCCATATATGGATTTAAAGCCACGCTTACTCACAGCTTCATTTTATCTCCATATATGGACTTAAAGTCATGCCCACTTGGGGGTGCTGTCACTTCCATAGTATATAGACTCAAAGACACACCCACATTCTCATTTATGGCCTTAAAGGAATGCACACCTATACCTTTTCTCATTTCCATACATGGACTCAAAGGCACACCCAAATATAGCTTCTCTCATTTCCATGCTGATGTCCTCTATAGTTTTAAAGTCTCACGAATGATGAAATGATTTTTTTCCTTGCATGGTGGTTGTATGTGGGTGAAGGTGGACAAAGGTGGACGAGGTGGTCCATGAAAAGCACTACTGACAGCTTGAGAGCAGAGACACAATGTGTAAAAGGTCAGTGGGGACATTCAGCCTCCAGGGATGACTTCATGGAGACATCTGAACCGACAGGTGGGCAATAAACACACTCTTACTGAACCCTTTTACTGAAGACCTGCATTATTATACACAGACTTAATACACACACACACACACACACGCGCACACAATTCACAGGAAACACACAGGCTCATAAACAACACACTTAAACACCAGCCTGTGTGTGTGTGTGTGTGTGTGTGTGTGTGTGAGAGAGAGAGAGAGAGAGAGAGACAGACAGACAGACAGACAGAGGAAAGGAAAGAGACTGAGAGACAGAAAGAAAGAGACAGAAAAAAGGTGTCATAGCTGGATGATATCTAAAAATAATTATAACAATTTTCTTTAAACCTCCCTAAACAAGTTTACAGCAGCATCGTCATGGTAACCTGTCTGATTGTTAAATGCTCTGAACATTTATTCGTGTCCCATCCACTCACAATGTGTATCTGTTTCCCCTCCACTCACAGTGGTTATACGTGTCCCCTCCACTCATAGTGTTTATACATGTCCCCCTCACTCACAATGTTTATATGTGTCCCCTCCACTCACAGTGTTTATCAGTGTCCCCTCCACTCACAGTGTTTATCAGTGTCCCCTCCACTCACAGTGTTTATCAGTGTCCCCTCCACTCACAGTGTTTATCCATGTCCCCTCCACTCACAGTGTTTATCAGTGTCCCCTCCACTCACAGTGTTTATCTGTGTCCCCTCCACTCACAGTGTTTATCCGTGTCCCCTCCACTCACAGTGTTTATCAGTGTCCCCTCCACTCACAGTTTTTAATCAGACATGGTCTCAGTGTTTAAGTCTAGGCTGAAAACATATCTGTTTAGTCAAGCCTTGTGTTAATGGTGTTTATGAGGTAAAGGTGTAGATCTGGAGGATCCTCAGACAGAGTGTTTTGGTAAACTGTGATGTATGGATGCTGTCAGTCCCCCACTCGCTTGCTCACTCGAGTTTGTTGACGGTGTAGTGGCTGCTGCTTTATGTCCTGGGGCTCCCTCATGCCTGTGTTACCTTCTGGCTCTCCCCTTTTAGTTATGCTGTCATAGTTAGTTGCCGGAGTCCCTGCTTGTACTCAGTGCAATATGTATACTGTTCCTACTTATTCAGGTGACATTGGGCATACCTAACAACCCCTCCCCCCCATCTGTCCCTCTGAGTTACATGTCGGTCCTGGGATCGAGATGCTGACCTCTTCTGCTCCTCGGACCTGCCTGATCCATCCTGGTGTCCTGTGTCTGGTTGGAGTCTCATCGCATCGCTCCTGTGGAGGGTGGCCCCATGTGGACAGTTGGGGGTTGTGCCTGGAGGACGCTCTGGACTCTTGCAGTGGTGCTTTTGTGGCTGGGGACTGCAGTTGGCTTGCTGACTTTAGAGCTGCAGTTGACTTGCTGACTTTGGGACTGCAGTTGTCGTGAGCAGTTTTGAGCTTGGGTTTCCATCGGTGGGGGGGTTTATGGCATCAACGAAACTGACTTCATGTTAAAACTGTTAATGTTATAGTCATGTTGTCTGTTGTTGGCCAAATGAGGATGGGTTCCCTTTTGAGTCTGGTTCCTCTCGAGGTTTCTTCCTCATGTCGTCTGAGGGAGTTTTTCCTTGCCACCATCGCTACAGGCTTGCTCATTGGGGATCGATTAGGGATAAAATTAGCTCATATTTTAAGTTGTTCAAATTCTGTAAAACTGCTTTGCAACAATGTTTATTGTTAAAAGCACTATACAAATAAACTTGACTTGACTTGTTTATCCGTGTCCCCTCCACTCACAGAGTGTATCTGTGTCCCCTCCACTCACAGTGTTTATCTATGTCCCCTCCACTCACAGTGTTTATCCGTGTCCCCTCCACTCACAGTGTGTATCTGTGTCCCCTCCACTCACAATGTTTATACGTGTCCCCTCCACTCACAGTGTTTATCTATGTCCCCTCCACTCACAGTGTGTACCTGTGTCCCCTCCATTCACAATGTTTATACGTGTCCCCTCCACGCACAGTGTTTATCCGTGTCCCCTCCACTCACAGTGTGTATCTGTGTCCCCTCCATTCACAATGTTTATACATGTCCCCTCCACTCACAAGGTTTATTTGTGTCCCCTCCACTCACAGTGTTTATCTGTGTCCCCTCCTCTCACAATCTGTATCTGTGTCCTCTCCATTCACAATGTTTATACATGTCCCCTCCACTCACAATGTTTATATGTGTCCCCTCCACTCACTGTGTTTATCTGTGTCCCCTCCACTAACAGTATTTTTCTCTGTCACCTCCACTCTGAGTGTTTATCCATGTCCCCTCATTTGTCAGTGAAGACTGGTTGAAATTCCTCTCTGGAATTTTCTGTCACACTTGCAGTTGATTCAGGGAAGTTATTTTTAATCACATTAAAGATGCACATAAATATCATGCTGTTTGTAAATTATGACAAATAAATTTAGAAATGCTGCAGATTTAGTTAAAAACCCACTAATACATCATCAATCATATATTTCTGTCATAAAGTAACTTCTCTCAAGAGGACATTACAGTCCTCAAATTCCACACTAATGAATTCCCAAACTGATGAGGACTGATTATGATACGCTTGAGTGATTAATTTTAAGATAAATCACCTGATGTTGTGATGTCATTTCTGAGCTCTTATTTCAGTGATGTATTTTAAATCAATGTCATTCAGAATTTATTGCTTTCTGACAAAGGACCATGCAGAAATCTAGCCAAATGTACAACCCCAAGTCCAAAAAAGTTGGGACAAAGTACAAATTGTAAATAAAAACAGAATGCAATGATGTGGAAGTTTCAAAATTCCATATTTTATTCATAATAGAACATAGATGACATATCAAATGTTTAAACTGAGAAAATGTATGATTTAAAGAGAAAAAATTAGGTGAGTTAAAATTTCATGACAACAACACATCTCAAAAAAGTTGGGACAAGGCCATGTTTACCACTGTGAGACATCCCCTTTTCTCTTTACAACAGTCTGTAAACGTCTGGGGACTGAGGAGACAAGTTGCTCAAGTTTAGGGATAGGAATGTTAACCCATTCTTGTCTAATGTAGGATTCTAGTTGCTCAACTGTCTTAGGTCTTTTTTGTCGTATCTTCTGTTTTATGATGCGCCAAATGTTTTCTATGGGTGAAAGATCTGGACTGCAGGCTGGCCAGTTCAGTACCCGGACCCTTCTTCTACGCAGCCATGATGCTGTAATTGATGCAGTATGTGTCATGTTGGAAAATGCAAGGTCTTCCCTGAAAGAGACGTTGTCTGGATGGGAGCATATGTTGCTCTAGATCCTGGATATACCTTTCAGCATTGATGGTGTCTTTCCAGATGTGTAAGCTGCCCATGCCACACACACTAATGCAACCCCATACCATCAGAGATGCAGGCTTCTGAACTGAGCGCTGATAACAACTTGGGTCGTCCTTCTCCTCTTTAGTCTGAATAACACGGCGTCCCTGATTTCCATAAAGAACTTCAAATTTTGATTCATCTGACCACAGAACAGTTTTCCACTTTGCCACAGTCCATTTTAAATGAGCCTTGGCCCAGAGATGATGTCTGCACTTCTGGATCATGTTTAGATATGGCTTCTTCTTTGAACTATAGAGTTTTAGCTGGCAACGGCGGATGGCACAGTGAATTGTGTTCACAGATAATGTTCTCTGGAAATATTCCTGAGCCCATTTTGTGATTTCCAATACAGAAGCATGCCTGTATGTGATGCAGTGCCGTCTAAGGGCCCGAAAGATCACGGGCACCCAGTATGGTTTTCCGGCCTTGACCCTTACGCACAGAGATTCTTCCAGATTCTCTGAATCTTTTGATGATATTATGCACTGTAGATGACGATATGTTCAATCTCTTTGCAATTTTACACTGTCGAACTCCTTTCTGATATTGCTCCACTATTTGTCGGTGCAGAATGAGGGGGATTGGTGATCCTCTTCCCATCTTTACTTCTGAAAGCCGCTGCCACTCCAAGATGCTCTTTTTATACCCAGTCATGTTAATGACCTATTGCCAATTGACCTAATGAGTTGCAATTTGGTCCTCCAGCTGTTCCTTTTTTGTACCTTTAACTTTTCCAGCCTCTTATTGCCCCTGTCCCAACTTTTTTGAGATGTGTTGCTGTCATGAAATTTCAAATGAGCCAATATTTGGCATGAAATTTCAAAATGTCTCACTTTCGACATTTGATATGTTCTTTATGTTCTATTGTGAATACAATATCAGTTTTTGAGATTTGTAAATTATTGCATTCCATTTTTATTTATAATTTGTACTTTGTCCCAACTTTTTTGGAATCGGGGTTGTAAATAAAATGATCAAAATTTAACCAAAACAACTATAATTAGTCCTTGAGCTGGTGTAGGAACTAAACTGTTGAGAAACTTTTTCATGGTGTGTGATTAATTGGTTAACTCCATAACTCAGAAGTAGTGTAGAATCCTTGATTTGTTTTCATGGCTGAAAAAATATTTTACCAACATTTCTGAATGAGAGAAATCACACAGAAGAAACAAAACAGAATCACCAAAACAACTAAAACACAACAAAGTCATAACAGTCTTATTCATTGGCACAGGTGTACTGTGTTACACAATGGTTTTTGATAAGAGTGAAAAATATCATCATCTCATCTCATCTCATTATCTCTAGCCGCTTTATCCTTCTACAGGGTCGCAGGCAAGCTGGAGCCTATCCCAGCTGACTACGGGCGAAAGGCGGGGTACACCCTGGACAAGTCGCCAGGTCATCACAGGGCTAAAAATATCATCATGATTCTCAAAATCATTTCTATATTACATGATATGTATGATTATTATATAGGCTGATTAACAATTAACACTTTCCGAGCTTTGCAGCAGTGCTGCATTAAAAATAAATAAATAAATAAATAAATAAAAACCCTGCTTGAGACTTTATTTAATGTCTACTTATGTTAATTTATGTTTATTTTTATAAGTAAAATTCAATTTTAGTGATAATAATAAAAAAAATAAAAAAAACAAATATAATAATAATAATACACTGAATGGAGGGCGGCACGGTGGTGTAGTGGTTAGTGCTGTCGCCTCACAGCAAGAAAGTCCGGGTTCGAGCCCCGTGGCCGGCGAGGGCCTTTCTGTGTGGAGTTTGCATGTTCTCCCCGTGTCCGCATGGGTTTCCTCCGGGTGCTCCGGTTTCCCCCACAGTCCAAAGACATGCAGGTTAGGTTAACTGGTGACTCTAAATTGACCGTAGGTGTGAATGTGAATGGTTGTCTATGTGTCAGCCCTGTGATGACCTGGCGACTTGTCCAGGGTGTACCCCGCCTTTCGCCCATAGTCAGCTGGGATAGGCTCCAGCTTGCCTGCGACCCTGTAGAACAGGATAAAGCGGCTACAGATAATGAGATGAGATGAGACACTGAATGGAGAAAACTTTTTAAAAAATCAGTTAAAAAAACCTTTGAAAATCTGAGAAAGGAAATTGTAATGTATTCCAGTTTTTATGTTTACCATTTTAAAGTACAAAATTGAATTTTGTCATCCAATTCTAATCTATTTGTGATTACTCAGAAAAAAAATAAAACTTGCAGATATTAAGAGGATATTTCTAACCCCATTTCCAGAAAATTTGGGATATTTTCCAGAATGCAATAAAAACTAAAATCTGTGATTTGTTAATTCCGTGAACCTTTATTTAACTGACAAAAGCACAAAGAAAATATTGTCAATAGTTTTACTGACCAACTTAATTATATTTTGTAAATATAAATGAAGTTAGAATTTGATGCCTGAAACAGACTCAAAAACAGTTGAGAAAGGGGCAAAATAAGGATGAAAGGTTCGTACAGTGGTGCTTGAAAGTTTGTGAACCCTTTAGAATTTTCTATATTTCTGCATAAATATGACCTAAAACATCATCAGATTTTCACACAAGTCCTAAAAGTAGATAAAGAGAACCCAGTTAAACAAATGAGACAAAAATATTATACTTGGTCATTTATTTATTGAGGAAAATGAGCCAATATTACATATCTGTGAATGGCAAAAGTATGTGAACCTTTGCTTTCAGTATCTGGTGTGACCCCCTTGTGCAGCAATAACTGCAACTAAACGTTTCCGGTAACTGTTGATCAGTCCTGCACACCGGCTTGGAGGAATTTTAGTCAATTCCTCTGTACTCAGCCCAGCTTCAACTCTGGGATGTTGATGGGTTTCCTCACATGAACTGCTCGCTTCAGGTCCTTCCACAACATTTAGATTGGATTAAGGTCAGGACTTTGACTTGGCCATTCTAGAACATTAACTTTATCCTTCTTTAACCATTCTTTGGTAGAAGGACTTGTGTGCTTAGGGTCGTTGTCTTGCTGCATGACCCACCTTCTCTTGAGATTCAGTTCATGGACAGATGTCCTGACATTTTCCTTTAGAATTCACTGGTATAATTCAGAATTCATTGTTCCATCAATGATGGCAAGCCGTCCTGGCCCAGATGCAGCAAAACAGGCCCAAACCAAGATACTACCACCACCATGTTTCACAGATTGGATAAGGTTCTTATGCTGGAATGCAGTGCTTTCCTTTCTCCAAACATAATGCTTCTCATTTAAACCAAAAAGTTCTATTTTGGTCTCGTCCATCCACAAAACATTTTTCCAATAGCCTTCTGGCTTGTCCATGTGATCTTTAGCAAACTGCAGACAAGCAGCAATGTTCTTTTTGGAGAGCAGTGGCTTTCTCCTTGCAACCCTGTCATGTACACCATTGTTGTTCAATGTTCTCCTGATGGGGGACTCATGAATATTAACATTAGCCAATGTGAGAGAGGCCTTCAGTTGCTTAGATGTTACCCTGGGGTCCTTTGTCCTTTTGAGCAGAGCGCGCTGGAATCCTACCCTGAGCTAACATGCTATGCTGACTCAATGCTAGGCCGGCCCCTGACAGGGAGCTCTCCTGAGAACAACAGACCGAAGTGGAGGTGAGGCAGACAGGGAGGAGCTGACCGAAGGCTCTGGCGCTTGGTTAGCAATGGAAGACTAACCCACCCAGTTATATTGTTTGCAAATGTTCATTCTCTGGGAAATAAAATAGACGAACTCCATGCTCAGATTTCCGTGCCGAAGGACATTCAGGATTGCTCCATATTGTGTTTCTGCTGGGGGAGAGGACACCTGATGAGGCACTAACACCAGATGGCTACACAGTCTTCAGAGAGGACCGATGTGCTGCGGAAATCGGCAAGACTCACGGAGGAGGAACGGCCGCCCTCGTCAAACAATCCTGGTGTACCAACTGTTAGATCATCTCAAAATCTTGTTCTGAAAATGTGGAATATCTGACTTTGAAGCCAAGACCATTTTTTCTGCCCAGAGAACTGCAATGCATCATTGTGTGTGTTGTGTGTATCCCCCCTCTGTCAAGGAGGAGGCTGCACTGAAGGAGCTACACGACACGATCAGTGAGCATGAAAACACGTATCCTGACGCTGCTGTCATTATTCTGGGAGATTTTAACTATTGCAATCTCTGGAAAAACATTCCTAAACTGCATCAGTTTGTGACTTTCCCCACCAGGGGAAATAAAATACTGGATCACTGCTACAGCAACATCTGAAACACCTTCTCAGCTGAACCAAAACCCCATTTTGGAAAGTCTGACCACCTAGCAATCTGGCTCAAACCAGTTTATAACAAAAGGCTCAAGACAAAACCAGTCACAGTCAGAACCATTAACACCTGGACTGAAGGTGCACAGGATAGCCTGCAGAGCTGCTTAGAGGCCACAGACTGAAGCACTTTCAAAGAGGCCACTAATGACATCCACAAATACACAGAGACTGTGAGTGACTACATCAGCTGGTGCACATCCATATGTGCACCTCCCAGGAATGTGCGTATGTTCCCCAACCAAAACCCCTGGTTTAATGGGGACATAAAACAGAAAATCAGGAAGCGGTGAGAGGCCTTCAAGTCAGGAGATCAAGTGGAGTATAAGAGAGCCCAGTATGAGCTGCAGAAATCCATCAGAGCAGTAAAAAGTGCTCACTCCCAAAAACTTGAAAGCTACTACCTCAACCACAACACACACAGTATATGGCAGGGAATCCAGTCTGTCACAAACTATAGGAGAACCACAGCAACCACAGACCCCTGAGATGCCACCCTGCCAGACAGCCTTAACACCTTCTACACCAGGTTTGACAGGCTGAATACGGAGACACTCTGAAAAGCCCCCTGTGACCCTATGGACACTGCCTTTCAGGTGATACACACACAGGTCCTGAAGGATCTGAAGAAGGTGAACCCCCACAAGACTGTGGGACCTGATGGAGTCCCTCCCAAAGTTCTGAAGGCATGTGGGGAACAATTAGCTGGTGTGTATGCTGACATCTTCAACTTGTCATTATCCCAGGCTGTAGTCCCCTGTATTTTCAAATCTTCCATGATCATACCAGTTCCCAAAATACCAGACACAGCCACTCTAAATGACTTCAGGCCAGTGGCACTCACATCAGTCACCATGAAGTGCCTAGAAAAACTAGTCCTCACACACATCAACCACATGGTCCTAGTCCTCACACACATCAACCACATGGTCCCGGACACTGTTGACCCCCTTCAGTTTGCCTACCACCCCAATCGTTCACAGTCACAGTCACGTCAGTGATGTGGTAGCAATAGCCCTACACCACATTCTGCAACACCTGGAAAGCAGCAGAATGTATCCATGATGCTCTTCCTGGACTACAGTTCTGCCTTCAATACCATCCGCCTGGGCAAGCTGATCGAGAAGCTTACAGACCTTGGCGTCTCAACTCTCACCTGCAATTGGATTCTGGACTTCCTGACAGAAAGACCACAGGTGGTGAGAATGGGTGGACAGGTGTCTGCTGAGCTCACAGTCAGCACAGGATCCCCACAGGGCTGCTGCCTTAGCCCCAAACTCTTCACCCTGTACACCCATGACTGTGTCTCCACCCAGGACAACATATGCTGATATATGCTGATGATACCACTATCCTGGGGCTCATCAAGGGGGAGACGAGTCAGGGTACAGGACCCTGGTAAACAACATTCTTGTCTATGGAGAGGAGAACGACCTCATCCTCAACACAGACAAGACCAAAGAAACAATACTGGACTTTAGGAAGAATCCTCCCCCTCTACAGTCTCTCATCATCAAAGGGACTGAGGTGGAGAGGGCTGACAGCTACAGATTCCTGGGACTGCAGGTTACATCTGACCTGAGCTGGACTCTTAACACCACAGCCACAGTGAAAAAAGCCCAGCAAAGGCTTTATTTCATCAGACTGCTCAGGAAAGCTGGTCTGAACCATCGCCCTCTCACCCTGGCCTACAGAGGACTGATAGAGAGCATCCTCACCGCAGGCATCACAGTCTGGTACGGTAACACCACACAGGCAGAAAGGAAGGTTCTGCAAAGAGTCATAAAGACTGCAGAGAGGATCATAGGGACAAAATTCCCTTCCATGGACTCTATGTATGTGCAGCGCTGTCAGAAAAGAGCAGAGGGAATCATCAGAGACTCACTCCATGCAGCTCACTCTCTGCTCAGACACAAACACTGCACGTACAACCTGAGACACAGCAGATCGGACAGCATTATCACTCACAGAACACGGTTCTTCAACAGCTTCTTCCCTGCCACAGTCAGACTGATGGTAAAACAAAATTATTGAATAAGCATAACAATAACCATTACTACCTCACTTCACTTGTCATATGCAATATGTGATATACTATTATCTGTGAAACAGGATTATGTGTCATATACCCTTTGATAAATGTGCAATATTTTAACTGTGCAATATCCCCACATAACTTTCATTCCCCTCCCAAAATGTGCATTATTTCCATATAACTTTCCCCTGTTTTTATAATCCAGGAACAGCACTCAGGACTAGCCTTTTATTTTATTAATGTTATTTAACATTTGCCCTCTCCTTCTGTTTAATACTTGTATTTAAAATTTTGAGCATATAACTTTTTTCTCCCCCCCCCCCCAACGTATTGTATAGTGTTTCTATGTTTTATATTTTTATTATACTGTTTTTTTAGTTTCTAATCTGTTGACTGAGAGACCCCTGCACAAAAATTCCAATGTGTCTGAACTGTTAGTTTATGCACAAATGGCAAATAAAAAACCTTGACCTTGACCTTGTGACCTCGCTGACTATTACACGCCTTGCTCTTGGAGTGATCTTTAATAGTCGACCACTCCTGGGGAGGGTAACAATGGTCTTGAATTTCCTCCATTTGTACACAATCTGTCTGACTGTGGATTGGTGGAGTCCAAACTCTTTAGAGATGGTTTTGTAACCTTTTCCAGCCTGATGAACATAAACAACGCTTTTTCTGAGGTCCTCGGAAATCTCCTTTGTTTGTGCCATGATATGCTTCCACAAACATGTGTTGTGAAGATCAGACATTGATAGATCCCTGTTCTTTAAATAAAACAGGGTGCCCACCAGGGCAGGAATTTCACGAGGGCCATGGCCCTCATGCCCTCTCAATTTGGCCTTGTGCCCTTGTAAAAAAATATCTGCCGTAAGGCCACAGTGGCCTTGATGCTTTGAGGTTTTGCAGTTTTGTAGTCTGCCTCGTGACTGCCAATAGGCTTTAACATCACCTGCATATATTGAGAAAAAAATACATCTTTTGATGACATTCTGGATTCTTATTGGGCAAGTCATCAGTGGTGGATCGGACTCGAGCCTGGCATGAACCGCTCCGACATGCTATAATGACACCAATCAATCACCAGCCAACCAGGAGACTTAGTCAAACGCATCCCCCACCCAGTTGAGTCCGCGTCTGAGACGTTGAATTTTCACAGAAGGAGGGAAGAAGTTGACTGAGGTAAGACTGTGTGATAAATTAACAAACGAATAAGATAGGAATTTCAGCATATAGGGCTTAAGTTTGTTACCGTTAAATAAGCATTGCTTGTACAGTAACGTTATGTCGTTACAATGTTGACCCACTTTTAATGTGCCGAGTACCGACTGTAGCCACTAACAAATGCTAATTAGATTGCTGTCAAGTTTTTCCTTTGTCGAGCTTTAAGCGTAAGGTCATGGATGTTACTACTGCTTGTTCCTGCCATAATATGATACGTGATATGTGCTGTTGTCTGTTCATAGCCACTTTTTTAATCTATGCAGTTAGCATTGTTTTGTTACTAGTATTGTATGTTTCTTTTTGCTGTTTAACCGAAGTGTAACTGCTGCCATCTTGATGAGATCACCATCGCAAGAGATTTTATCTCCTTGTTTTTGGTGTCATTACAACATTAACATTTACTTTTATTTATTTACCCCCCAGTAATAATTATGCCAAGCAAGGAGCGGAGGGAGAGGTGCCGAAAAAAAAAAAACATTGAAGATGCAGCTAAAAACTGCAAAACAATGGACGCTTTTTTCAAGAGGTGAGTGGTAGCTTAATTATGATTCAAGAGGCAACAAGATATTGTAGTTTGTTTGTTAGCTATCTAACAACACACCAAAAGTTAAATTCAGGGAATCAGTTTATCATGCACACTCCATAAATATTTAGGCCATATATTTAACCCTCTGGATCCCAGAGCCCCACGTCGGGTTCAAAATACTACATATTTTTAAATGATTCAAATTTACAAACACTTTCATCCAAAAGCTGAAAAGACTGGCAAAATCATCAGATTCTGAAGTTTCCGAGGGTACCTGAATGTTTCACAGGCAACGTCAGCAACATATTTAAATATCCTGGAGAAAACGGTACAGTGAAATTTCATCAAAGTCGCTTTGAGTCGAACGTCATTTTTGAAAATTTGCAGAAAATACATCGTTTGCTCTAGCTAAATTCTGTAAAAAAAAATAATAATTCTACGACCTTTCATGCTTTCAGCAAGCCCTGAATGATTTGCATACAGCCTGTGGTCGCGCTTCAACAATTTGCTGAACTTTACTACCCTGGGCATTGGCTTACAGGCGTCACATTTCGGGTCATAGTCGCTCAGAACCAATGAACAGCTCCATTTATTTAAAAAATAAAAGGTCAGAAATGTTTTCTTTGTCATCTATTTAGTTCATTTTATTTCCTCAATAATTTTCCTTGATTGAGAAATCAGTGTGGGCTCTTATGGGTTAATCAGTAGCCTGTATGCTAGTATATTTTCCATTTACAGTCAAACATTTTGATGTGCTCCAGGCTCAATTTTGATTAATCAAAAATCTACATAGTAGTACAGTCTGAAGATGCTCTTGCACATTCGGTGTCAATTGAACAAAAATTATGGGAGGATATAGGTTCAATAAGTTTTACAATTTTTGAAATGAGTGATGGATTGATAAGTTTAGATGTGTTCAATGTTTTCTTATCTTCAGACATAATAGCGTAGGAGATGTTTCTTTACCTGCTTGATAGTTTTGACTGAGACTCCAATCTTCCTCAGAAGAGTCATTAGTCCTTAAATTAAATTCATTATAGACATGAACTTAAAATCATTGTTCTATTTTATGGCCTTGGTGCCCTGGCTTTTAGCCTTCGTGCCCTCAAAAAATTGACAGCACAAAAGACCAAGTGGCCTTGCCCCTAAAATGGAAATTCCAGGCCTGGTGCCCACTCACACCTGATTGTCATCCCATTGATTGAAAACACCTGACTCTAATTTCACCTTCAAATTAACTGCTAATCCTAGAGGTTTACATACTTTTGCCACTCACAGATATGTAATATTGGATCATTTCCCTCAATAAATAAATGACCAAGTATAATAATTTTGTCTCATTTGTTTAACTGAGTTCTTTTTATCTACTTTTAGGACTTGTGTGAAAATCTGATGATGTTTTAGGTCATATTTATGCAGAAATACAGAAAATTCTAAAGGGTTCACAAACTTTCAAGCACCACTATAGGATATTCAAGTTACACCATTTTGGAAGATTCCACAATAAGCAGGTTAATTGCTATCATGATTGGGTATAAAAGGAGCAGCACCAAAGGCTTAGTCTTTACAAACAAGAATGGGGTGTGGCTCATTGCTTTGTACCAAAATTCATCAGAGACTTGTTCATCAATCCAAAAAGAACATTTCTCAGTGTAAGATTTTAGATCTTTCAAAATCTACAGAACATAATATTGTGAAAAGATTCAGGGAATTTGGAGACATCTCGTTGCGTAAAGGACGAGGTCGGAAACCACTGTTGAATGGGCGTGACCTTTGAGCCCTCAGGTGGCACTCCGTGAGAAACCATCATGCTAATGTGACAAATATAGCCACATGGGCTCGGGAGTACTTCAGAAAACTATTATCACTTAACACAGTCCACTACTGCATCTAGAAATGCAACCTGAAACTGTATTACACAAGGAGGAAGCCATTCATCAATTCGTTGCAGAAACCTCACAGATCTCTCTGGGCCTGAACTCATCTCAGATGGACCGAAAGACGGTGGAAACGTGTGCTGTGGTCAGATGAGTCACATTTCAGCTTGATTTCAGGAAAACTGGACGTCGAATTCCAGACGTGGACAGTAACGAAGTATATTTACTTGAGTTCTGTACTTAAGTACACTTTTTGAGTATCTGTACTTTACTTGAGTATTCATTTTTTTGGAAACTTATGACTTTAATTTCACTACATTTGAAAGGCAAATATCATACTTTTTACTCCACTACATTTCTGTCAAGGTCCTCGTTACTCGTTACTATGAAGCAGCTTTGAAAGTGGATGTTTTTTGTTTTCTTTTCTAAAACGCGATTGTTTTTTTCACAGGTGACACTGAGACAGTGTATGAGTAATCACTAGGGTCACGTCACATCTGTAGACTGTATAAAATCAAGCTCAATTATTTCTCAGCAGCATTATTTAACATGATCAGTTGATGGCAAAATAGAAGAAGGCAGTTCTTCTGGGGAATGCACACACCCATGGCTTTACCTAGAACCCATGTTTCTCAGTTTTCTCAAAGGATTAAAAATCCATTTCATTTTTAATGTTTGCTTTGTTTGCCAAAAACGAACCACATCATGGCCTACAAAAACCCACCATCCAAACTGCAGAAGCATATTGAGGTATATAAACGTTTTATTCCAAAAGAACGCTTGAAATGAAGTTGTCTGTGCTTTTAGAGCTAGCAGTTGCAAACATAGCTATGCAGTCTGGTTAGTCAAATATCTTTCTATGGATTTGCCCGCCAAGTTGCCATAGCCTTGTCCATGGCTAACGTTTACACATATCTAGTTAACTTGGACACTGTTAGTATGTAAAAACATAGTCACGCTAACATGAATAAAGTTAACTTATCTGAAGTCCTTTCAGAAATATGTTTTAGCATAATCTTGCCAAATAAACAGAATGTAGAACTCTTTGTTTCTAGTAGCATTAGCTACCCAATAGGATTTCGAGTTTGAGAAGAGTTTGCTAGCATGTCAGGTGGAGCTTCACTGACTAGCTAGCTTAATGTTAAACCACCATGATGGCACAGCATGCGTTCATTTTGTGAATTCACATTTCTGTCTTTGGTAATGGCATTAGGTTTTGTAAGCCTTGTGGCCATAATACAACAATGCATTGACAGAAAATGTACTTTTAATACTTAAGTATTTTTAAAAGCAAGTACTTCAGTACTTTAACTTAAGTAAAAATTTGACTGGACAACTTTCACTTGTATTGTAGTAACATTTGACCAGTGGGATCTGTACTTTGACTTAAGTAATGAAGTCGGGTACTTTGTTCACCTCTGTTGAATTCTCAGTGCCAAAGGTGAACACGACCATCCAGTTTGCTATCAGAGAAAGGTGTAAAAACCAGTATCTGTGATGGTATGGGGGCATCAGTGCCCACAGCATGGGGGAGTTACATGTGTTTGAAGGTACCACTAATATATTGGGATTTTAGAGAGACATATTCATCAAGGTGATGTCTCTTCCCTGGAAGTCCATGCTTATTTGAGCAGGACAATGCCAGGCTTCATTCTGCATGGGCTACAGCAACATGGGTTCATAGAAACAGAGTGCATGTGCTTGACTGGCCTGCTGCCAGTCCAGTTCTGACTCCTATTGAGAGTGTATGGTGCACCATGTAGAGGAGAATCAGACAACAGCGACCACAGACTGTTGAGCAGCTGAAGTTTTGTATCAAGTAAGAATGGACAAAAATTCAAATTGCAAAACTGCAACAGTTAGAATCCTCCGATCCCATATGATTAAAAAGTGTTATTAAAGGAAAAGTGATGTAATACAATGGTAATAAATCCTCTGTCCCAATGTTTTTTTTTTTTTAGTGTTGCAGGCATGAAATTCTAACTTTAGTTATATTTTTAAAAAATGCAATTAAGTTGATCAGTAAAATGACTGAAAATCTTTTCTTTGTACTTTTGTCAGTTAAATAAAGGTTCATGTGAATTAACAAATCCCAGATTTTTGTTTTTATTGCATTTTGGAAAATATCCCAACTTTTCTGGAAATGGGATTTGTACAATATTTATGAAAAAGTGCAGTTTGACCAAATTTATCACAAGTTTGAGATTACAATGCTATATTGCCCAGTCCTACCCATCTCCAGAGTGTGCTTTATTCATTTATTGATTTTTTTTAAGAAGAAGCCTTTTTTTTTGTCACATGCACACTTCAAGCACAGTGAGATTCATCCTCTGCATTTAACCCATCTAAAGCAGCGAACACACACACACAGAACAGTGGGTAGCCACAGTACAGCGCCCCTCAGGGGTTAGGTACCTTGCCCAAAACCGCCCCATGTTAACCTCACTACATGCCTTTGAACTGTGGGGGAAACCAGAGCACCCAGAGGAAACCCATGCAGACATGGGGAGAACATGCAAACTCCACACAGAAAGGCCCCAGCCGGCCGCTGGGCTTGAACCCAGAACCTTCTTGCTGTGAGGTGACAGTGCCAATCACTACACCACCATGCCACCCAAATTTAAATATGTTTGGAACCTACAATATTTATGGATTCAATTATAGATTAATGGATTGATGGATGGATGGATGGATGGATGGATTGGATGTGTGGATGACATTCAGCTCATTGGTGAACTGATCGTAAACAGTTCCTAAATGTTTCCCTATAATGGACTACATACTATCTCTAAATGCTGTTTGATTCATTCTACCATTAATACACACATTACTAAAATGAGTCATAGACTTAATTGTTTTATTGTTTGTCTCCTCGTTTGCCAGATAATTGACACTGGTGATAATGAGATGTAATGTGAAACACAACACAGGTGAGTGTGATTAAGAGCAGATGTGACAGGGTCATGTCATTTGATGGGGCTGATGGGAAATGAAGTCCAAGGCAGCCAAAACAAATGTGGCAAATGGATGGATGTTATTCTTTCCAGATGAGGCAACAACAATTAATAATTATAGGTTTAGCAGGAAATGTTTTATGGTTGAACAGATATTATGTTCAAAATAGATTTGCATTTCCTGAAGGAAATACTCGTGCATGCAAAGCAAAAAAAGTAAAATCAACATAGACGGATAGATAGCCATTAGCTGTTAGCATGGCAGCCATTAGCTATTGGCACATTAGTCATTAGCCATAAGCATGTTAGCTTTTAGTCATTTATAAGGAGACAAAAAAAAATGAAATCGATGGGGAAGTTAGATATTATGGAGGATTAATCACCCATACTAGCAGCACATATTCACAGTCCTGCTGGTTAGACAGCAGGGGATGGGAAATGCTCAGAGGAGATGTATCTAAAAGACAACCTAAATCAGTAAGGAGCATCACTCCTGAGTAACAACATGGAATAAGGTTGCAGTGCTAAAGACTGAACAGTGTGGTGAGTGATGGATTGGGTAATAAGGCTTGCAATGCTAACATTGGAAAAAACAATTTAAACCTCATGAGTGTCACAGAAGTCTAAAGAGTTTCATCAGAAAAATAGATGAACTATATGTAAAAAAATACACTCACCACAGTAGAAGAGAAGACAAGCTAACAGCCAGTTTTGGAGGGCATGGTAGTTCCGACTGTAATCACAAGCTGCTTGGCCGATAGTGCAACAATTCCATACATTTCCAGACATATATAATTTATGTATATGTGTGTATATATACAGAGTCTACCTGTAATGTGCAATTTTTCCGAGCCTCTCAATAAGGCAATTTTTCTATACTTTTTCACGGTAGATAATGCGAATAGCCCTCTGTATTTAATCCTTCGTTTGTCTAATTTGTATTTCAGTTTTATTCGTTATCTGTTTGACATTTTCTTGCTACTGTAACATGTGAATTTCCCCGATGTGGGATGAATAAAGTGAATCTAATCTAATCTACATCAGAAATGGACACTTCAGTTAGGTATGATATAGTAAACTGACAAATCCAAACCATTGGCTCGGACAATTCCTCAGACCACCTCTTAAATGTGTGTGGTGTGATGTAGGAGTAAGATCAGTGCCAGAATCTTAGATCAGGCTGCAAAACAGGATTAAACTTTGATCTGAGCAAGCATTCACAAGTTCACATTGGCAGACACACGAGATATCGTATCTCATCCCCATTAATCTTACCCATTATCTTATAAACAGCAGATGGCGAAAGAGATAAAAGGTACACAATCTGAAAGCATTTATGAAAAAAAAAATTCTCACTCTCAAACCTTCGTGTCCCATGGTTGGAGGAAACCATGGCCTAATGGTTCAAGAAGCAGCTTTGGGACCAGTTCAATTCCCTGGACCAGAAGGAATGGCTAAAATGCTCTTGAGCAAGGCACCTAAGCCAGGGTTGCTCTGGGTATGTTGTACATCGCTCTGGATAAGAGCATCTGCTAAATGCTATTAATGTAATGTCCCAGATTGTTTGACTGCTTTTATATTTATTTATTCGTCAGACGGTTTTAAATCCAAAGTGACTTACAAGGGAGGTGGAACCTAATCTGAACACAGAGATGAACGGTGTCTCTCAGGCAGTCACAGGATTTAATCATGCAGCCTACTGTTTACTGGAGCCAGGACCTCATCCACTAATCTCATTTAAAAAAAAAAAAAAAACACCTTCTTTAATGAACTGATTAACCATTTCATGTCAGTTTTAATCAGGAAATATTTTTGTTGCTCTGAGCAACTTGACTGATAATTTTCTATTGTTATATATATAATATTTTTTTAAACAATGTTGCTGGAATCTTAATTTCCCTGAGGGAACCCTCCCAAAGGGATCAATAAAGTTTTATCTAATCGAATCTAATCTAATCTAATCTAATATAGATTAGATTAGATTAGATTAGATTAGATTAGATTAGATTAGATTAGATTAAACTTTACTGATCCCTTTGGGAGAGTTCCCTCGGGGAAATTAAGATTCCAGCAGCATCATTACAGATAAACAGAGAAAATAAATACAACCCCGATTCCAAAAAAGTTGGGACAAAGTACAAATTGTAAATAAAAACGGAATGCAATGATGTGGAAGTTTCAAAATTCCATATTTTATTCAGAATAGAACATAGATGACATATCAAATGTTTAAACTGAGAAAATGTATCATTTAAAGAGAAAAATTAGGTGATTTTAAATTTCATGACAACAACACATCTCAAAAAAGTTGGGACAAGGCCATGTTTACCACTGTGAGACATCCCCTTTTCTCTTTACAACAGTCTGTAAACGTCTGGGGACTGAGCAGACAAGTTGCTCAAGTTTAGGGATAGGAATGTTAACCCATTCTTGTCTAATGTAGGATTCTAGTTGCTCAACTGTCTTAGGTCTTTTTTGTCGTATCTTCCGTTTTATGATGCGCCAAATGTTTTCTATGGGTGAAAGATCTGGACTGCAGGCTGGCCAGTTCAGTACCCGGACCCTTCTTCTACGCAGCCATGATGCTGTAATTGATGCAGTATGTGGTTTGGCATTGTCATGTTGGAAAATGTAAGGTCTTCCCTGAAAGAGACGTCGTCTGGATGGGAGCATATGTTGCTCTAGAACCTGGATATACCTTTCAGCATTGATGGTGTCTTTCCAGATGTGTAAGCTGCCCATGCCACACGCACTCATGCAACCCCATACCATCAGAGATGCAGGCTTCTGAACTGAGCACTGATAACAATTTGGGTCGTCCTTCTCCTCTTTAGTCCGAATGACACGGCGTCCCGGATTTCCATAAAGAACTTCAAATTTTGATTCGTCTGACCACAGAACAGTTTTCCACTTTGCCACAGTCCATTTTAAATGAGCCTTGGCCCAGAGAAGACGTCTGCGCTTCTGGATCATGTTTAGATACGGCTTCTTCTTTGAACTATAGAGTTTTAGCTGGCAGCGGCGGATGGCACGGTGAATTGTGTTCACAGATAATGTTCTCTGGAAATATTCCTGAGCCCATTTTGTGATTTCCAATACAGAAGCATGCCTGTATGTGATGCAGTGCCGTCTAAGGGCCCGAAGATCACGGGCACCCAGTATGGTTTTCCGGCCTTGACCCTTACGCACAGAGATTCTTCCAGATTCTCTGAATCTTTTGATGATATTATGCACTGTAGATGATGATATGTTCAAACTCTTTGCAATTTTACACTGTCGAACTCCTTTCTGATATTGCTCCACTATTTGTCAGCGCAGAATTAGGGGGATTGGTGATCCTCTTCCCATCTTTACTTCTGAGAGCCGCTGCCACTCCAAGATGCTCTTTTTATACCCAGTCATGTTAATGACCTATTGCCAATTGGCCTAATGAGTTGCAATTTGGTCATCCAGCTGTTCCTTTTTTGTACCTTTAACTTTTCCAGCCTCTTATTGCCCCGTCCCAACTTTTTTGAGATGTGTTGCTGTCATGAAATTTCAAATGAGCCAATATTTGGCATGAAATTTCAAAATGTCTCACTTTCGACATTTGATATGTTGTCTATGTTCTATTGTGAATACAATATCAGTTTTTGAGATTTGTAAATTATTGCATTTCGTTTTTATTTACAATTTGTACTTTGTCCCAACTTTTTTGGAATCGGGGTTGTAGAGGAAACTTCTAGATAAATTAAAATAAATTATTTACATATACAAATATAAAAAGAATAAGATATGGGGAAGGGGGGAAGGAGGAGGAAATAAATAAATAAATAAATTAATTAATTAATTAATTAATTAATAAATAAAAAAAAAATAGAGAAAGGGGGGTTGGCGGCAGGAGAGATATTGCACTTTATATTGCAAATTATATTGCACATTGTCCGGTATTGCTTATTGTTAGGCTAGGCTACTGCTCCTCCCCATCCTCTGTCCTCCTGTTACCCCTCCTCCCCCCCAGAGAGGAGTTGTACAGTCTGATGGCGTGAGGGACAAAGGAGTTTTTGAGTCTGTTCGTCCTGCACTTGGGAAGGAGCATTCTGTCACTGAACCGGCTCCTCTGGTTGCTGATGATGGTGTGCAGAGGGTGACTGGCATCGTCCATGATGTTCAATAGTTTGTCCATAGACCTCTTCTCTGCCACCATCACCAGAGAGTCCAGCTTCATGGCGACCACAGAGCTGGCCCACCTGATCAGTTTTTCCAGCCTGGATGTGTCCTTCTTGATGTGCTGCCCCCCAGCACACCACGGTGTAAAACAGGACACTGGCGACCACAGACTGATAGAACATCCACAGGAGTTTCCTGCAGATGTTAAAGGACTGCAGCCTCCTCAGGAAGTATAGCCTGCTCTGTCCCTTCCTGTATAAGTGTTTGGTGTTGCAAGTCCAGTCCAGCTTGCTGTCCAGCCACAGCCTGAGGTACTTGTAGGAATCCACAGCCTCCATCTTGACTCCCTCGATCAGAACTGGTCGTGACCTTGGTCTGGACCTCCCAAAGTCAATGACCAGCTCCTTGGTCTTCGAGGTGTTGAGCTGCAGATGGTTCCTGTTGCACCACACAGCAAAGTCCCTCACCAGGCTCCTATACTCCTCCTCTCTGTTGTCACTGATACACCCAACGATGGCTGTGCCATCGGCAAACTTCTGAATGTGACACAGCTCCGAGTTGTAGCAGAAGTCTGTGGTGTACAGGGTGAAGAGAAGAGGGGCCAGCACCATGCCCTGGGGTGCTCCAGTGCTGCTAATCACAGTGTCAGACATGATGTCCTTCAGCCTGATGTACTGCGGCCTGTCAGTGAGGTAGCTGGAGATCCAGGTGACCAGGCAGGGGTCCACTCGCATCCTGTTCAGTTTGTCCTGAAGCAATAGGGGCTGGATGGTGTTGAAGGCACTCGAGAAGTCCAAGAAGAGGATCCTCACTGTGCCATTTCCCTTATCCAGATGCGAGTGGGCTTGGTGTAGCAGGTAGAGGATGGCGTCTTCCACACCGACACCTGCCCGGTACGCAAACTGCAGACAGTCATGGGCATGTTGTACCTGGGGTCTGAGGAGGCTGAGGAAGAGCCACTCCAATGTCTTCATCAGATGTGAAGTGAGTGCCACTGGTCAGAAGTCGTTCAGCTCGCTGAGCTGATTCTTTTTGGGAACTGGAATGATACATGATGTCTTCCAGAGGGTTGGCACTCTCCCCAACTGCAGGCTGAGGTTGAAGATGCGTTGGAGTGGTTCACCCAGTTCAGCAGCACAGGTCTTCAGTAGTCGGGGACACACCTTGTCCGGGCCTGCTGCTTTCCTGGGGTGAAGCTTCCTCAGTTGACCTCTGACCTGGTCTGCAGTAATGCATGGAGGAGTCTGTGTTGAGGTGGGGGAGGAGGGGGCTGCTGTGATGACTGGGGGGAGGTGTTTTGAGGGAAGAAGAAGAGATGGCTGCAGTGAGGGAGAGGGTGGGGGGGACGTGGGCTGGTTGAACCGATTGAAAAAGTCATTCATCTCATTCGCCCTCTCCACTGTCCCCTCAATGACTCTGGTCTTTGTATTGTGGCCTGTGATGTTTTTCACACCTTCCCAGACCTCCCTCATGCTGTTCTCCTTCAGCTTCTGTTCCACCTTTCTCCTGTAGCTGTCCTTAGCTTCCCTCACACAGTGTTTTACCTCCTGCTGTGCTGCTTTTATTGCATCCCTATCCCTGCTCCTGAAGGTGGCCTTCTTCCTGTTGAGGACAGCTTTGACTTCTTGTGTTACCCATGGCTTGTTATTAGGGTAACACCATACAGTCTTAGCGGGGGAGACCACAACTGCACAGTAGTTGAGATAATCCATCAGACAGTGTGTCAGCCCCTCTATGTCCTCACAGTGTAGGCTAAGCAGCACATCTCAGTCCGTGATGTCATAACAGTCCTTGAGGGCATTTTCCATTTCAGGGGACCACCTCCTGATGAAGCTAGTTGTTGCAGGCTGCCTTTGAACCAGGGGGGTGTACTTCGGCTGTAGAAGAACCAGGTTGTGGTCAGACTTCCCTCGTGGGGGGAGGGGTGTGGCTCTGTATGCATCCCTCACATTAGCATACAGCAAGTCAATTGTCCTGTTGTTCCTTGTTGGACAATCCACAGTCTGGTAAAAAGCAGCCAAAGTAAAGTCCAAAGTAGCGTGATCAAAGTCCCCAGAAATGATGATAAATGCTTCAGGGTGCTGTGTCTGCAGCCTTGCTGTGACAGAGTGAATCCTCTCACATGAAGCGGCTGCGTCTGCCCTCAGAGGGATGTAAACACAGATGGTGATCGTGTAACTGAACTCCCTTGGCAGATAATATGGCCGCAGGCTAACGGCTAGCAGCTCCAAGTCCAGGCAACATAAAACTGTCTTTACAGAGATATGTCCCGGGTTACACTAGCAATGTTAAAATAAATGATGAGTCCCCCACCTTTGCTTTTCCCACATGTGTTAGTGTCTCTGTCGGCTCTCACAGCAGTGAATCCCCACAGGTCCACGTTAACATCTGGTACAAGGTGTGTTAACCATGTCTCCGTGAAGATAAATAAGCTGCTCTCCCAGTAAATCCGCTGGTTGTTCAGAGCAGAAAGCTCATCGACTTTATTCTGCAGCGAGTTCACATTCCCCATCCTAACGGAGGGAATGGATGGTTTGTAGCCCCGCTAGTTGCCCACTAGCCTAGCCTTTAGCTTAGTTCCAGCCTTGCAGCCCCTGGGTTTCCTCCTCAGCTCGGCCGGGATGGGGTGTCATATCCCGGCTCGTCCCATTGTTTTCAGGGCCAGCAGCTCCTCTCTCGAATAAGTGAGAAAACTGGCTCCTGGTTGCGTGTTAAAGTCAAATATATCCATGTTATATAGTAAAATACACTATGTCTTCGTACGAAGAGCAGAAAAGTAAAAAAAGGTGGAAAAAAAGAGGTTTAAAGAGCTACAAACTACAGAGCTACTGGACAGGCAGTCGTCTCACACAGCGCCCATATGTAGAATATATATATATCGTCTTCGTTCGCTTATCCGGGGCTGGGTCACAGAGGCAGCAGTCTGAGCATGGAAGCCCAAACTTCCCTTTCCCAGACACCTCAGCTCAGCCAGCTCCTCAGGAAGAACACCTAGGCATTCCCAGGCCAGCCGAGAGACATAGTCCCTCCAGCATGTCCTGGGTCTTCCCCGGGGCCTCCTCCCGGGGGGACATGCCTGGAACACCTCCCCAGGGAGGCGTCCAGGAGGCATCTGAAAGAGATGCCAGAGCCACCTCAGCTGATTCTTCTTGATGTGGAGGAGTAGCGGCTCTACTCCGAGCTCCTCCTGAGTGACTGTGCTTCTCACCCTATCTCTAAGGGAGCGCCCAGCCACCCTGCGAAGGAAACTCATTTCAGCCGCTTGTATCCGCAATCTTGTTCTTTCGGTCATTACCCAAAGCTCATGACCATAGGTGAGAGTCGGAACGTAGCTCGACCGGTAAATCGAGAGCTTCGCCTTTTGGCTCAGCTCCTTCTTCACCACAACAGACCGGTTGAGCAACCGCATCACTGCAGAGGCTGCACCGATCCACCTGTCGATCTCATGCTCTATCCTTCCCTCACTTGTGAACAAGATCCTGAGATACTTAAACTCCTCCACTTGAGGCAGGACTTCTCCACCAACCTGGAGAGGGCAAGCCACCCTTTTCCAGTCGAGAACCATGGCCTCGGACTTGGAGGTGCTGATTCTCATCCCAGCCGCTTCACACTCGACTGCAAACCTCCTCAGTGCATGCTGAAGGTCCTGGTTTGAAGAAGCCAACAGGACAACATCATCCGCAAAAAGCAGAGATGAAATCCTGTGGTTCCCAAACAGGATTCCTTCCAGCCCCTGACTGCGCCTAGAAATTCTGTCCATAAAAATTATGAACAGAACCGGTTACAAAGGGCAGCCCTGCCGGAGTCCAACATGCACTGGGAACAGGTCTGACTTACTGCCGGCAATGTGAACCAGATTCCTGCTCCGTTCGTATAGGGACCGGACAGCCCTTAGCAAAGAGCCCTGAACCCCATATTCCTGAAGCACCCCCCACAGAATACCATGAGGGACACGGTCGAATGCCTTCTCCAGATCCACAAAACACATGTGGACTGGTTGGGCAAACTCCCATGAACCCTCGAGCACCCTATGAAGGGTATAGAGCT
This sequence comes from Neoarius graeffei, assembly GCF_027579695.1. Taxonomy (NCBI): domain Eukaryota; kingdom Metazoa; phylum Chordata; class Actinopteri; order Siluriformes; family Ariidae; genus Neoarius; species Neoarius graeffei. Next base: position 105,213,321 of record NC_083573.1, read on the forward strand.
GGTCCAGTATTCCACAACCAGGACAAAAACTTCATTGTTCCTCCTGGATCCGAGGTTCGACTATTGGCTGAATTCTCCTCTCCAGTACCCTGGAGTAAACCTTCCCAGGGAGGCTGAGAAGTGTGATTCCCCTAAATTTGAGCACACTCTCCGTTCCCCTTTCTTCAAAAGAGGGACCACCACCCCAGTCTGCCACTCCAGAGGCACTGTCCCCGACCGCCACGCGATGTTGCAGAGGCGTGTCAGCCAAGACAGCCCCACAACATCCAGAGACTTGAGATACTCAGGGTGGATCTCATCCACCCCTGGTGCCTTGCCATCGAGGAGCTTGCACACCACCTCACTGACTTCGGCTTGGGTAATGGACGAGTCCACCTCTGAGTCATCAGCCTCCACTTCCTCAATGGAAGACGTGACGGTGGGATTAAGGAGATCCTCAAAGTATTCCTTCCACCCCCTGACAATGTCCCCAGTCGAGGTCAACAGCTCCCCACCCGCACTGTAAACAGTATTGGCAGAGTACTGCTTCCCCCTCCTGAGGCGCTGGACAGTTTGCCAGAATTTCTTCGAGGCCAACTGATAGTCCTCCTCCATGGCCTCACCGAACTCCTCCCAGTTCCGAGTTTTTGCCTCGGCAACTGCCCGAGCTACGGCATGCCTGGCCTGCTGATACCCATCAGCTGTCTCAGGAGTCCCGGAGGCCAACATGGCCCGATAGGACTCCTTCTTCAGCTTGACGGCATCCCTTACTTCCAGTGTCCACCACCAGATTCAGGGATTGCTGCCATGACAGGCACCGGAGACCTTATGGCCACAGCTCCGAACAGCCACATCTACAATGGAGGTAGAGAACATGGTGTAATGGAAACTTCTAATAAACACTTCAGAACGCTTAGCAGTTGTCTTTTCAGTTATTTATTATAGTAGATCATATAAAAGATACATAAAATAGGAAAGGAAAGAGAAGAATAGAAGAAGACACCACTTCTGATGATGCTGAGAGTACACGCACTCTGAGTTGTGTTTTAGTGGCTGTTATCTATTATACTCTAAAGGCATTTGCTTACTGCTTGCATCTTCACATGATTGGCTCAAGATTTTCTTCGAAGCTTTGTTAAAGCATGCACCTGGCGTGCTCTGGTATGTGCAGGCGGATGCGTAGTTATGGAGAACTCAGGCACCCTGCTTATCACCAGCCAAGGCCACAGAAAGGCGATTACAACATGGGAAAAACATCTTTCTCAGTACACTAGGCCACTTGAGCTCAACACACAGGAACACAGAGAATAGGAATGTTCATTCATTAAATTTCCCTCTCATTTCCCCCCTTTTTATCCTACAGGATAATAATTGCTAAAGAAAGAAATGTACATAATTTCAGTGGTAAGAGTTCCCAGAGAGATTTGAATTAACACGTCATTGAGTGTACAGGGATAATGCTAAGGCTGTTTTGTCAGACATAGACGTCTTAAGTTAATGCTAGCAAGCTACAGTATATACATAGATCAGGAAACAATAGAACAGAAAAGCTACCACAAATGAAAGTGTTTTAAGTTAAGGCTAATTTCATGTCAACTGTGCTGATGTCATCGAATGGTGGGTTGTGGTCTTTGTGTGGGTTTGGAGGCCAGTCAGGCAAGTCGTCTGGGTCTATTTTCACCATCTGGTAACCAATATTTGTCAGCTGCCTCTGAAACACAGACATACAACATTGACAGAAAACAGGGAGCAAACATAGCATCACAATCACTAAGCCCAGGACCTGTATGGTGGATAGAATCAGTCTTCCATCCACTGAACTAACACGATCAGCTGTCTTCAACTCCTCCATGTTCATCTGCTCTTAATTGTTCAGCAACCTTGCGCATCTTGTTCAGTGCCTCAATGATGTTACCGAGTTAACTCCTGCCCTTCTTGACATGTATTGGTGCTCAGAGGGCGGGCACACCCCATCAGCCCTCATCCCACCTCACCGGGACTTGGAGGAGACTCGAAACCCTAAGACTTATCTATCGGCTAGACACTGAAATACTCTTCCCTATTGAGGGTGCGTGCGTGATTGATGTGATACTCACACTGTTCCATGCAGTGATGCCTTTCTTCCTCATGAGCTTTAGTCAGCGTTTGGGTCACTTAGGCCTTCCTCTTCCTCCTGCTCAGCCGGTTCAGGAACCCTCCTGCAGTGGCTAGCGTGGATCCACGTCACTCTGCCGGTGACCTTCACTGCAGTTGGGGTTGCGAGCAGGACCTGGAATGGGCCATTCCACCGTGGCTTGTTCCACTTGGTTCATCGGAAGTCCACTATCCAATCCCCTGGTTGTAGATCCCTCAGCAGGTTTGGGAAGTGCTTCTTTTACCTGTTTGTGGATAAATTTCAAAGCAGAGGACAACGTTGCACAGTAATTCAACATTGCATCATCACACAGTCTGGTGTCCAGCAGTGTTCCTTGGGCTGGCCCTATCCCCGTGTTGGGTACTTGTCCAAACAGAGTTTCAAATGGGCTTAACCCATGTTTAGGCCTAGTTTGCATCCTCATTTGTGTGAGTACTACAGGGAGGACCTTTGTCCATCCTAGCCCTGTTTCTGCACAAGCTTTGCTTAGTTTATTTTTAAGTGACCCATTTTTCCTCTCTACTGCTCCTTCACTGGCAGGATGGTAGGCACAATGTTGTTTCAGGTCTATCCCTAGGAATGCTCCTATTTTCTTTAGGGCTGCATTAACAAAGGGTGTTCCATTGTCACTTGAGATTTTGCTAGGTATACCCCACCTAGGAATTATATCTCTCTCACGAGTGCTTTGACTACTGCCTCTGAGTCTTGTTTAGCTGTGGGAAATACTTCAACCCATTTTGAAAACATGTCAACTATTTCCAGGCAATACCTTTTCCCTTCACTAGGTGTCAGTTCAATGAAGTCCATTTGGAGATGATCAAATGGTTTGTCTGGTATTGGGTGTGCTGCTTGAGTTAGTTTGATACCTTGACCTGCATTATTTTGTGTGCATATCAAGCATTGCTTGCAAAATTTTGCAGCATAATTTGAAAACCCCTCTGTGAACCACCTCTTTGTTACTTCTGCTACCATCCCCCCTTTTGACACATGGGTGAGCCCATGTGCCAATTTTGCATAGAAAGGGAACATGTGTTTTGGTAGACAGGGACGGCCCGAGGGACAAACCTAGACCAAGTGTGCAAAGATACAGCCAGCCTGTTTCCAGATTTGTGTCTCGTCCTGGGTGGCAGTGCTCTGAAGGTCTGCTAGCTGTAAACAGGGGGTAGAAACCTGAGGAAAAGCAAGTTTAGAGGGTGAACTGGAAGCTGAGACTGCACACTTAGCTGCCACATCCGCCCTGGCATTCCCTTGAAACACAAGATCAGTATTGTTAGTATGGGCAGCACACTTACACACAGCAATGGGTCTAAGGAGTAGAATATCATCCAACAACTCAGAGACCAGTTTATGATGTGCAATGGGAGATCCTGTGCTAGTGGGAAAATTTCTGTGTTTCCAAATGATGCCAAAATCGTGCACAACGCCAAATGCATACGTACTGTCCATAAAAATATTGACAGATTGCCCTGCAGCCAATTTGCATGCCTCAATAAGGGCACAGAGCTCTGCGGCCTGCATCGACAGGTTTGAGGACAGACACAACACCTTGAGGACCTTGTGATCTGAGACTACGGCAAAACCTACTTTGTTCTTTCCCATCTCTGAGTTTCTGGAGGCTGAACCATCCACATAGAGGACCATGTCTGGATTTTCCAAAGGGTCGCTCTTTAAGTCTGCCCTGGGGAAACAAAAATCATTAGTGAGAGCAACACAGTCATGTGGCTCTCCATCGTCCTCTGTAGGGAGAAGAGAGGCAGAATTCAGAATAGAACAACGTTTCACAATGATGTTAGGCATATCAAGTATGACAGTGTTATACTTTAACCATCTCTGTGCTGACAAATATGGCGTCTTTTTCTCCAACAGAAGCAGGGAGACAGCATGTGGGACCAAAAGGGTGAGGTTAGAGTACCCCACAATATTTCTGGAAGCAGTTACCGCCTTTTCAGCTGCAACAACTGCACGCAGGCAAACAGGAAGTCCAGCCGCCACAGGGTCCAATTTGCTGGAGAAGTAGGCTACAGGTCTTAATCTATCCCTGTGCTTCTGCAAAAAAACAAAAAACAAAACAGAGGTTATGAAACCCTTCTTTTCATCTACAGTTTGAACAAATGGTTTATTGGGGTCAGGCAATCCCAGAGTGGGTGTGGTCTGCAGAGCACTCTTTAGGGACATCAGGTGTGCGCGGAACAACCGCAGCATTGACTGCTTGCAGATCTTGGACAAACCTCCACTCATCGGGCTGGGATGGTTTTCTTGCCTTCTTAACTGGGAAAATAGGAGTCCTGGCAAGGGACAATTACATCTGCCTTCAGCAACGAATTAAAAACCAGTCTTATACCTGCGATTGCTTCTGGTTTGAGTGGGTACTGGGTCTGTTTAGGCCTGAAATCTGATTTGGGGGTGATCACCACTGGTTCAGCATTCTTTATTAGGCCTACCTCATGTTTACCCTTCGCCCAAACGGAATTTGGAACTCCCGCCAATTTGGGGTGCACCTCTGCTGGAGTTATGCCTGTGGAAACAGAGACAAACAGGCCACTACGGCCGGGGTCCCCAGGATCCCGGTCATCAGTGGCTAATATTACGCTGCGCTTAACATGCACACACATAGCATGACTTTGTTTGTAGACCCCAAGCTTTTGGCAAAACAACACACTAGGGTCCTCTGTTTGGGACCATTCATTGCCATTGGCTGCGCACTTCTTGACCCACTCCCCCACGTCTTTCCAATGGGCGGCTCGTGGCTTTGCTAATGAGACATGGGGTATAGAATTAATGATGTCAAAGAAATCATGCTGACAGCAGTCAACCTCAGAGTCCTCTGACACAAGGCCGCGTATAAGATGTTTGAGAACACTGCAATGAACATTGATGCAGTTGTTCAGACAACAAGTAAAATGGACCTGCACAGCACAATAATGTTTAGACCAATATGTAGTTTTGAGGGTCAATCTTTCATGTGCGTGGGGGTCTGCAAACCAAGTCTTTTCAAACTCTACATCTTGACCTTGGTCAACATGTGCTGTACAATGTAAATCTTCCTCTTTCATATAATCTGTGTCAACTGATGAGGTGTTCAAGTGTGCGAGCTGTACAAGGTGTTTGGGAGTTTGTGTGAGTTGATCTGAGCAGAGCCGCCAGACATACACATACAGGGAGCTTCCAAACCCATACTGCACACTGCACATTTCACTTACTTCAATAGTTAGTCCATCTGGAGTGGACGTGAGATTTACTCCTAATTTGCACATTAAATTGCGTGCTAACAAATTTATTGGACATGTATGAGAGATGAGGAATGAGTGGGACATAACTACGATATTCCTCCCTCACTTTTACACCGGAGGTTGACTGAGAAAGTTTCGGTTACAGGTCGTCCTGAGATGCCCATCGTCTGAAAAGAATTTGAGCTGAGCGGTGGGTCAACTGGAAATACCCCATGTTGTATCACTGAGTGTCCTGCTCCAGAATCTACTAAAAAGGTTAACACATGCCCACACACAGTGAGGGGCATACAAGGGAGTTTAGAGAAGGGAGTAGTTGTGTATTTTAACAAACTTAATGCAACTTCAGGTGTATCTATCTGGACTGGTGTATCGGGCGTTTCTGTGTAGTCTTGCTGTTGCATGCAGGTGCTGCTACTAATGTGTTTAACGTCATGTGAATGCTCCTGTCTATGTGTATGTGTATCATCAGGTGTGTGTGTGTTACATCCCCTGTGCTCTGTGCGGGGCCCATTCCCGGAGTCCGCCCATCAGTCTGCTTTGCTGTACTCCTCATGGGGCTTCTGGAGACAATCTCGAGCAATGTGTCCCTTCTGATTGCAGTTGTAGCAGGTTGCGCCTTTTATCCAGGACGAGTCACCCCAGATCATCCTGTCTCGGCCCCTACCTCGACCTCTTCCTCTAGGTCCAGGCTGAGCAGTCTGGAGAAGAGTGAGAGTGGCGGCATGTAGGTCTTGGTCTCTTTGTGTTGACTTTGTCTTCTCCTTTCCTTTCATCAGCCTTTCTGCATGCATAGCATACTGCTCGAGCTTGGTGAGGCTCAGGAGTGCCCTCCACTGCAGCCAGGTTCATGGGCCTGGTCAGGCCACTGTGTTTTTTTTCTCATACACGGCGGCGAGATGAGCGAGAAACGCTGACACCACTTCACCATCTTCTTGCTTACACATACTGATCTTAGTAATGTCTATGTTCAAGGGAAAAGCACTGTCCAGATGAGCACAGAGAGCAGTGATGGTATCTCTGTACTCACCATTGCCAGCCATGCTCCAGTCTGGTGTAGTCATTCGCTGGTCAGCTTCTGGCCACTCTTTGGAAACCTTGTTCCAATCTATACCCATCTTGGTCATGATTAGGCGACAAAGTTCATGGGTGGTCGGTCGGAATTCTCTGCAAAACATCAACAGTTCGTTACCAAATCTCTTTCCTCCTACCTCTCTCACGTTGGGAAGAGAAGCCAGGCTTTTCTTCATATCAGCTGTCATCCAAGGTCTGTGGACTAGAAACACGCTGTCAGCTCCAGCCACTTCCACCATTGGAAGATGAAGGACTTCAGACTTTAGGTTATGGCCTTGTGGACCCACTGGTGAGCATGTGGTCAGGTCCAAGAGGGTGTCTCTACCGTCGCCATATGCAAGACCGGATCTCGTGTGTGACAGAGAAGCGCTGAGAGGCGCTGATGCTGGAGGTGGCTGGTAGGCTGGTAGAGATTCCAGAGGCTCATTTTTTTGTTGTTTTTGTTTCTTTGTCTCGACTTCTCCCCCTTTCTGTGGGTGAAGCGCTTGTGGGAGTGATGCTCCGCTTTGCTGAGGAGACAGTGTGTCGGGGTGGTGGGCTAGACTCCAGGTCAGGGTCCATCTGAAATTTCAAACACTGAGAAGAGGGTGAGAGCCCTGCCTGTCGTTTCTCTCTTTTGTACTCTCTCTTAAGTGTTTCTTCTTTCCATGCAGAAAACATCCTCCAGTCCCCTAAAAACTTAACAGTATCTGCAGACTCTTCTTTTCCCTTCCATTTCAACTTTTCTTCTAACCATTCTATCTGCCTGGGACTAAAACTATCCTCCTCAGGGAATCCTAAGTCTTTTACCCATATGTCAAACTGTGCCAAATAATCCTCGCCATACGAGGTTTTCATAAACTGGATGTTTGGGCTGTCATAGGAACATCCAATTCTTATTATGTAGCCTCACAATTACTTGCTTTTTCTTTTCTTTACTGTTTCTGTTCCTCGTTGTACACCGTCATATCAATAGGTTATGACAACAATGGCTGAGTTTTTATTTGGATCACAAGAAGAACAAGTTGGACTATGTCCAAAAATGTGACACAATAATCCTTTAGGTATGTTCTTATTAGTAAACAATTTATCTGACATTTGCCTTAAACTAAAGTAGGTATCATTTAGCACAACAACCTCAAACACAACTCAAGCATGTGTACAAAATCTATTTCTCTGTTTCAGAATTTGGAGGGGGCGGCACGGTGGTGTAGTGGTTAGCGCTGTCGCCTCACAGCAAGAAGGTCCGGGTTCGAGCCCCGTGGCCAGCGAGGGCCTTTCTGTGTGGAGTTTGCACGTTCTCCCCGTGTCCGCGTGGGTTTCCTCCGGGTGCTCCGGTTTCCCCCACAGTCCAAAGACATGCAGGTTAGGTTAACTGGTGACTCTAAATTGACCGTAGGTGTGAATGTGAGTGTGAATGGTTGTCTGTGTCTATGTGTCAGCCCTGTGATGACCTGGCGACTTGTCCAGGGTGTACCCTGCCTTTTGCCCATAGTCAGCTGGGATAGGCTTCAGCTTGCCTGCGACCCTGTAGAACAGGATAAAGCAGCTAGAGATAATGAGATGAGATGAGAATTTGGAGGAGGACAGTACTCTGTTAATTCATCAATATTTTGCGTGCACACCGGTGTCTTTGCGACTTTGTGATTGAACCTCTCTATCCCGTTCCAACGACGGGCCAGTTGTTCACACAGAACAAAGGGAGCAAGATTCAATTCTTTCCCAGTTACAAATCGCTGAACGTGAGTCCATCGAGACACGCACCCATACTTCCCTCTCTCAAGTAGGTGAGCCGTTACCTAGTCATCACTTAGGCGGATAATTCTATTACACAACCCAATAAACTACTCACGGTTTATTGTCTCAAAATTGTGTTTTATCCGTTTCTGCAAACATATTGATGATACCACAGCTTAGGAGTCCTCCTGGCTCGGACAAACTTCTGTCCGTCTCTTATATCAGTCTTTAAATACTGTTTCCACTAATTTCTTTACACAAGAATGCAAAGTTATCACTTACTGGTTCGGTGAGCCCTGACGGTCTGGTCTCTCGTCCAAGTTCTCAGCTCCGCACCGTAGCCTTGGGAGTGTTCTGTTGCCCGAGGATCAGACGCATAGGGCCCACCCAGGGGACGTCAAATTGTAATGGAAACTTCTAATAAACACTTCAGAATGCTTAGCAGTTGTCTTTTCAGTTATTTATTATAGTAGATCATATAAAAGATACATAAAATAGGAAAGGAAAGAGAAGAATAGAAGAAGACACCACTTCTGATGATGCCAAGAGTATGCACACTCTGAGTTGTGTTTTAGTGGCTGTTATCTATTATACTCTAAAGGCATTCGCTTACTGCTTGCATCTTCACGTGATTGGCTCAAGATTTTCTATGAAGCTTTGTTAAAGTGTGCACCTGGCATTCTCTGGTATGTGCAGGTGGATGCGTAGTTATGGAGAACTCAGGCACCCTGCTTATCACCAGCCAAGGCCACAGAAAAGCGATTACAACATGGGAAAAACATGTTTCTCAGTACACTAGGCCGCTTGAGCTCAACACACTCAATAGAGAATAGGGTCATTCCATGCCAAATCAACAAATATCTGACAAATTTATGCTCGACCATCTCAGATTTCAATGAAATTTGAAGGGCTCAGAGATACTATTAAAAGAAGTTAATCCCCAAACTTTGAGCTTCCTATCTCCAGCGGTTTCAGAGATACAGGCATTTGAATTTTTCGATTTTTTTGCATTTTGCTCAAAGCATACATATTTCAAAGTGTAATATAATCTTTATTATGCAAGATAGAAACCTAAAATTTTGCACAGAGAGACTCAATGTCTTGTACTACAAGCTTCAACTTAGAATTTCAATGGTCATTGTATATTAGATGGTGATTTTAACAAGGAAATTAAAAAGACAAATTTGCATTTTTTGCATTTTTAATTCATTCTGGAAGCTTGCCTGTGGCAGTAATGCTTAAACTAAGAATGTTATTCAAATCTACACAGAAATATCTACCAATTTCAGTTTTACCAAGTCTCCATTATTCCTAGTTTGTCTGTAATAGGGTTTTGAAATTCGCCGATTTCTAAAACATGCCATTTTCAGTAGCAAGAAATCCAATGTGGGATAGCAGTTAGGAGCTTGTAAATTTTTTTCAGTAATCCCCAAGACCCATATTTTATATTTCCAAATTTTTGTTCTGTGTCTCTCAAGTATTTTTAAACTACGGGGTTTAAAAAATCCATTTTCACCAAATTCGAATTTTTGATATATTTTCATATAACTGATATTTGAGGGTTAATAAATGCTTCAATAAGGCTCAAGTAGGTTAGGAGACATGTTTCTTCCTCAATTTTAAATAAAATTTCAATTAATGCTCAGTATTAATTATTTGTAAATTGATTTTAATCTAAGACTGTGTAACATTAGCAATCAATGACCAGCTATTGTGTACCAGTCAACAGCCAGCCTTATCAATATCAACACAGCACAATAGGTGACCTTTGATACCAGAACAGGTGGCTCACATCTTATAGTTTTAGAGTCTGTAAACTGCGTACTTGTTCAGATAACATTATATTGCTTGGATTATATTAAATACATTGTAATACAGAGCACTGATAAAATTTACCAATGTTATTAACTGAATGTGTTTCTTTGCAAGGATTGGATATTTTGAATAGTTGACTAGGGAATTTAATTGTAGTTGCTTTCAATTTGAGATCAGTATAAATGAGTTTGTTCTTAGACATCTAGAAATGGCTGAACTTCCTCCCTGTTCTATAGGAATTGGACTAAAGAAAGATTCTGACTGCCATAAACTAACATACAACAGAAATTGTAAGTTAAATACACTCTCTCAGTATAGTTTGGAGCAAATTTCATTAATTAAACAGAGAACTGAACTTGAGAACATTTCAAGCACAGACACAGTATGTCTGCATCATGAGAAACTGTTTCTGATGAAATATGAAGAGCTACAGAAAAGTTGGGGATTACTGAAAAAAATTGACAAGTTCCTAACTGCTATCCCACATTGGATTTCTTGCTACTGAAAATGGCATGTTTTAGAAATCGGCGAATTTCAAAACCCTATTACAGACAAACTAGGAATAGTGGAGACTTGGTAAAACTGAAATTGCTAGATATTTCTGTGTAGATTTGAATAACATTCTTAGTTTAAGCATTACTGCCACAGGCAAGCTTCCAGAATGAGTTAAAAATGCAAAAAATGCAAATTTGTCTTTTTAATTTCCTTGTTAAAATCACCATCTAATATACAATGACCATTGAAATTCTAAGTTGAAGCTTGTAGTACAAGACATTGAGTCTCTCTGTGCAAAATTTTAGGTTTCTATCTTGCATAATAAAGATTATATTGTACTTTGAAATATGTATGTTTTGAGCAAAAAACAAAAAAATCGAAAACGTCAAATGCCTGTATCTCTGAAACTATTGGTGATAGGAAGCTTGGGGATTAACTTCTTTTAATAGTATCTCTGAGTCCTCCAAATTTCATTGAAATCTGAGATGGTCGAGCATAACCTCTTGTTGATTTGGCATGGAATGACCCAATAGGAATGTTCATTCACTAAATTTCCCTCACAATGGTCCACTCAGACTCAATGTCCCCCACCTCCCTCGGAAGCTGGGAGAAGCTCTCCTGGAGGTGGGAGTTAAAGACCTCCCCAACAGAGTGCTCAGCCAGACGTTCCCAGCAGACCCTCACCATACGTTTGGCCTGCCAGGTCTGTCCGGCTTCCTCCTCTGCCAACGGATCCAACTCACCACCAGGTGGTGATCAGTTGACAGCTCAACCCCTCTCTTCACACGAGTGTCCAAGACATAGGGCCGGAGATCAGATGAAATGACAATAAAGTCGATCATCGACCTCCGACCTAAGGTGTCCTGGTGCCACATGCACTTATGGACACCCCTATGCTCGAACATGGTGTTTGTTATGGACAAACCGTGACTAGCACAGAAGTCCAATAACAAAACACCACCCGGGTTCAGATCGGGGAGGCCGTTCCTACCAATCACGCCCCTCCAGGTGTCACTGTCGTCACCCACGTGAGCGTTGAAGTCCCCCAGTAGAACAATGGAGTCCCCGGTCTGAGCACCTCTCAGTACCTCTCCCAGGGACTCCAAGAAGGCCGGATACTCTGTACTGCTATTCGGCCCGTAGGCACAAACAACAGCAAGAGCCCTCTCCCCGATCCGAAGGCGCAGAGAGGCGACCCTCTCGTTCAATGGGGTAAACTCCAACACATGGCGGCTGAGCTGGGGAGCGATAAGCAAGCCCACACCAGCCCGCCGCCGCTCACCATGGGCGACTCCAGAGAAGTGGAGAGTCCAGCCCCTCTCGAGGAGCTGGGTTCCGGAGCCCAAGCTGTGCGTGGAGGTGAGCCCGACTATCTCTAGCTGGTACCTCTCAAACTCCCACACAAGCGCAGGCTCTCCCCCCCCCCCCCCCCAGCGAAGTGACATTCTATGTCCCAACAGCTAGCCGCTGTGTTCGGGGATCAGGTCGTCGAGGCCCCTGCCTTCGACTGCTGCCCAATTCACACTGCACTGGCCCCTTACGGCTACCTCTGTGGGTGGTGAACCCACAGGAGGTCAGGCCCACATCACCGCTTCGGGCTGAGCCCGGCCGGGCCCCATGGGCAAAGGCCCGGCCACCAAGTGCTCGCATACGAGCCCCAACCCCGGGCCTGGCTCCAGGGTGGGGCCCCGGCTGTGCCATACCGGGCGACATCACAGTCCTTGATCTATTATCCATAAGGGTTTTGATGAACTGCTCTTGGTCTGGCCTGTCACCTAGGACCTGTCTGCCTTGGGAGACCCTAACGGGGTGTAATGCCCCTGACAACATAGCTCCTAGGCTCATTCAAGCACACAAACCCCTCCACCACAATAAGGTGGCAGTTCTAGGAGGGATATATATATATATATATATATATATATATATTCGGGCGGCATGGTGGTGTAGTGGTTAGCATTGTCGCCTTACAGCAAGAAGGTTCCGGGTTCAAACCTCACGGCCGACAGGGGCCTTTCTGTGTGGAGTTTGCATGTTCTCCCCATGTCTGTGTGGGTTTCCTCCGGGTGCTCCAGTTTCCCCCACAGTTTAAAGACATGCAAATTCGGTACAATGGGACCACTGTAATTGGTGCAAGCTGTTGTGGTTTCCCATGCCATGATGTATGTACATATATATATATATATCTTCCTATGGCAAAAGATAAATAAATATATATATATATATATATATGTATTAATTTCCCTTAAAATTACAAGTGAGTTTTTTTAATGCAAACTGTAAAATGAAGTAAAATTTATTTATTTATTTATTTATTTATTTAAGTTGTTTTATTGTTGCCCCCAGTATCTTTTTTTGGTTCATTATCAAGCTCACCTGTAGTGTTGACAACAGGTACATTCAGATCTTTAATTTCAGATATGGAAATAAGACCAGCTCTCCATGGGTGTGTCCTGACATCAATATATAGTAGTATCAGCACCATGCCCACTTATAACTGGTGTCCCCCAAGGTTCAGTCCATGGTCTGCTGCTCTTCTCCCTCTACATTCAGTCTCTCGGTCTGATTACCTCTGCTCATGGTCGATCCTACCACTGCTATGGTGATGACACTCAATTGTTTCTCTCTTTTGTTGTTTTTCTCTTCTGACACACAGGTCTTCGCTCGCATCTCTGCTTGTCTGCATGACATTTAGAGCTGGATGGACAACCATCACCTGACACTCATACCATGCAAGACAGAGGTGATCTACATTCCTGCTCCATCCTCTCCACCCCAGACATCGTCACCTCTCTGGGGGAAATCTCTAGGTCACCTTCATCCAGCACAAAGAAACTAGAGGTGGTGTTCAATGACAGACTATCGTCTTTGGTGAACTTCGCTGCAGTGACCCAGACTTGCAGATTCCTCCTTTACTACATCCAAAAGGATCCACCCCTTCATCACCTGCTCTACTCAGCTCCTGGTCCAAACACTGACCCTCTCCTGCTTGGACTACTGCAACTCTTTTCTTGTTGGCTTTACAGGATCTGCTACCAGACCCTTGCAGCTCATCCAGAATGCTGCAGCTCACCTGGTCTGCAACCTCCCTCATTCCTCCCACTTTGCTTGTTGCCCTTCACTGGCTACCTATCACAGCTCACATCAAATTTAAGATATTGGTACAAGCTTACCAGGCCATCAAAGGGTTAGGTCTAACATACCTACAGAGATTGATCCAACCCTACATGCCAGTCAGATCCCTATAATCCACTGTGATTGGTCGCGTGGCCCCTACTCCTCTCTGCTCCTGCCCAGACTGCTCAAGACTGCTGTCTGTCCTGGAGCCCTGTTGGTGGAATGACCTTCCCACTGAGGTCAGAACTGTCAACTCCCTGACCACCTTCAAGCACAGACTGAAGATCCATCTCTTCAGGCTGCACCTCCCCCCTGCTTCCCTGCCCACTGTGTAGCGGTCTTGATCATCCCAAGCTGTGTACTGTCTTGTCTGGTCATGATGACTTCATTTTAGCCATTAGGGTTTTATCATTCTCTGTTTAGTTGTACTTTGTCAGCTCATTTGTATGGTTGGCTTGTTTTCCTCAGTTGTTTGCTGTTTGTTATTTCACCAGAATATTACACTAAGTGTTACTTTGTCACTGCATCAGTTGGTACTAGAACTTTCTTGTCTAGACTTTCAGCACTTCTTGTACCTGACTTTTGCACTTGTATGTCATTCTGGATAAATGTGTCTGCTAAATGCTTGTAATGTAATGTAATGCAATGTAATAATGTAGTGTATGTGTGTTTAATACTCCCACACAGATATGATTTGGTCAGACAAAAAAGAACATTTGAGTGATGATTCACTTCTCACTCTCCACTGACACACACACACACACACATATGCACATTAACTTGGTCATACACACAGGGGAATTAGTGAAACGTGGAATCTTGGATATATTTGATCACACAAATGAATCCCATTTGCATTCATAAGTATTTACTTTCGCAGGTGGTCTAACAGTGTTACAGCAACAGTGTTTCTTTTTTTCCTCACAGAATATTTATTACACAACTCATAGCAGGTAGCACATACCGTTTATTCAGTGTCCTCCACAATTATTGGCACCCTTTATAAATATCAGTGAAAAGAGTTAGAAAAATTCCACCTTTTGGTGAAGTCGCTTCGTCTCACACTGAAAAAAAAAGAGAAAAATCCAACCTTTAAATGAAAAAAAAAAATATTCAGAGAAAAACAAATCCGTTATCAACAAATACTTATTTTCAACAAAAACACGTGCCACTATTATTGGCACAGCTGGAAATGATGGTGAACACAGTGTAGTTGTAACTGAAATATGTTAAATTATTTAAATTGCATATTTTGAGTTGACTGGAGTGTATAGAAACCTTCAAGCTGTAATCCATGACTTCTTAATTAACTGGGGAACAAATATGATGTGACACAGAGGCCAAATTCCCTTCTTCATCCATCAACATGGGAAAGATAAGAGATAACCAAATGAGGGAGAAGTATGTTGACCTTCATAAGTCAGGGAATAGTTATAAAAAAATAGTTACTTGCCTGAAAATGTCCATTTCTACTTTTAGAGCAATAATAAAAAAAAAAAGTGGACACCAACTGGAATTGTGACAAACTTCCCAGGAAGAGGAGCCAAGTTTATTTTACCCCCATGTATAATGAGGAGGGTAAGAGAGGTAAAACAAACAAAAAAAAATCCCCAAGGATCACTGCTGGTGAATTACAAGAAATAGTAAAATCTTGGAGTTTCCGAGTCTCCAAAACCCCCATCAGACTCCACCTCCACACCAAAAGATTATTTGGAAGGTTTGAGAGAAAAAAAAAATCCTTTTCTGTCAGTTAACCACACACAAACACCTTAAGTTTGTAAAACATTACAACAACCTTGACTGGAACCATGTTATCTGGTCTGCTGGAACAAAAATGGAGCTATTTGACAATAAACACTTGTGTTGGGTTTGGAATAAAAAGAAGGATGGCTGTAATGAAAAGAACCTAATCCCATCTGTAAAATATGGTGGAGGTTCTGTGATGTTTTGGGGCTGTTTTTCCTCCAAAGACCATGGAAACCTTGTTAGGGTCCATGGCATCATGGACTCCATGAAATTCCAGGACATTTTAAATCAGAATCTGGCTCCTCTGCCAGGAAGCTAAAACTGGGTCATCACTGGATCTTCCAGCAGGACAATGATCCGATGTCCAAATCCACACAAAAATGGTTCACTGAGCAAAGAATCATCTTCTGCCCTGGCCATCTCAGTCCCCAGTGAAAATCTGTGGGCAGAGCTAAAGAGGAAAGAGCACAAGAGAGGGTCAAGGACTCTGGATGATCTGGAGAGATTGTGTAAAGAGGAATCTCTGCTCTGCTCTGGATCTCCAACCTTATAAAATGGTATAGGAGAGATTCAGTGCGGTTTTACTGCCAAAGGGAGGTTGGACAGAGTATTAAATGCAGGGGTGCCAATAATAGTGGCACATATGTTTTTGTTGAAAATAATTATTTCTTGATGAAGGATTTGTTTTTATCTGATAATAAGAATACCTAAAGAGCAAACTATAATAAATAAAGTAAGAAGTAGGCTACTGCTGTGGACACTGATCATAAAGTAGCTATGCTAACTTGGCAAATGTTCCAACAAGCCATTTAATGTTAGCTAGCTAACTAACTACCTCTTAAGTTAATGTGTTAATCTTACCCATCAGGCTCACAAGTACCTGATGCGTCCGATTCATCGGAGCCTCATAACTGGGTCATTTTTCTGGGTAAAAATGATCTAGTGCTGGTTTTCCCTCCAGAAAATGGTAAGACCAGAAATATGGACGTTTGGGTGGATGCTTTAAAGTTAGCGTTTTCAACCTTAGCACTAAACTTCAGAGCCTTTTCTTTGGAAGGAGGTGGATATAAGTTATAAGGTACCCCACAACACTCTGATAGTTTTGTGTTATGTTTGTAACACTTCTGTTCATGTGAAATACTTCTCTTCTTCTAATTATTGTGACACCCTCTAACTAAGCATACTATAGGACTCATGTTGTATGTGTATTAACGCTGTGGTCTTAATCTGAATTAATTAATCTACTGTAGCACCAGAAGTTCCAACACAAAGTAAACAAAGATGGCTGCTCCCTTGTCATGGAAAGTAAGGTCAATAGCAGCTAGAAACAATTGTTCACTCACCAGCCTCTCTTTTTTCTCTCTTGGAGTTAACAAGACAAAAAACACAGTTGGTGTTGTTCCTGAGAAATCACAAAGTCTGCCTTGAAGGTGTCAGAAACCAAAAAAGTCCTGACATTGGAGAATCCTTCCACACATTTTCAATAAAATTCTCCTTCCAGAAACCATAGCAATGATTACACACTTTTCAAAAATCCATTTACATCCACCACACATGTCCCTATGAATGAGCTGTTACTATAGAAACGATAACGTATCAGAACGTGAGCATTAATCTAAACATGTGGTTTGCAGCTGCACTACTGTCAGAGCTGAATCTCATATTAAACCTCTTCACTGTTATTTTCTTTGACTTTGTCAGCTGCTTTTTTCATACACCCCATATTACTTTTATTATCTGTGTGAACCGTCCTTGGCCTTTGGAAAGGCATCATATAGATTAAGACTAATTTTATCGTTAACAATGTCCCATACACAAGTCTGATGCAAATAAGATTGCCATGATGCCCAGGGCTAATCCTCCTCTCAGTTTTTCATGGAGATGTAGAGGCCCGGCGAGGCGGCGTGGAATTGGCCCACATACAGAGCGACCTAATTAAAAGTCCATCAGTTCCATGTGCAAAGCCACAAAGCCACTTCTGCAGCAACATTTGCATTCTGACATCTTAATCACTGTAACACTTGGCAAAGCATCCTGAATTATTCACTGAGCACAAAGCACACAGTGTGGTGCAAATACGAACTGCTGGAGGTAAACAGCATGGTCGTCACCTTTTATCATCACTGATGATATTTTTATTAATTAATTCATTAATTCATTCAGTCATTCATTCACTAATAGTCAGGAAGTCACTTGAGTCTGGTCAGGATTGGAGTCGATCCAGAGGTTCTACTGGAAATATTGGGAGCAAGGTGGGAATACACCCTGAATGGATCACTGATCCCATTAAAAAAAAAAAAAAAAAAAAAAAAAAAAAAATCACATCAGTGGTGTCAGTATTGTTACTGAGGGTCAGTGGTGTTACTGGGAGTCAGTGGTGTTACTGGGAGTCAATGGTGTTACTAAGAGTCAGTGGTGTTACTGGGAGTCAGTGGTGTTATTGAGGTTCAATGTTGTTACAAAGAGTATGTGATGTGACTGATAGTCTGAGCTACCTAGTCTGTGGCATTACATATATTCTGTGGTGTTACTGAGAGTCAGTGGTATTACTAGGAATCTGTGGTGTTACTGTGAGTATATAGGTATTGTTACTGAGAGTTAGTGGTGTCACTGGGAGTATATAGGTGGTGTTACTGAGAGTCTTTGGTATTACCGAGAGTCAGTGGTCTCATTGGAAGTCTGTGGTGTTACTGGGAGTATATAGGTGGTGTTACTGAGAGTCTTTGGTATTACCGAGAGTCAGTGGTCTCATTGGAAGTCTGTGGTGTTAAGGCCTCTGCATGCTCTTGTGACAAGGCTTTCGCAGATAGCTTTTCGCAGACAGTTGTAATTTATTGTTGAGCGGGGGAATAGGCGTGCGCGATGTTATTCATCGGCACAACGCAAGGGGGCACGAAGTCGCTAGGAGTAGTTGGTGGGTGTGGTTAGTGGAGTGTTTATCCTCCGGTTACTTATAATGACTAGAACTTTTTTTTTTTTATAATGACTAGAACTGGAGTCGTATAGATGTACGTACTTCCTCAATCAACCGCTCTTCATGCTGCTCCATCTTCGCTCGTGTTTGTAAAAATGCCGGTCGTGAAAACAAAACAAACCGGGAAAGTAGGGAAGCGGAAGTGCATGTACAGCGGGTAGAGTGGACCAATCAGAGCCCTCTTGTCTGCGGCGCTGTCTGCGAGGCTTCTGCGGTGGTCACAATTTTTGGGAGGTGCGCGCAGAGCGTCTGCGAAGGTGGGGGGGCTACGCAGACACTGTCTGCGACACCGTCTGCGAGGACTGGGTTGTCAGCATAAATTGGCCTTTACTGGGAGTATATAGGTGGTGTTACTGCGAGTCAGTGGTATTACTGGGAGTGTATGGTGTTACTGAGAGTATGTGGTGTAACCAATACTCAGTGACAATACTAATAATCAGTTTTCTTTTACCAATATTCAGCAATTATACTGTATATTGGTCCAAATAATTATTGTCAAGTCAATTCAATTTATCCGTATAGCGCTTTTAACAACAGACATTTTCACAAAACAGGTTTGCAGAAAATTAAAGACTTTATGATATATGAATTAATTTTATGATTTCTATATTTATTTATATGTATTTACTGTGAATGTTACAGGACAGATTTGAGATCTGGGTGTGTGCAAGTTATTGGATAAAAGGTTTAAAGTGAATGAACCATCAGGGGGTTATAAATAAATAAATAAATAAATAAATGAAGGAAGGAAGGAAGGAAGGAAGGAAGGAAGTTTTGGGGGAAAAATCCAACTCAAACATTTGTAATCCTCAAACCTCAAATCGGAAATAACCCAAACAAATACCTCATTCTATATTAAATACTGGTAATACCACTGAATTGTTTTTGCCTTTATTTCCTTTTTTGTATACGTAGCCCTGGGTATTACATTATTTTGGTTCTAGAGGCCTATTTTGTTATTTTATCTTTTTTTTTCCCCCACTGTGAATAAAGCTGGCAGTTCCTCGTCCTTATGCAGCTGTGGCCTACAATTTGCACAAATTTGCATATCAACAGCCTTTAGAAATGGTGGCACATCTACACATGGAGGAATCAAACACAAACATTTTTCACAATCCAATTGCTCTCTGGGAATTGTAGGCTACAAATTCCAGTGGATATATATATATGTTTTTTTTAATGCATAATAAGTGTGGGGTTTGATACAAAAAGGTGAAGGTAATGAAAGCTCTGGAATGCTAGCTTGTCAAGGATGGCCACATTCTAAATGGATGACAAGCTAGTGTAAGCCATTCAGCAAGGAAATTGACAGAATAATATGTCATCTGCATTTCATCCTGTGTCTAACAAGGTTTTTGTGAGTGGTCATATGTGATTGCCTTGATTTTCTCTGTGACACATGTACATACACTATATATCTAACATCCTCATAAGATTGACTATATGGGGGTCTCATCCACATGTGGATATTTTTGAAAACAAGGTTTTTTTTGTTTGTTTGTTTTTTTGCATTTGTACTGATAATCAAGGTTTGTCAATATTGTTTGTGGTGCCACTGAGAGTTCTGATACTGATAGTGGTGTTATTGTTTTTAGTATTACTGATAGACTGTGGTGTCATCAAATACTGAGTGATGGTACAGGGTGTTGTGGTGTTACTGATAGTGATGATTACTGGGAGTGGTGTTACTTATACTGTGTAAGTAATGGTACTGAAGGGTGGACAAACAGGACAGCTTTCTCCCATATCATTGGGACTGTAAATGGCATTGACTTTTGAGTACCTCTGAGCCAAGCTCTTAGGTTAAATACACATGCTGTACAACAAAAACAAGAAGCCCAGGGTATGTCTTGGTCACTAATTTTACATCCCAACTAGAGCTCATCCATCCATCCATCCATTATCTGTAGCCACTTATCCTGCTCCACAGGGTCGCAGGCAAGCTGGAGCCTATCCCAGCTGACGATGGGCAAGAGGTGGGGTACACCCTGGACAAGTCTCCAGGTCATTGCAGGGCTGACACACAGACAAACAACCATTCACACCTACGGTCAATTTAGAGCCACCAATTAACCTAACCTGCATGTCTTCGGACTGTGGGGGAAACCAGAGCAAACCCACACAGACATGGGGAGAACATGCAAACTCCACACAGAAAAGCCCTCACCGGCTGCGAACCCAGGACCTTCTTGCTGTGAGGCGACAGTGCTAACCACTACACCACCACGCTGCCAGTAGAGCTCATAGGCTTTTTTAATAAGTGCAGTCATGGTGTGTCTTTGAGTCTTAAGAGTATACTCAACACACATATAGCAGAATGCATCACAGCTGTTGGGACATTGACAAGACATTTCTACTGTATTAAATCTTCCTGAAGACAATAAATCCTATTGGTGCTTTGTTTCGGCTGATCAAAAACATCTTGCTTTGTTGGCAACTACAACCCCGATTCAAAAAAGTTGGGACAAAGTACAAATTGTAAATAAAAATGGAATGCAATGATGTGGAAGTTTCAAAATTCCATATTTTATTCAGAATAGAACATAGATGACATATCAAATGTGTAAACTGAGAAAATGTATCATTTAAAGAGAAAAATTAGGTGATTTTAAATTTCATGACAACAACACATCTCAAAAAAGTTGGGACAAAGCCATGTTTCCCACTGTGAGACATCCCCTTTTCTCTTTACAACAGTCTGTAAACGTCTGGGGACTGAGGAGACAAGTTGCTCAAGTTTAGGGATAGGAATGTTAACCCATTCTTGTCTAATGTAGGATTCTAGTTGCTCAACTGTCTTAGGTCTTTTTTGTCATATCTTCCGTTTTATAATGCGCCAAATGTTTTCTATGGGTGAAAGATCTGGACTGCAGGCTGGCCAGTTCAGTACCCGGACCCTTCTTATAGCCATGATGCTGTAATTGATGCAATATGTGGTTTGGCATTGTTATGTTGGAAAATGCAAGGTCTTCCCTGAAAGAGACGTCATCTGGATGGGAGCATATGTTGCTCTAGAACCTGGATATACCTTTCAGCATTGATGGTGTCTTTCCAGATGTGTAAGCTGCCCATGCCACATGCACTAATTCAACCCCATATCATCAGAGATGCAGGCTTCTGAACTGAGCGCTGATAACTTGGGTCGTCCTTCTCCTCTTTAGTCCGAATGACACGGCATCCCTGATTTCCATAAAGAACTTCAAATTTTGATTCGTCTGACCACAGAGCAGTTTTCCACTTTGCCACAGTCCATTTTAAATGAGCCTTGGCCCAGAGAAGACGTCTGCGCTTCTGGATCATGTTTAGGTATGGCTTCTTCTTTGAACTATAGAGTTTTAGCTGGCAACGGCGGATGGCACGGTGAATTGTGTTCACAGATAATGTTCTCTGGAAATATTCCTGAGCCCATTTTGTGATTTCCAATACAGAAGCATGCCTGTATGTGATGCAGTGCCGTCTAAGGGCTCGAAGATCATGGGCACCCAGTGTGGTTTTCCGGCCTTGACCCTTACGCACAGAGATTCTTCCAGATTCTCTGAATCTTTTGATGATATTATGCACTGTAGATGATGATATGTTCAAACTCTTTGCAATTTTACACTGTCGAACTCCTTTCTGATATTGCTCCACTATTTGTCGGCGCAGAATTAGGGGGATTGGTGATCCTTTTCCCATCTTTACTTCTGAGAGCCGCTGCCACTTCAAGATGCTCTTTTTATACCCAGTCATGTTAATGACCTATTGCCAATTGACCTAATGAATTGCAATTTGGTCCTCCAGCTGTTCCTTTTTTGTACCTTTAACTTTTCCAGCCTCTTATCAGAATCAGAATCACTTTTATTGCCATGTATGTGAACACACGAGGAATTTGATTCCGGTTTCACTTAGCTCTCTTAGTACAAACAGATAAAAAAAAAGGGTAGACAAAAAACAAAACAAAAGGCTATGTACATGTAGAATCTTTTGCTGCAAAATGGTGCATAGTGCAAGGATGACTTAGTAAATATAAATATAAATATCCAGTGTGCACAGAATGACGGTATGAGTGTGCAGATATTTCACAGTTGATGTTCCTGATATTTGATTCCAGTTTTGCTGTTCATCACAGAAACAGCCTGAAGGAAAAAACTGTTCTTGTGTCTGGTTGTTTTTGCGTACAGTGATCTGTAGGGTCTTCCAGAGGGGAGAAGTTTCAACAATTTGTGACCAGGGTGTGATGGGTCTGCAGAGATTTTACCTCTAACAAACAGACCGCAGACAGTCAGAGTCGGAAACAACTCCTCAGCGACCACCATCATAAACACCGGGGTGCCGCAAGGATGTGTGCTGTCCCCCCTGCTGTTCACGCTGATGACCCACGACTGCTGTGCCAGATTTGAAACGAATCACATCATCAAATTTGCAGATGACACAACAGTGGTGGGCCTCATCAAAGACAACGATGACTCAGCATACAGAGAGGAGGTACAGCTACTCATCAACTGGTGTGAGAGGAACAATCTGCGTCTCAACGTCAACAAAACAAAAGAAATTACTGTGGACTTCAGAAAAAAACAACCAACACACATCCCACTGATCATCAATGGCAGTGTAGTGGAGTCTGTGAAAAGCACAAAGTTCCTGGGAGTGCACATCACAGATGACCTCTCATGGACTACCAACACCACCGCCCTGGTCAAGAAGGCACAGACACGACTCCACTTCCTGCGGAGGATGAGAAGAGCCGACCTCCCCACATCTGCACTCACCACATTCTACAGGGGTGCCATTGAGAGCATCCTGACCAGCAGCATCTCTGTCTGGCACGGCAGCTGTCTAGCTGCAGACAAGAAGGCGCTGCAGAGGGTGGTGAGGACAGCAGAAAAGATTATCAGGTCACCCTTACCAGCCATTCAGGATCTGTACACTTCACACTGTTCCAAGAGAGCGATGAACATTATCAAAGACCCCACTCACCCAGCACATAAACTGTTCTCCTTACTGCAGTCAGGGAAGCGCTACCGCAACGTGCGGTGCTGCACAAGCAGACTGGGAAACAGCTTCTTTCCACAAGCTGTCAGACTCCTCAACTCACTGAGGAAAACTACATGAACATTCCAAAGATACCAAGAACATTCCATGAACATTTATTCACCATGCCCTTGCACCTTACCCTTTGCACCTTATATACTGCATCTATACTGCAGGACTCTACCTATACGACGACTGATTGTACTCGCTGCTGCTGCTGCTGCTGCTGCTGTTGTGTGTGTGTGTGTGTGTATTTATTGTCCATCAGTATGTCTTATTATTGCACAGTGTGTGTGTGTGTGTGTGTGTGTGTGTATTTATTGTCCATCAGTATGTCTTATTATTGCACAGTGTGTGTGTGTGTGTGTGTGTGTGTGTGTGTGTGTGTGTGTGTGTTTTCACTGCAGTGTGTGTGTGTGTGTTTTACTGCAGTGGGTGTGTGTGTGTGTGTGTGTGTGTGTGTGTGGGTGATTTTTATAAATAGTATATGTATGCTTAGTTAAACTTGCACGTTGGAGACTGGTCAAACGCAATTTCAAAATTCTGTGCTAACCCTGTTACATAGATTTTTGACAATAAAGTACACTTGAACTTGAACCTGCCCATTTCCTGACTCTGGACAGGTACAGGTCTTGGATGGAGGGCAGGCTGACACCAATAATTTTCTCTGCAGACCTTATTGTCCATTGCAGTCTGTTCTTGTCCTGCTTGGTGACCGATCCAAACCAAACAGTGATGGAAGAGCAGAGAACAGACTGAATGATGGCAGAGTAGAATTGTGTCAGCAGCTCCTTAGACAGGTTGAGCTTCCTGAGCTGGTGCAGAAAGTACAACCTCTGCTGGGCCTTTTTGATGATGGTGACTGTGTTGGTCTCCCACTTCAGGTCCCGGGAGACTGTGGAGCCCAGAAACCTGAAGGTTTCAACAGCAGTCACAGTGTTGTTGGTGATGGTGATGGGTGGCAGGGTGGGGGGGCTACTCCTAAAGTCCACTGTCATCTCCACAGTTTTGAGTGTGTTCAGCTCCAGATTGTTCTGACTGCACCAACAGACCAGCCGTTCAACCTTCCGTCTGTATGCAGACTCGTCACCATCTTGGATGAGGCCGATGACCGTTGTGTCATCTGCAAATTTCAGGAGTTTAACAGATGGGTCGCTTGAGGTGCAGTCTTTGGTGTAAAGGGAGAATAGCAGTGGGGAGAGCACACACCCCTGGAGGGCACCAGTGCTGATAGTCCGGGTGCTGGATGTGATGCTCCCCAGCCTCACCTGCTGCTTCCTGTCAGTCAGGAAGTTTATAATCCACTGACAGGTGGAGGAGGGCACAGTAAGCTGGGTGAGCTTGGTGTGGAGGATGTCTGGAATGATGGTGTTGAACGCCGAACTGAAGTCTACGAACAGGATCCTGGCATATGTCCCTGCAGAGTTATTGCCCCTGTCCCAACTTTTTTGAGATGTGTTGCTGTCATGAAATTTCAAATGAGCCAATATTTGGCATGAAATTTCAAAATGTCTCACTTTCGACATTTGATATGTTGTCTATGTTCTATTGTGAATACAATATCAGTTTTTGAAAAGTTTGTCCCAACTTTTTTGGAATCGGAGTTGTATTTTGTACTTCATACTGTGCCAAATGTTTTAAATAGGAGACAGGTCTGGACTGCAGGCAGGCCAGTTTAGCACCCGGACTCTTATACTACGGTGCCATGCAGTTTTAATATGTGCAGAAAGCAGTTTGGCATTATCTTGCTGAAAGAAGGAAGGCCTTCCCTGAAAAAGCTTTTGTCTGTATGGCAGCGTATTGCTCTGAAACATGTATATATCATTCAGCATTAACGATGCCTTCCCAGATGTACAAGCTACCTATGTCATGTACACTAAAGCCCCCTCACACCATCGCAGATGCTGGCTTTTGAACTGTGCACTGATAACAAGCCAGATGGTCCCTCTCCTCTTTAGCCTGGAGGACATGGTGTCCATGATTTCTAAAAAGAATTTCTACTTTTGATTCGTCAGACCTCAGGACAGTTTTCCACTTTGCCTCAGGACATTGTAAAAGAGCTCAGGCCCAGAGAAGGTGGCGGTATTTCTGGATATTGTTTATATCTGGTTTTAACTTGCATTTGTGAATGGAGTAATGAACTGTTTTCACAGACGATGGTTTTCTGAAGTGTTCCTGAGCCCATATAGTGATTTCCACTACAGACATGTGTCTGCTTTTAATGTACTGTCGCCTGAGGGCCTGAAGATCACAGGCATCCAATGTCAGTTTTCAGCCTTGTCTCTTGCATACAGAGATTTCTCCAGATTCTCTAAATCGTTTAATGATATTATGTACCATAGATGATGTGATCCCCAAATTGTTTGCAATTTTACACTGAGGAATGTTATTCTTAAATTGTTGCACTGTTTGCCCATGCAGTCTTTCACAGAGCGCTGAACCCCTCCTAATCTTTATTTCTGAGAGACTCCACCTCTCTGGGATGCTCTTTTTATACCCAATCATGTTACTGACCTGTTGCCAGTTAACCAAATTAGTTTTTTTTAGCATTACACAACTTTTTTAGTCTTTTGTTGCCCTTGTTCCAGCTTTTCTGAAATGTGTTGCTAATATCAAATTAAAAAAATGAGCATATATTTTTCAAAAAGGAATAAAATTTCTCGGTTTCAACATTTGATATGTTGTCTTTGTACTATTTTCAGTGAAATATAGGGTTTCCATGATATGCAAAATATCACATTGTTTTTATTTACCATTTACACAGTGTCCCAATTTTTTTGGAATTGGGGTTGTAGTATCAGAGGGTAAGGACTGCCCACTTGATGGCCAGGCACTTCTTCTCACTTGTGCTGTACTTACTTTCATGCATCGAGAGCTTGCAACTGATGTACAGCACCAGACATTCCTTACCCTCCACCTTCTGGGACAAAACAGCCCCCAGCCCTCTGTCCGATGCATCTGTCTGTAAAATAAAAGGGAGAGAGAAGTGAGGGGAGTGTAAGAGTGGCCCCCTACACAGTGCAGTTTTTACCTTAGTGAAGGCCTGTTGGCACTGCTCTGTCCACTGGACCAGATCTGGTGCTCCTTTTTTAGTAAGATCAGTCAGCAGTCTGGTGATGTCTGAATAATTAGGTATGAACCTGCAATAGTAGCCAGCCAGCCCCAGGAATTGTCTCACCCCCTTTTTGGTCTTGGGCCTTGGGCAGGCCACAACCACTGCTGTCTTGTCAATTTGGGGATGCACCTGCCCATGACCTAAGTGGAAACCCAGATACCATACTTCCACCTGCCCAATCACACTTTTTTTGGGTTAGCTGTGAGACCCGCATGCCTCAGCGACTCTAGGGTGGCCCTAAGGTGTTCTAGGTGCTGCAGACAATCATTGCTATATATGATGATGTTATCAAGGTAGGCTGCTGCATAGGCAGCATGGAGGAGGAGGATTTTGTCTATGAGCTGCTGGAAGTTGGCGGGAGCCCCAAATAACCCAAAAGGAAGCATGACAAATTGGTGTAATCCGAGCGGTGTGGAAAAGGCTGTTTTCTCTTGGGACAGAGGAGTCAATGGACTCTGCCAATATCCCTTTTTCAAATCCTGTGTTGACTAAAAGCAAGCAGCGCCTAATCGATTGAGCAACTCATCAATGCGAGGCACTGGGTATGCATCAAATTTAGACACTGTGTTGAGTTTTCTGTAGTCCACACAGAACTGGACCGACCCGTCAGTCTTGGGAACCAGGACGACCGGGCAGCTCCAGTCACTGTGGGACTCCTCTATTATGCCCATTTTGAGCATGGCTTTGAGTTCATCCTGAACCACCTTTTTCTTGTGTTCAGGTAAGTGGTACGCGTGGCTATGCACCACCACCCCTGGGGGAATTTCAATGTGGTGGGTGCAACCAGGAAGGGCCAAGAATATGTTAGAAAATTCCTTTTGCAACCTGGCAACCTCTGTGAGTTGGGCCACTGAGCGGTGGGGTCCACAAGGGCCTGGAGTGGTTTGAGTCATTACTTTTTTTATCTCCAGCCCCAGCTCCACCTTCTCTGGAACTACCGATGCCAATGCCACAGGGACCCCCTTGTTCAAACGTTTTAGCAGGTTGAGGTGGTATATTTGCAGCGCACATCCCTGATCCATTCTCCTCACCTCATAGTCGATGTCCCTGATTCACCATGTGACCTCAAAGGGCCCTTTCCACTTGGTGACTAACTTGGAGCTCAAAGTGGGTAAAATAATATGAGCACTTTATCTCCCAGGGTGAACTCTCTAAGGCACACACCCCTGTTGTATAGCCAGGCTTGATGTTCTTGTGCCTGCCATAAATTATCCTGGGTTAAGTGCATGATGATGTGGAGCTTTGCGTGCAGGTCCAGAACATACTGAATTTAATTTTTACTCATTGAAGGGCCCTCCTCCCAGTTTTCCCACAGCACATCCAAAATGCCACAAGGTTTTCATCCATATAATAATTTGAATGGGGAAAAGCCCACGGAGGCTTGTGGGACCTCTCGTACTGCAAATAACAGGGGCTCAAGCCATTTATCCCAATTATGTACATCCTCACTTACAAACTTTTGAATTAAATTTTTAAGTGTTTGATTGAATCATTCCCCTAAGCCATCTGTTTGTGGGTGGTAAACACTGGTGTGGATGGATTTAATTCCTAATAACCCATACAGTTTGCAAAGTGTTCATGACATAAATGTAGTGCCTTGGTCAGTCAGGATTTCTTTGGGAATCCCAACTCAGGAGATAACAAGGAAGAGTGCCTCTACAATACTCCGTGCTGAAATATTGTGAAGAGGCACTGCTTCTGGGCGGCATGGTGGTGTAGTGGTTAGCGCTGTCGCCTCACAGCAAGAAGGTCCGGGTTTGAGCCCCATGGCCGGCGAGGGCCTTTCTGTGCGGAGTTTGCATGTTCTCCCCGTGTCCGCATGGGTTTCCTCCGGGTGCTCCGGTTTCCCCCACAGTCCAAAGACATGCAGGTTAGGTTAACTGGTGACTCTAAATTGACAATAGGTGTGAATGTGAGTGTGAATGGTTGTCTGTGTCTATGTGTCAGCCCTGTGATGACCTGGCGACTTGTCCAGGGTGTACCCCGCCTTTCGCCCGTAGTCCGCTGGGATAGGCTCCAGCTTGCCTGTGACCCTGTAGAACAGGATAAAGCGACTAGAGATAATGAGATAATGAGAATGAGGCACTGCTTCCAGATATCACATTGCATAGTCCACCAGAACTAAGATAAAGCGTGCTGACCGATCTAATGGCCTGACTAGATCCATGTCAATTCTTTTGAAGGGGGTCTCAATTAGAGGGAGAGGGCACAAAGGCACTTTTGGGGTGGCCGCGGGATTTACTAGTTGGCATTTATGGCATGCACTGTGAGTTGGCCTGGTGGTTATCATGTCCACCTCTCAATCAGGAGGTCGTGAGTTCTACTCACAGTCAGGTCATACCAAAGACCATCATAAAAATGATACCTACTGTACTGCTGTCTGGCAAGGCATGCTGCAATACAGATGTGAGTGGGGAGTCAAACTCTTGCTGTTACCAGAGGACTAGCCCCCCCACTGTAACCCTAGTTATGTAATAGGCAAGAGGCCAAGGGCTATGGAGATTGGCGCAGCCCTATGCGCCACATGGGAAGGACTTTTGATTTGCGGCATGCCACACATCACTGATGGACATCCCCAAGAATCCCAATAGAACCAGGCCATTATTCTGGCTAGTGTTTTATCTTGTCCTAAATGTCCGGCCATCAGATTAAAGTGAGCCATGTGGAATTTGTTCCCTATGGCTCTTTGGGATTAACAATTGGGTTAACTGTTCACTGATTTGAGTGTTCTGCATCACTTGATACAGCCTATCCTTAATAATTGCGAAGTACGGGAAGGAGTGTGTCACATTTGGCTGGAGAGATTGACAATCGATTACTCTTAACTGGTCAAACGCATGATGCAGAGTCTCGTCTCATAACTGCTCTAACAGGAAATCCTCTTGGGAATCCCCAAGAGAGGAAGGAGGGGCTAGCTGCTCCTCACTCCTCGTATTGCCCTGACGTGGTGCTGACATAGGCAGCTCTGTGACAGCTTCCCCAGTCAATGCTACACCGGAATCCCCCCATGATGTATTATCACAGGACCCACCCCCTACTATATACTCCATTAAGCCTCTAAACCCCAGCCAATCAGTCCCCAGAATCATCAGGTAAGTGAGACGTGGGTTAACCACCACCTTTATGCTATGCTTTTCTCCCCTAAATAGAATGTGGACGGACGCTAATGAATAATCATGAACTACCCTGTGCACACACAGAACCTTCACCACTTGTGCTCTCCCTAATGCCTCACCTTGCACCAGGCTTAGGTGGATTGAGGTCTGATTACAGCCAGAATCCACCAACACGTGACACGTATCCCCTTGAACACTCATCGGTAAACGATACACTCCGGCCCGATTGAGGGCAGTCTCTAGTGCATTAGGGATCCAGACCATAGCTCCCACCACCATCGCAGAACACTGACCCTGAAGATGCCCGGGCTCCCTGCAGCACCAGCATACTGGCCCAGGCTTCATCTCTGTACCGGCGTTATAGGCATCACTCATCTGCGGGGGAGTAGACAGAGACACAGAAAGGAAAGACAGGAGGACACCATGGGTGCATAGGGCCAGCTGGGAGGAAGCTGGCCCCTGCCTCTGCAGTGGAGGAACAGGGTGGGGATGGGAAGGGGGGGAGGAGAAGTTGAGAGAAAGAGAGAAGAGGCAGCACGTCTGCCTGCCGCTGGAACCACTGCCAAATGGTCCTCCACCAACTCAATGGCTTGATCCAGCGACACCAGGTGGTGACACTGGACCCACTCTGCTATTCCTTCCAGAAGTCGCGCAATGAATTGCTCGTGTCACTAGGTCGATGATCCCCTTGGCATTGTGGTCGTCCACCTTCAATCACTATCGGTAGACATCCCAGAGCTGTTGGCCGAATGTGAATGGCCGGCCAACCTCTTCCAATGTTAGCGTCTGGAAGCGCTGGTGATGTTGTCCTGGGGAGCGCCAACCTGCTGCAGGATGGCTTGCTTCAGATCTGCATTGATGAGCCAGCTGTCGGCATGGAGCTGCTGCGCAGCGAACTGCACCTCTCCAGTCAGTAGTGGTAATAGGCGTGCTGCGCACTGCTCGACCACCCACCCCAATGCTTCAGCCACTTCCTTGAAGAGCACTATAAAGGCTTCCAGATCATCACGCAGCTCCATCTTGGTGAGGGTGATGTGGGGATGGTCTGCTATGCTGACGGTTGAGGACTCCACCGACGCGAGCAGGTGCCGGAACACCTGGTGATCTTTTGGAGGGTGATCAGTGCTTGGTGCTGGTTCTGGTGGGTGGTAGCGAGGGCATGGATCAAGTCCTTAAATGGGGAGGACTCCATCTGTAGTTCCCTTCAGTATGCTGGGTTTCAGCACCACTGTAGCAA
The DNA here is from genome assembly GCF_027579695.1 of Neoarius graeffei. NCBI lineage: Eukaryota > Metazoa > Chordata > Actinopteri > Siluriformes > Ariidae > Neoarius > Neoarius graeffei. The sequence goes on from NC_083573.1 coordinate 105,244,073, forward strand.
GTCCTTGATGTGGGTGGAATACTGAAGTGCGGCAGGAGGGAGATGATGTTCACACACTTTATTTTTTGAATTTTGCTGCTTTTCACCTTCACTAAGCTTACACACACACACACACACACACACACACACACACACACACACACATATATATATATATATATATATATATATATATATATATATATATATATATATATTCTGGTTGGGAGAGATCCCCTCTCATCGATCTCTCCCTCTTTTTCTACCTTCCATCCTCACTGCAAAACACACAGACACAATGTTAATTGACAACAAGTGTACTGACTTTGCCACTCACCTTCCCTGACCTCCCTTCCATTCCATTCGGGTGGCACGGTGGTGTAGTGGTTAGCAAGGTCGCCTCACAGCAAGAAGGTTCTGGGATCGAACCCAGTGGCCGGCGAGGGCCTTTCTGTGTGGAGTTTGCATGTTCTCCCCGTGTCTGTGTGGGTTTCCTCCAGGTGCTCTGGTTTCCCCCACAGTCCAAAGACATGCAGTTAGGTTAATATGGGACGGCCTTGGGCTGAGGTGCCCTTGAGCGAGGCACCTAACTCCCAACTGCTCCCCGGGTGCTGTTAGCATGGTTGCCCACTGCTCTGGGTATGTGTGTGTGCTCATTGCTCACATGTGTGTGCATGTGTGTGTTCACTAGTACAGATGGGTTAAATGCAGAGAGGAATTTCACAAGTGTGTGATGAATAAAGCTGTGCTTTCTCGTCTTTCTTTCTTTCTTTTTCAAACCGACACTTGGCCATGCCCTCACTACCACATGGTGTTACTGAGAGTCAGTGGTGTTACTGATAGTGGTGGTACTGAGAGTCAGTGGTGTTGCTGATAGTGGTGGTACTGAGAGTCAGTGGCATTACTGATAGCCAGTGGTGATACTGATAGTGCTGTTACTGATCGTCACTGGTATTACTGAGGGTCAGTGGTAGTGATAATGATGTTATTGATTGTTAGTGGTGTTACTGAGGGTCAGTGGTGTTACTGAGAGTCTGTGGTGATACTGATAATGGTGTAAGTGACAATGGTGTTACTGAAAGTCAGTGGTGTTACTGAGAATCAGTGGTGTTACTGAGGGTCACTGATAGATACTGATTGTCAATGATGTTATTGATCATCAGTAATGTTGCTGACAGTCAGTGGTGTTACTGAGGGTCAGTAGTGTTACTGATAGCCAGTGGTGTTACTGAGGGTCACTGATAGAGATGACACTGATTGTCAATGATGTTATTGATCATCAGTAATGTTGCTGACAGTCAGTGGTGTTACTGAGGGTCAGTAGTGTTACTGATAGCCAGTGGTGTTACTGAGGGTCAGTGATGTTGCTGAGAGTCAGTGGTGGTATTGATAGTGGTATTACTGATCATCAGTGGTGTTACTGAGGGTCAGTGGTATTACTGAAAGTGGTGTTACTGATGGTCTCTGGTGTTACTGATCATCATTGATGTTATTTATAGCCAGTGGTGTTACTGATCATCAGTGGTGTTACTGATCATCAGTTGTGTTACTGATAGCCAGTGGTGTTACTGATTGTCAGTGGTGGTACTGAGGGTCAGTGATGTTACTGAGGGTCAGTGGTGGTACTGATAGCCAGTGGTGTTACTGATCATCAATGGTGGTACTGAGGGTCACTGATGTTACTGATAGCCAGTGGTGTTACTGATCATCAGTGGTAATACTGAGGGTCAGTGGTGGTACTGATAGTGGTGTTACTGATTGTCAATGGTGTTACTGAGAGTCAGTGGTGTTCCTGTTGCCAGTGGTAATACTGAGGGTCATTGATAGAGATGATACTAGTCATCAGTGATGTTATTGATCATCAGTGATGTTACTAATCATCAGTGGTGTTACTGAGGGTCAGTATTGTTACTGATAGCCAGTGGTGTTACTGAGGGTCAGTGATGTTGCTGATTGTCAGTGGTGTTACAGAGGTCAGTGGTGGTACTGATAGTGGTGTTACTGATATTGGTGTGACTGATCGTCAGTGGTGTTACTAATGGTCAGTGGTGGTACTGATAGTAGTGTTACTGATTATTAGTGGCGTTACTGAGGGTCAGTGGTGTTACTGATAGTGGTGTTACTGATCATCAGTGGTGTTACTGAGGGTCAGTGGTGCTACTGATACTGGTGTTACTGAGGGTCAGTGGTGTTACTGATAGTGGTGTTACTGATCGTCAGTGGTGTTACTGAGGGTCAGTGGTGTTACTGATAGTGGTGTTACTCAAGGTCAGTGGTGTTGCTGATAGTCTGTGGTGTTACTGATATTGGTATGACTGATTGTCAGTGGTGTTACTAATGGTCAGTGATAGTACTGATAGTGGTGTTACTGATTATTAGTGGTGTTACTGAGGGTCAGTGATGTTGCTGATAGTCAGTGGTGTTACTAATCATCAGTGGTGGTACTGAGGGTCAGTGGTGGTACTGATAGTGGTGGTACTGATTGTCAGTGGTGTTACTGAGGGTCAGTGATGTCACTGATAGTGGTGTTACTGATTGTCGGTGGTGTTAATAAGGGTCATAGATGGTACTAATAGTGTTGTTACTGATCATCAGTGGTGTTACTCAGGGTCAGTGGTGGTTCTGATAGAGGTGTTACTGCTCATCAGTGATGTTATTGATCATCAGCGATGTTGCTGATAGTGGTGTTACTGATAGTGATGTTACTGATCATCAGTGGTGTTACAGATGGTCAGTAGTGGTACTGATAGCCAGTGGTGTTACTGAGGGTCAGTGATGTTACTGAGGGTCAGTCGTGGTACTGATAGCCAGTGGTGGTGTTACTGATCGTCAGTGGTGGTACTGAGGGTCAGTGATGTTACTGATAGCCAGTGGTGTTACTGATCATCATTGGCAATACTGAGGGTCAGTGGTGGTACTGATAGTGGTATTACTGATCATCAATGGTGTTACTGAGAGTCAGTGGTGTTCCTGTTGCCAGTGGAGTTACTGAGGGTCACTGATAGAGATGATACTGATCATCAGTGATGTTATTGATCATCAGCAATGTTGCTGATAGTTAGTGGTCTTACTAATAATGAAGTTACTGATCATCAGTGGTATTACTGAGGGTCAGTATTGTTACTGATCATCAGTTGTGTTACTGAGGTTCAGTGGTGTTACTGAGGGTCAGTGGTATTACTGATCATCAGTGGTGTTACTGAGAGTCAGTGGAGTTACTGAGGGTCACTGATAGAGATTATACTGATCATCAGTGATGTTATTGATCATCAGCGATGTTGCTGATAGTTAGTGATGTTACTAATAATGAAGTTACTGATCATCAGTTGTGTTACTGAGGTTCAGTGGTGTTACTGAGGGTCAGTGGTATTACTGATCATCAGTGGTGTTACTGAGAGTCAGTGGAGTTACTGAGGGTCACTGATAGAGATGATACTGATCATCAGTGATGTCATTGATCATCAGTGATGTTGCTGATAGTGGTGTTACTAATAATGAAGTTACTGATCATCAGTGGTGTTACTGAGGGTCAGTGGTGTTACTGATAGTGGTGTTACTGAAGGTCAGTGGTGTTGCTGATAGTCTGTGGTGTTACTGATATTGGTGTGACTGATCGTCAGCAGTGTTACTAATGGTCAGTGGTGGTACTGATAGTGGTGTAACTGATTGTTCCTGGTGTTACTGAGGGTCAGTCATGTTGCCGATAGTCAGTGGTGTTACTAATCATCAGTGGTGGTACTGCTAGTAGTGTTACTGAGGGTCAGTGATGTTACTGAGGGTCAGTGGTGGGATTGATAGTGGTGTTACTGATTGTCAGTGGTGTTACTGGAGGTCAATGATGTTGCTGATAGTCAGTGGTGTTAGTGATAGTGGTTTTACTGATTGTCAGTGGTGTTAATAAGGGTCAGGGATGGTACAGATAGTGTTGTTACTGATCATCAGTGGTGTTACTGAGGGTCAGTGGTGGTACTGAAAGTGGTGTTACCACAACCCCGATTCCAAAAAAGTTGGGACAAAGTACAAATTGTAAATAAAAACAGAATGCAACAAATTACAAATCTCAAAAACTGATATTGTATTCACAATAGAACATAGACAACATATCAAATGTCGAAAGTGAGACATTTTGAAATTTCATGCCAAATATTGGCTCATTTGAAATTTCATGACAGCAACACATCTCAAAAAAGTTGGGACAGGGGCAATAAGAGGCTGGAAAAGTTAAAGATACAAAAAAGGAACAGCTGGAGGACCAAATTGCAACTCATTAGGTCAATTGGCAATACGTCATTAACATGACTGGGTATAAAAAGAGCATCTTGGAGTGGCAGCGGCTCTCAGAAGTAAAGATGGGAAGAGGATCACCAATCCCCCTAATTCTGCGCTGACAAATAGTGGAGCAATATCAGAAAGGAGTTCGACAGTGTAAAATTGCAAAGAGTTTGAACAAATCATCCTCTACAGTGCATAATATCATCAAAAGATTCAGAGAATCTGGAAGAATCTCTGTGCGTAAGGGTCAAGGCTGGAAAACCATACTGGGTGCCCGTGATCTTTGGGCCCTTAGACGGCACTGCATCACATACAGGCATGCTTCTGTATTGGAAATCACAAAATGGGCTCATGAATATTTCCAGAGAACATTATCTGTGAACACAATTCATAGTGCCATCCGCCGTTGCCAGCTAAAACTTTATAGTTCAAAGAAGAAGCCGTATCTAAACACGATCCAGAAGCGCAGACGTCTTCTCTGGGCCAAGGCTCATTTAAAATGGACTGTGGCAAAGTGGAAAACTGTTCTGTGGTCAGACGAATCAAAATTTGAAGTTCTTTATGGAAATCAGGGACGCCGTGTCATTCGGACTAAAGAGGAGAAGGACGACCCAAGTTGTTATCAGCGCTCAGTTCAGAAGCCTGCATCTCTGATGGTATGGGGTTGCATTAGTGTGTGTGGTATGGGCAGCTTACACATCTGGAAAGACACCATCAATGCTGAAAGGTATATCCAGGTTCTAGAGCAACATATGCTCCCATCCAGATGACGTCTCTTTCAGGGAAGACCTTGCATTTTCCAACATGACAATGCCAAACCACATACTGCATCAATTACAGCATCATGGCTGCGTAGAAGAAGGGTCCGGGTACTGAACTGGCCAGCTTGCAGTCCAGATCTTTCACCCATAGAAAACATTTGGCGCATCATAAAATGGAAGATATGACAAAAAAGACCTAAGACAGTTGAGCAACTAGAATCCTACATTAGACAAGAATGGGTTAACATTCCTATCCCTAAACTTGAGCAACTTGTCTCCTCAGTCCCCAGACGTTTACAGACTGTTGTAAAGAGAAAAGGGGATGTCTCACAGTGGTAAACATGGCCTTGTCCCAACTTTTTTGAGATGTGTTGTTGTCATGAAATTTAAAATCACCTAATTTTCCTCTTTAAATGATACATTTTCTCAGTTTAAACATTTGATATGTCATCTATGTTCTATTCTGAATAAAATATGGAATTTTGAAACTTCCACATCATTGCATTCTGTTTTTATTTACAATTTGTACTTTGTCCCAACTTTTTTGGACTCGGGGTTGTAATAATCAGTGGTGTTGCTAATAGTACTGATTACTTTTAGTGGTGTTACTGATGCAGTTTCAAACTGAGACACACCCAGTGGCTGTTTGAACAGCTTTGGGGTTATTGAGTTGGCTATCAGAGATTCCATGTTGTTTTGTTTTTGAATAAACTTTTTTCCCCCATTTTGGATTCTAAAGAGTGAAAACCTCCTCTGCAGAGTGACTACTATGACAGGTACAGTATCCACTCCACTGCCCATGTGCTGCATAAAACATTTCGTAAGATTCTGATGTTTTTTCTTCTAAACAAGGTCCTGCTGGAGAGGGAAAGGAGAGTTCTCGCTGTCCCCATCATGAACTGCTCTGCTGATTCTGCTGAGAGACAGAGAGAGAGACTGAAGAGTGTGATAGACAGACAGAGAGAATAAGTCAGACAAAGTGGCAGAGACTAACAGGAATGTCACAGGTAGGCATGGGGGTAATGTTAAAATTTCCATGTGGCAATAAATGACTAGAAATGTATAAGTAAAAATTTTCTGTTTAGTCAAAATTTATTAAGTAGTATTAAGTCCAGCGCCACTAGCCGACACTTTGCTGTAACTACAATATGTCATGTTTAAATGTATGTCTTGACTGTAAATATATTCAAAAACATGATCAAATTCCACTTCCATCCATCCATTATCTGTAGCCGCTTATCCTGTTCTACAGGGTTGCAGGTAAATTCTACTTGAGGACTATATTAAAAACATAAATATGACAATTAATTAACCTTATGAACCTTCAGCTACTTTATGGGTAATTTGACTACATTTCCCTTTAAGTATCTAGATCATTATCTTGGGCATTATAAGGGCTGGTCATACATGCTATATATATTTTTTTCTTTTTTTCTTTCTTTAGAACAGTCTAGTCTATCCAGATCTTCAATCATTTGATATGATAATACTTGCACATGTTTATATTAACCTTTATATCATGGAAAAAAGACTGCATCTTATGAAAATGTTGTGCTTTGACACGTATCTCACCATAAATTGCTGGCAACAGAGATATCTTTTCATAACTGTGTAAGGAAGGTTATCTGGAATCTTGCAACATCAGAACCATGATGGTGGGAAACTCTACGACTGAGAAATGTGCAAAAATATGTGCTTAGAGCTGAATAGAAACAGACCATGAGTTAGCCTAGTGGTTAGCGTGTCTGCCTCTCAATTGGGAGATTGAGAGTTCTACTCATGGTTGGATCATACCAAAGACCATCATACAAATGGTACCTACTACCATCTGGCAAGGCATGCTGCAATACAGATGCGAGTGAGGAGTCAAACTCTCATGGTTACCAGAGGACTAGCCCCCCACTGTAACTCTAGCTATGTGAGAGGCCAAGGGCTATCGAAACAGAGATTGGCTGTGCCCGTGATGCAGGAAGGACTTTAGCCTTTTCACAGCTGAATGGAAATCAATGTCATTGTTTTACTTGCTGCAATTTCAAAACCAGATTACTCAACAATGCTTTATCACTCAAACAGCTAATAACTTTGTAAAGGGTAAGTTCTCTTTATTTTGATATGTGGTACCTTGTGGAGCAATCAGAAGGTTCTCAGTCATCCAGGTCATCGTAAACCATACATGCTAAAGAAGGCAACTGGACTTGCTTGAAATTCTTGAAGATGTTTCACCATTCATCTGAAAGGCTTCTTCAGTTCTGTCTGACTAGTGGGGATTTCCAGGTATTTATCCTCTAGTAGACCAAAAACAACCCTAAGGAGAGTCGTTGAGGTCATGTAGGTAATTGACCCTTTTAGTCACAACCGGCCTCCAGCGACTCTAACACCAACAGGAAGACTGAGAGGATCAACAATCCATGTGACCTCAATGACTCTCCTTAGAGTTGCTTTTGATCCACTAGAGGATAAATACCCGGAACTCCCCACAAGTCAGATAGAACTGAAGAAGCCTTTTGGATGAAAGGTGAAATGTCTTCAAGGATTTCAAGCAAGTCCAGTTGCCTTCTTTAGTATCTACGGAGGAAAGATATTACTTTGCAGAAGTTTGATCTGTGTTCCTATCATGATTACTTCAGCACATACAAATACTGTATACCGTAAATGAAATCAGCATCATTAGAAAGTTCCGGTTCTGCTCTTTCTTGTGATGTGTGTTTCCTATCTATGCAGCGATGAGTTAATGAGTAACTCAAACAAGAGCAATGGGTGTGGAGATGGATGTAAAGCTTTGTGCAGATTGTAACTGTGATTCAATTTGATGTAAATGTAGGTCAAAATTATTTTTCTTGCTAACACTTCCTCACATAGACAAGCAACTAGCATTGTTGGAAAGGGCAGGTCATGCTGTTTCAGGACATATGTGCTTTACCTTGCTGCAGTGAAGACTTCATGAGCAATTCTACTAAGAAAAGGGACATGAATTTGGATGCAATTTGCATCAATCGGGTTCTAATTAATAACATACAGCTCTGAAAAAAAAAATTAAGAGGCCACTGCAAAATTATCAGTTTCTCTGATTTTACTATTTATAGGTATGTGTTTGAGGAACATAAACATTTTTGCTTTGTTCCATCAACTACTGAAAAATCTCCCCCAAATTCCACATAAAAATATTGCCGCTTAGAGCACTTAATTGTAGAAAATGAAAATTGGTCAAAATAACAAAAAGATGGTGTTTTCAGATCTTGAATAATGCAGAGAACTCAAGATCATGTTCAATTTTAAACACTACAATACTAATGTTTGAACTTAGGATGAGTTCAGAATTCAATATTTGGTGGAATAACCCTGACATTTAATCACATGTGTCTTGGCATGCTCTCCATCTTTCCACCAGTCTTTCACATTGCTCTTGGGTGACTTTAGGCCCCTCCTGGTGCAAAAATTAAATCAGCTCAGCTTTGTTTGATGGCTTGTGACCATCCAAAGTCCTCTTGATCACATTCCAGAGGTTTTCAGTGGGGTTCAGGTCTGGAGATTAGGCTGGGCATGACAGGGTCCTGATCTTGTGGTCCTCCATCCACACCTTGATTGACCTGTCTGTGTGGCATGGAGCATTGTCCTGATGGAAAACCCAATCCTCAGAGTTAGGGAACATTGTCTGAGCAGAAGGAAGCAAGTTTTCTTCCAGGATAACCTTGTACATGGCTTGATTCATGTGTCCTTCACAAATGAAAATCTGCCCCCATTCCAGTCTTGCTGAAGCACCCCCAGATCATCACCAATCCTCAACCAAATTTCACACTGTGGCTTGTAGGCCTCTCCAGGTCTCCATCTCACCAATAGATGACCAGATTATGAGAGAAGCTGAAAATTTGACTCATCAGAGAAGATGACCTTACTCCAGTCCTCGACGATGCATGGTCTTTCGCAAAACTCAGCCTGGCTCTTCTTTGCTTATCATTGATGAAGGGCTATTTTATGGCTTTGCATGACTTCAACCCCACCCAGAGGAGCCTGTTTTGAACCGTTCTTGCCATGTACTTAACCCCAGCCGCCATTTGCCATTCTTTTTGTAGTCACTTGATGTCATCCTACAGTTGTTGAGTGACATTCAAAGGAGTTGATGGTCATCCCAGTCAGTGGAGAGTCGTTTTCACCCTCTGCCAGTCTGGAACTTTGTTGTCACTGATGTCTGCTTCTTGACCTTGTTCTTATAGACTGCCGTGTTTGAAATTTTGAGGATGGAAGCAACCTGACGCTCATTGTATCCCTCTGCCAGTAAAGCCAGAACTGAAACCTTCTTTTTCTCATTCAAAACTTTTCTTTTTGACTCTTTTGGCATGATGAACAGATATTTTTATACTCCAAATAAATTTAAGGTCCTACTAGCACTGTTTTTGCCATCTAAACTTGTCTTATTGCAAGAAGATAGTGATGACCACAGCAGTGTTTTTTATACTTTTCCTCATTAAAAAAGATTTGGTTCAGGTGATCACCTAATCAGTACCTCATTGTGTAAAATGAGGTGTGCTTGTGTTGGATTTCCAGCACAGACACTGGAATGAAATGGTTGCCATACTGTACATAGAGATGCTGAATTAAGGAAAAAAATTGAAGCGATCCCTTAATTTTTTCCAGAGCTGTATGTGGATATGAGGACTTGAGTACCGTATATGAAGACATCGGAGGAGATATATTTTAATCACTCATGCTGCTTATATTGAGGACCAAATTTTTATTGATAAAACTATGAGTGAACTTAAAGTGAGCTGTAAATGTAATTGAAGAGTGCCTGGTCAGCTTATCCTTCAAACTGTTGTTCTTCATCATGAGTGTTTGTTTTTAAAAGCAGTAGTTTGGACAATTGAAGAATGCTTGGTCTCGGCCGCTTCTATGCAAGAAGACTTGTAAAATCAGAGGCGTGAACAGCCCCAATTCCAAAAAAGTTGGGAGAAAGTACAAATTGTAAATAAAAACGGAATGCAATGATGTGGAAGTTTCAAAATTCCATATTTTATTCAGAATAGAACATAGATGACATATCAAATGTTTAAACTGCGAAAATGTATCATTTAAAGAGAAAAATTAGGTGATTTTAAATTTCATGACAGCACCACGTCTCAAAAAAGTTGGGACAAGGCCATGTTTACCACTGTGAGACATCCCCTTTTCTCTTTACAACAGTCTGTAAACGTCTGGGGACTGAGGAGACAAGTTGCTCAAGTTTAGGGATAGGAATGTTAACCCATTCTTGTCTAATGTAGGATTCTAGTTGCTCAACTGTCTGAGGTCTTTTTTGTCGTATCTTCCGTTTTATGATGCGCCAAATGTTTTCTATGGGTGAAAGATCTGGACTGCAGGCTGGCCAGTTCAGTACCCGGACCCTTCTTCTACGCAGCCATGATGCTGTAATTGATGCAGTATGTGGTTTGGCATTGTCATGTTGGAAAATGCAAGGTCTTCCGTGAAAGAGACATCGCCTGGATGGGAGCATATGTTGCTCTAGAACCTGGATATACCTTTCAGCATTGATGGTGTCTTTCCAGATGTGTAAGCTGCCCATGCCACACGCACTAATGCAACCCCATACCATCAGAGATGCAGGCTTCTGAACTGAGCGCTGATAACAACTTGGGTCGTCCTTCTCCTCTTTAGTCCGAATGACACGGCGTCCCTGATTTCCATAAAAAACTTCAAATTTTGATTCGTCTGATCACAGAACAGTTTTCCACTTTGCCACAGTCCATTTTAAATGAGCCTTGGCCCAGAGAAGACGTCTGCGCTTCTGGATCGTGTTTAGATACGGCTTCTTCTTTGAACTATAGAGTTTTAGCTGGCAACGGCGGATGGCACGGTGAATTGTGTTCACAGATAATGTTCTCTGGAAATATTCCTGAGCCCATTTTGTGATTTCCAATACAGATGCATGTCTGTATGTGATGCAGTGCCGTCTAAGGGCCCGAAGATCACGGGCACCCAGTATGGTTTTCTGGCCTTGACCCTTACGCACAGAGATTCTTCCAGATTCTCTGAATCTTTTGATGATATTATGCACTGTAGATGATGATATGTTCAAACTCTTTGCAATTTTACACTGTCTGTCGAACTCCTTTCTGATATTGCTCCACTATTTGTCATTGCAGAATTAGGGGGATTGGTGATCCTCTTCCCATCTTTACTTCTGAGAGCCGCTGCCACTCCACGATGCTCTTTTTATACCCAGTCATGTTAATGACCTATTGCCAATTGACCTAATGAGTTGCAATTTGGTCCTCCAGCTGTTCCTTTTTTGTACCTTTAACTTTTCCAGCCTCTTATTGCCCCTGTCCCAACTTTTTTGAGATGTGTTGCTGTCATGAAATTTCAAATGAGCCAATATTTGGCATGAAATTTCAAAATGTCTCACTTTCGACATTTGATATGTTGTCTATGTTCTATTGTGAATACAATATCAGTTTTTGAGATTTGTAAATTATTGCATTCTGTTTTTATTTACAATTTCTACTTTGTCCCAACTTTTTTGGAATCGGGGTTGTCAACACAGGTGACTTTAATAATCAAAAAGGCAGTGTTGTATTAACTTTCTCTATGTAAATAACTTCAGTCACAAACTCAAAATATGACACTCATTTTCTTTTGCAGACTTTAATACTTCGTGTACACAGCAACAAAAGGTTTCTCACCAAATTTACACCAAATATTTCTCTCTCAGTTGGAGCTCTGCCTCCCTGCTGAGCTCCCAATGCTAATTTAACACACCTGATCCAACTAATCAGCGCACATCTGAATATGAAATTGAGGTGCTTTAGATCAGATTAAACTCTGCAGGAGAGAAATCCCCCCAGGCGCTGGGCCTAGACGTTAACCGACCCACAGGAACCCTGAAGAAATGACTTCGAACTCGTCATACCATCCGGCTTTTCCTCTGTGAGGGGATTTTAAAGTATTAAAATCCCCTCAGAGCACTGCCGTGTTTGCTAACCAAATGGCGCTAACGGAAATCGTCCACCTGTAAACAGATCAGAGTTGTGATCATGAGAGGAGGTGCATAACCTGAATGCTAATTTGCTCCGATGCTAATTTTCTAGACATCTCGACATGTCAGGTAAAGTGTGTTAATCATCAAAGTCACACACAGTGAACGTACACTGGAGCTGTTTTGGCCAGAACACAGGATTAGAGGTGACTGATAATTGTTTACGCCTTTGGCTATAATGAATTTTTGTGTTCCTTTTTTCTTTTTCTTTACGAGTGAGTGCATCTGGGTGTTGTTTTTGAAGGGAAACAAGAGGAGGAGGAGGAGGAGGAGGAGGGGAAATGAAATAAAAACACTGGATTCAGGCAACAGTTAATGAATTGAATTCATAAGGTCATATGGATGAGTCAGATCTTATAATTTCTCTTTGTCATGAGAGTGTGTTTATTAATTCTGCATCAGAACAGCAATAGTAATGAAATCTAAAACAGACTAAATTATTTCTTCTGGCTGTGTGTACTGTATTATTATTATTATTATTATTATTATAAATAAAAGTTGGCATGATTTGAATCAAACCACTTATAAAAGTCTGCATGACTCCAGATAAGAGTGTGTGTTGTTTTCTTACACACGCCTGTAATTAATCGTGAGATATTTTCAGCCTTTGAATGGTAAACTGAGCTAAAAGGCTCCTGTTTCATATTCGTTATGCAGCGTGATCTAATCTATGAGTTTACAGTACAGTCAGGCGCTCTGGGCCTTGTCTCATTACGTTTCTAAACACACTCTCATCGACTTTCCCTCATTTTTCGCTTCTTAATAAATTTTCTTTATCCCACAGAGCTGCTCAGTTCTCAATTCTGATTGTAATTTACGATAATAGCAGATCGGCAAAATTATTTAACAAAGACACACGTCCGTGGTGAAAATTTTCCATGAGGACGAGTTATTAAACATTTATGGAAAGAGTCTCCAGTGTCAGTCCTTTGTAACAATCAGAAGTAAAGCTTTTCTGATATTTTCAGTTTTTGGTCACGTGGCATAGTTTGGGGGTGTGCTGTTATTGGAAAACCATCAACTTCATTGTTGTAATGATGATTCCGCTTCATCACACCACACTGTCGCTGATTATTTGACTATAAACACAGTGCAACCGTGAGTGTTTTATTCCTTACCGACTGCATCTCAGAGTATCTCAGTAGAGATCAGGAGATATTTCATTTATCTGGGTGTCATTTAATTTGCTGCCAAAAGTAAAATGAAAGTGAGGTCATGGCATTCAAATTCCTGTAAACAAACCGGAGCCAGAGTCAGTGGGACGTACATGCCGAGCCCCTTTATTCGAGAAGATCAGAGGATCGTTGGTGAAATCCACACTGAGGGGGTCAGCTCACATGAAGACAAGGTCAATGCAGCAAATCCATACTGATATTCAAAACACACAGGAACAAGAGCAGCGGAAATACGGATCTAGGAATTCATGAAGCCAGAGAACCACACACAACATTTCGGAAACACTGAGTGGAGCTTATATTTAAAGACAAATATAAAAGTGAGTGTGAGGGCATGGATTTTGGGTCTGTGGTCTGTCGGGAAACTATTACAATAAAGGAATTCTACACTCTATCTGGGTTTCAATTCTGACTTGTCACAATTTTTAAAACAGAAATCCTAATGATGATGTGATTCGTTTGAAATGACAACACTCAAAGTTCCATCTACCTACAGGAAGAAAAGAACGTCTACAAAACATTTTTTTCTCCTTTTTTTTTTCCAAGATGGGAAATATACAGTAGATTCCCAAGAAGGCACAAAGTGAAAATTCCTCTGTTCTGAAGATGACGGAAAAGTTACAGCTTTACTTCTGAACATAACTACCAGAACATCAAGGACGTAGTAGCTCATCTGGCCTGCCATCAAAACCATGATCACCAAAACATCAAACAGAACTGAAATGTGACAATGTGAGAGAAGACCAACCTCCACGGCAAATTAGTTACAACAGGAACATCAACGAAGGACTAAATTTTGTTCCCTGAAAGAAGATCGACTCAAGACACCGATCAGAACTGAATTCACAAGATAAATGATAGAAGAGATACAATTCTAGTCAGAAGAAAATTCATTAAATTGACCTAATGACTGATTTGTTAGCAAAAAATTGACAATACAATGACCAAGTGTTGTGCAGAAGGTCGAGTTCTTTCAAATAAAACAATCAGAACTGAAATCCAGTGAGAACTGGAGGAGACACGATTTAACTGAAAATGAACAAAGTTGTAAACAAATTGTTTACAACAGGAAAATCAACAAACAAACAACCAAGCTTTGTGTGGAGTGATGAGTTCTTTCAAGCAAAACAATTGGAACAGAAATCCGTGGAGAACTGACAGAGGAGATACGATTTAACTGAATTGTGGATGACAGACGCCATGCCATGGCAACCAGCCTTCTGACCAGATGAGCTACTGTAAAGACTGATTTATGGACTTATGATTTTTACAGATTTATGGAGACTCCTTCCATTAATCTTACAGAAAACGTCATCATATCAGTCATTCCACACTTTTTTAAGACAAGCGTCCCTGTGAATGAGCTGTTACTATAGAAACAATAACATACTACAGCCAGAACTGCTGTTATTACTTTTGTCAACTGTGTGGGAGGAGGTTATGTTTTCGCCTCCATTTCTTTGTTGGTCTGTTCCCAACGTAACTCAAAAAAGAGTGAATGGATTTGGATGAAATTTGGTAGAAAGGTGGACCATGGGCCAAGGAACAACTGATTAGATATTGATGCAAATCTGGATATGCATGCAGATCCAGGATCCAGATATGTGTGTGGATCCACGATTTTTTTGTCTGTTCCCAATGTAACTCAAAAAAGAGTGAACAGATTTGGATGAAATTTGGTGGAAAGGTGAGCCATGGGCCAAGGAACAACTGATTAGATATTGATCCAAATCTGGATATGTATGCAGATCCAGCATCCAGATGTCAGATGTGTGTGGATCCAGGATTTTTTTTTTTTTTTGCCTTTTCCCAACATCACTCAAAGAGTAGTGAACGGATTTGGATGAAATTTGGTGTCCATCTTTAGTATCATCCTCAGTTCAAGTGATTTGATTTTGATGTTGGTAACATATGGCTTGGTGGAGGTATGAACTCTACTGAGTCTTTTTTTTGCATCATTTCATCCCGAATATAAGAAAACAATGTGATTTGACTTGAGAGACACCTGCTGGTGCATCATTCTTTTTCTCATCCTGTTACTAACACACACATACACATGTGTTTGTCTTCTCCGCTATGTAACCTGTGAAATAAAGTCATTTCCAATTTGTGGTTTTGCTGTTCATCTTTGTTCAGCCATCAATCATCTCACGTCGGTTTTATTGACTGAACCTGACCTTGGTAATCATCTATAGATCTGTTCTTTGATCCGGCTAATGGTTCCCTCCAGACATCCTTCTCTAACTTTAACACACTCACACACACCTCTACCAGGCAAGCGGAAAACAGCCACATGACTGCATCGCTGTTGTCTTATTGAAAAATGATGAGCCCCAGCAGTGAAGTGATCCCATCCTCCAGCCATTAATATCAGAGCTGGTTGGCTATAACCGCCGTCCCCCACTCCACCCCCCCACCTTCCCCTTTTATACTGCCTCCGCATTCCCAACATGGCCGCCTGTATATCCGTGAGTTCAGGAGATCAATGTGCTTTTATTGCAGGTCCTTTTCTCCCCACCCAATGTGTACACTCAGCTGGCCCCTGATCCATATCTCTCCTGCCGTATTTACAGTAATGAAACATTTAGACGCTGCACGACAGCCATCGATTTTGTTGTAGGAGAGCGGCTTTTTTTTTTTCCTCTTTTGAGAGACTGACATTTGGGGGAAATGGCACCGTGTGAAAACATAACAAGTCTGTTCTGAATAACAGCGAGCTTTATTAATGAAAATCGATTTAATATTAAGATTTTACACAAAACATCTGCAACATTACAGAAGCAGAACCAAGCTTAAAAAGTTTCAGAGTTATTTATTTATTTATTTTTGGTTACAGTTCGATTCCTGCTGCATTATTGATCAATCCTGTCTCGTGTGATGCAAGGTTGGAGCGAGTAATGCTTCCTGTCGATGGTTGCTTAAAAGACTGAAAACCTAATTAAGTTAATGATGAGCAAACAGCACACCGCTGATCGTAGATAAATAACACCGAGACCAGAACAAATAAATCATCAGTATCAGCCAAGGCAACATTTCTTCTACAGGTGATTCCACCATTGCAGTGCCATTAATCTCTGTTCAACTTTCTTTTTGTTTTTAATCATTTTTTCAACACTAAATCAAAGAAAACATGCTTTTAACCACCAATCCCATTTTCTCAACACTTCTTTACTGTAGATTTACATTACAGGCATTTACCGTAGCAGACACTCTTATACAAAGCAATGTACAACAGGGCCCTGACACACCCCACCCAAGGAGCAAATGGGGGTTCAGTGCCAATTGCTCAAGGGAACTTCATTCATTTTTGCTGGTCCAGGGAATCAAACTAGCAGCCTTTTGGTCCCACAGCTACTTCTCTAACCTCTAGGCCATGGCTTCCCATTTTGCTCTTCAATAAAATTACATTTAGCATGGAATTAGCAAATGAACAAAATGTCCTGAACTAGCGTCCATGCTAATGATGTGATGATATTGAGGTCATTATCATGATTTGCATGTTAATGTGTAGATTTTAAATGAATAATTAATAATAATAAATTAAAATAATAATCTATTTTCAGTCTGTATAATTTCTGCAACAGGATTGTACTTTGACCTCGCTAGTTCACATCACACAATATGGTTTAAAAAAAGAAAAGCAAAAGGAAAAAATAATGAAAGAACTTGCATCTCTTCTTTCTGTGATCTTCAGGAAATCGAGATGATGCAACGGCCTGTTACATATGTGAACTTGGGGAATATTTCAAATATTTCATCAGGGTGATTTTTTTTTCTTTACCTACAATGGAGGACTCGTAGAAAAGGATGTTTCAGATTTCCTTTATTGTCATTTTTATGCTGCACATAAAAAAGAACTTGTGTTTCACATCAATCAGTCAGTCATTCAGTGCAAAAAGCCTGTAAAATTTTAAGTTAATAAATCAGAGCATGAATAAATAAACTAGATTTATACTAAAATAGAATAAAAAGGTTCATAAATAAGAGTACTCAGAGATAATAGATGTTTCAAGCATGAGATGTGAAGCAAGTTCAATGTTAATGCAATAAATAAATAAATAAGTCAGAAATGTTGCTATGATTAAATGATCACATTTGAAAAGTACATTTTTAAAGTGCAGTTAGTCTTACAGTAAAACTGTGGAAGGTTAAAAGAATGCTTAATATTTAAATTAATGTTTAAATATTTAATTAATGGTTCAGATTTAATGAATGTTTAATATTGAATATTAATATTTTAAGTGTTTTATCTGAAACATGTCAAGTGGTTGTTGTTGTTGTTGTTGTTGTGAAAGAAACTTAATCTGTGTTTAAAACTTCTTTTATCTTTACTTCACATCCACTGACAGAATAAATGTAATATATATGTTATTTACCAGCTGGGAGGTCCGTATCGTGAAATACCGTGAGTGAGGTCTTGAAAGTACTGAGCGAGGCCCTCTGGGCCAAGGTCAGTATTCAAGGTCGAGGTCACAGCATTTCACCATATGGACTGAACTTAAGCTGGTAAATAATATATTTATTTTTTTCTTTACCAAATTCTAACAGAAAACGAGAGCGCCCGAAAGGGAAAACCGAACTGAGCCGCCATTTTGAATCCTCATTCACGGCTGTAATGCAAATGGCTTCCTCCTCGGTATACAAGTGCACTTCCATGGCAGGAAAAAAACTACATTTTGCCACCTATGTAGTCCCCTATTTATACAAATAGGAGTCATTCAGGATTCAGCCATGTTTTTGCTCGGTGTTAGCAACAGTTACAGGTTTTTAGCTTTCTCCTGAAATGTTTTCTTATATTTCTTCTTCCTCAGGGTAGTAAAACTCGCTCTCGCTGTGAACACTGTTGTTATCGCTATCCATGCTGCAAAATTAATGCTATTCTCCTGAGAAATGCTGGCAAAAATTTATAAGATTTTTGATAATCTTATAAATAAATCTTATAAAAAATAGATAATGTTGACAAAAAATGCTACTATGTTTGTTGTTGTTGTTGTTGTTGTGAACAATCGAGTCACCAGAGGTCCGTAACCGGGGTCTGTAACTGGGGTCCGTATCATAGGATATGGACCCGCTCGCCAGCCAATCAGAGCGCAGGATTTAATGGAAACCGGACAGCGAAAAAAATAATTAATTTTATTCATTTCAAAGTTGAATTTATTCTACTTTTCTAGAAATGAGTGCATAAATTTCAAATGCATTTCCAGCTTGAAATTATTATTATTATATCGACAAATACATTTCTTTTTTATTTGTTTGAGAATGATTTCATAAGGTAGGAATGTTGGAGAAATCTTAAAGTTTAATTGACTGAATGCCAACACATCGTACTTTTGATCTGTTTATAGTTACATACGAATCTCTGACTGCTACAGAGCACTGACACTGGAGGCACCTTCTGTACATGACATTACAGGTATTTAGCAACACACCCAGAGCAGCCAGGGGGTTTGGTGCCTTGTTCAAGGGCACTTCAGCCATTCCTGCTGGTCTAGGGAATCAAACCAGCAACCTTTTGGTCCCAAAACTGCTTCTCTAACCTTTAAGCCATGGCTTCACCGATAACATAACATGTTCTGTCGAAGCAGCCACATCCTTTGAGCCAGATTCGACCCAGTGACCTAGCATGTTCGCATGCTAGCTGTTAGCATGTTAGCAATTAATATTTTAGCATGCTAGCTGTTAGCATATTAGCCTTAGCATGTTAGCATGCTAACAGTTAATATGTCCACATATTAGCCCCTAGCAACTTATCATGCTGGCTGCTAGCATGTTAGCTGTTTGCATATTCACATGCTAACAGTTAGTATAGAGGGTTCCTGCATGACGTCACCGCGCCGTGAGATTTCGGTAGTCACCATATTGGAAGACCAAGTACACATCTATGCAAGTACATACATACATAAAACAAACTACACCTGAAATGTAGCCAGGGCCGGTTCTGCCCTAATCTGGACCCGGGTGCAACATCACGCAACCCCCCCCCCCCCCCAAAAAACAAAAACAAAACACCAGTCTAAATCAGGACAACCAGTGTTCGAACTACGGGGGTACTCGGGGGATCCGAGATCCCCTGAAACAGACATGAGATCCCTTGAAAACATGATTTGGGAAATGTTGGGGGGTCTCTAAAATATTGGCAAAATGATGTTTATTGACATAGCAATCGTGTGTAACGGGAAGTATTTGCATATCCGAAGTGTTGTGTTTACATCAAAGATAAAATAAACCGATATGACAACGACTGCTGCTGCCAGGTTGGTTGTTGAGTAGCCTGACTGTTTTTTTTTTGTTCTTGTGTGTGGTATCATTGTTGACACGAGGTTGTTTTTTGAACATGCCAATGCGGACACGATTTCCCCTGATGAGTTATGACTTCAGACGCGATGCATGTGTGGAGGTGTGGAGTCCGCGTGATATGTGCGTAAGATAGGCTTCTCATGTGTTTGGAGATCCGCGCTCCGAGACAAGCACAAGCACCCCCCAGGGAAAAAAAGGGACCCCCTGAAAATATCGGCATAGTTCGAACACTGAGGACAACCATCACATAACTATAACTATAAACATTTTATATCAACTATTTTAACTAAATGGGCTATAATAAATAAGCCTGCAGGCAGCCACCGCGGGCTGCCTCAGAAAAGTAACCATTCAGTGACGCAACTGAAAGCCTGCAGCCACGGCGGGCTGCCTCAGAAAAGTAACCATTTGTCCTACCTTAACTCGTTTTGCTTTTTCTGCCTCCTTTTTTGTATTTTCGACCCTGCGTTTATTTTCTTTCCTTTTCTGAAAACCCGATTTGTGTCCAGACATTTTGTTCTGCTACCAACGAACTAACTCGTCAGGTCTCGTCTCTCGAGCCCGCGATGAAGGGCAACAATTGATGCATTTTTACAAACAGCCAATAAACAGCCAATAGGGAGGTTGCAACGTTCAGGCTCTCCTTTGCTCAGAGACACTCAGTAATGCACTTATTCTCTGTCTCCTGGCAGAAAGCTCCTTGGTTTGCTTGTGTCTCAATCACAGCTGGTATTCTGTAGAAAGACTTCTTTTCACCTTTCCCATCAGCTTTGTTGGAACACCCTAACACAGCACAAAAGTTTACCATTGTAGGTTTATGATGAATCAAGTGCCTCGTGGGTTTAAATTCCGCGCGCTGCCATTATTTCCCCCTAACCACGAGTTTGTTGGTCTTCCAATATGGCGCAGGGTTTGTTTACTTCCGGTTTCTGGTGACGTCAGTGGGAAGGGTCTATATTACCCTTAGCATGTTAGCATGCTAGCCTGTTCATGTTTGCATGCTAACTGTTGGCCTGTTAACATGTTAGCTGTTAGTATGCTAGCAATCAGCCTGTTAGCATGTTAGCTGTAAAGCTGCTAACAGTTAACATATTAGCCTTAGCATGTTAGCACATTAGCATGCTAGCTATTAGCATGTTAGCTGTTAATATCTTAGCATGCTAACTGTTAGCATATTAGCCTTAGTGTGTTAGCATGCTAACAGTTAACATGTCCACATATAAGCCACTAGCATGTTATCATGCTGGCTGCTAGCATGTCAGCTGTTTGCATATTCACATGCTAACAGGTAGTATATTAGCTGTAGTGTGTTAGCATGCTAACTGTTAGCATGTTATCCATTAGCATATTAGCATGCTAACCCCGACACATTTCTTCTTAGAGAAAACTTCTCAATATTGACAATTATTTTAAAATATTCTAAACTGTGCTTGTTACTACAGAGCTCCAATATTACTTTACCTCAATGGCCAAATTATTCCAAGCCAAGATGTTCGGGGTTAAACATTCACACACCCACCAACACTGAAAAATAAACACACATTTTTATATCTGACTCAAATTGAAAACATTTTTAATTTACTGCACCTCACATAGCAAAAAGCAATGACTACCAACAGACATACAGCAGGTAGGACACAACGGCGTATCCTGAGACACGAATAACTGTCAGCTTTTCTACAAAGGCCAGACACAGGGCACGTCTGCATACCAACAATTACATTAGCACTGATTGTTCAACATTGCAACATCTGCAACATGTCCAAACAGCTTTCCACATGGACAGTGGTATCTCTACATCCGCATTCATCCATATTCACCCTGAGAAGAGTCAAGAGAGATGGTGAGGACATAAAGTATTCACACAAAAGCACACAGGAAGATAAACAGACACAGATTTTCAGTGTGTCACTTTTAAATTATGAGGTTAAATACCACAATAACATTCCACATTGTATTATCTGTTTTTCTTCTAGCAGACAATATAAGCAACGATCTGTGGGCTTGTCAGTTTAGCACTGATGTGGTCCAGTAAAAGAAAGCAAAACTGATCAGATCCAGTCAGAAACCAGTAAAAAAAAACAGTCCTGGATTCCAACTTTGCACTTTTTCTCATGCAGGCCATGTTGTTCTTGGTTTAATGATGAGCAGTGACTTACTGGTGGACAGGTGGAGACAACTAGCTGCAAGTTGAGAGCTGTAGCGAATTTGTATGTCTTCTGACATCTACATGTGCTTTATGGTGCAGCTCAGGATCAAATCTACAGTGGTGCTTGAAAGTTTGTGGACCCTTTAGAATGTTCTATATTTCTGCATAAATATGGCCTAAAACATCA
The DNA here is from genome assembly GCF_027579695.1 of Neoarius graeffei. Lineage (NCBI taxonomy): Eukaryota > Metazoa > Chordata > Actinopteri > Siluriformes > Ariidae > Neoarius > Neoarius graeffei. Next base: position 105,265,923 of record NC_083573.1, read on the forward strand.
TCAGATTTTCACACAAGTCCTAAAAGTAGATAAAGAGAACCCAGTTAAACAAATGTGACAAAAATATTATACTTGGTCATTTATTTATTGAGGAAAATGATCCAATATTACATATCTGTGAGTGGCAAAAGTATGTCAACCTCTAGGATTAGCAGTTAATTTGAAGGTGAAATTAGAGTCAGGTGTTTTCAATCAATTGGATGACAATCAGGTGTGAGTGGGCACCATGTTTTATTTAAAGAACAGGGATCTATCAAAGTCTGATCTTCACAACATATGTTTGTGGAAGTGTATCATGGCACAAACAAAGGAGATTTCTGAGGACCTCAGAAAAAGCGTTGTTGATGCTCATCAGGCTGGAAAAGGTTACAAAAACATCTCTAAAGAGTTTGGACTCCACCAATCCACAGTCAGATAGATTGTGTACAAATGGAGGAAATTCAAGACCATTGTTACCCTCCCCAGGAGTGGTCGACCAACAAAGATCACTCCAAGAGTGATCCAAGAGCATGTAATAGTCAGTGAGATCACAAAGGATCCCAGGGTAACTTCTAATCAACTGAAGGCCTCTCTCACATTGGCTAATAGGGTTGTGCCGATGGACGATATCATCGTCCATCGTCATTTATGACCCACCATCGCGATGGATAGTAACCATCGCGATGCCACGCCCCTTTTTTGTCAGAAACATGCACTGACCTTCTTTAGGCCTGTTGACCTAAAAATTTAGCAGGATTGCACGGTAAATGATCAAATCACGAATATAACTAATATGCATTAGAGTTTAAGTAGTCAGACATGACAATTAAAATACTGTGTGGATACAAATAGGACTAATTAGCCTATTATTATATTATTTATTATTATTATTCTATTATTAATAGGCTATTATTATTTATATCTTTAGGCTATAGCTTGCCTTCATTTTTTTTTCTACATGTCTGTATTAATGTTAAATATTTGAGCAAATAGAATAAGCCTGGTCGTAGTGCGTCGGGAAACATGCTCATTGTCAACTGTATGACGTTCAACTTCAGCGAAAGCATTAACTTTGCAGTACAAAGGCTATAAAATGAATAGGCACGAAGGTGTTTCTGTAAACACGTTTATTAAAAGTTGAACAACAAATCAAGGTCAAGATAACGGAAGGTATACTGCACGAAATGCTGCCACAAAGACAGAACTTTTAAATGGCTATGCCATTTTTACTGCAAAAGCTTTAAAAGAAATCGTCATGCAGTTCACTATGATATCACAGCAGAACAATAAAGAACCAGAGAACATGGGTATAAGACCAAGCAAAATAATAAAACAAACAGAAAACATGGCTTCCCGAAACGCGCAAAAAATGTAATAACTTAAAAGGTTAAGAGGGCCGTGTATTCCAACATGTTTAAATTTCAATGTTTCTGGCCAAAAAAACTAACATGTTAACCTTCTCTGGCTTTAATAAGCTGCGGATTGGGGTGACTACACTACCCGCGGTGCTGAAAACTCTTTCTGACGGCGTGATGGTAGCGCATATGCACAGATATTTTCTTGAGATGTTTGCCATTAACGGAAACCTGCACTGATTATTTTTCCACCATATCAGTGGATCCTCTTCCCCATCGATTGCACTTTCCTGCAGGTAGATGGCCATTTCTGCTTCAGCTCTTTGCTCGTCAGTGAGCGTGGATTCTCTGGCTCCCCTCTTCCCTAAAAGGCTCCCCAAAGACGCCTTCTTTTTTGGGGGGCACTGCCGCGGCGCTTTCTCCCGTTTCCTCTTCTCCGCCTTGTGCCGGGCCGGGTGTTGCACTTGAATGAATGATTTCTGCCATGACCTCTTCAATCAGCTCACATTTTGTACAGCGAAGTGCTTGGGGGCTCATGTGGTCGCCTCTGTACCTGGGGTCAAGCAGTGTGGCTTTACGCAGCATCCTCTGAATGGTGTCATCATTTCTGCATTCCATCTGCTCCAGGACAACACGCTTCAGGTTGGCTGTCAATTCGGAATCATCATCACATTTCTCCAGCACACTTTCTAAATGGCCCAGCATGGGTACCAGGGAGGACACCATTATGTAGTTTTCCCCAGAAAGAATATCTGTGAAATCCGCCACTGGCTTCAGCGCCTTGTTCACCGATTCTAGAACACTTATGTCCTGCCATGTCAGCTGGGGCAGTGGGCGGCGGCTTTTGTATTCAGCAAGCACACGTTTGATGGCTTGTGCTTGCTCCAGTATTCTTTCCACCATTTGCTGTTTTGAGCCCCATCGCGTGGCACAATCCTGTCAGTAAAGACACAGGCCTAGTTATCCACTTTAAGTTAGCCTAATGTCAATAAGCTGCACATTAAATGATAAAATAATCTAGCCTATATTTGTCCCTGAATATGCTAATTATTTAAAAAGCTATATAATAATTTAAATACTATTTAGTTGTTAGAACTGTTTAAAATATTACCGTGATCAATGAATGCTCAGGGAGGTTCATTTCCACCTGCGCTTTCCGAAGCTCATTTTGCCGTAGCCAGCTGTGGGAAAAGGCAGCGTTGACAGCTCAGCAAACTCCAAAAGCGCGGTCTGTGCTCTCCTTCTGTTGTGCCAGGGAGTTGTTAATGGCCAGGTTCAGGTTGTGGCCAAAGCAACTCAGCCATTGCCATTTCAATTGCCGGATGGCAGCGACGATATTCGCCCCATTGTCAGTGGTTATGCAGGCAATCCTTTTCTCCTGTATGTTCCACTCCATGATCGTGCTGCGCAGAGCATCCTCCAAATTGTCCGCCGAAGGCGTCTCTGGCATGAAGCTGGTCTGTAGACATTTGGACTGCATTCTCCACTCTTGGTTGACATAATGTGTGGTCACTGACATGTATGGCATCATGTTGCAGCTGGACCACATGTCAGTTGTCAAGGCCAAATATTCCACCTGACCCAGCTCGGTTGCAATGCCACTTCTTATCTCATTGAAAAGATTGGGTACAGCCGTATTAGAAAAATATTTGCGACCTGGCAACTCGTACTGCCTGTCAAACGTGTGTAGCATGGCCCTGAAAGTGGGCTTCTCCACCGTGTTGAACAATATCATTTCTTTGGCCAGGTAGCGAGTCACAACACCTGTCAGCTCCCTCCACCTGTCACTGTCAGTTTTATATTTAGTGCTTTTCGCAAACATCCCAGATATGGTCGGTTGCGTTTTTTTGCAAGGCCCTGTACGCACGGACACGTTGAGGGTCGCATATTGTTCAGGATGGTGAACACGCAGGTGATCGCGCAAATTTGTTGTCTGTCCATCTTTGACACGGACCACAGATGCGCAAATCTTGCAGACACATTTGTTTATGTCCTTTGGTTGCCCACGCTCATCTGGTTCAAAACCAACGAAATTCCAAATAGGCGAAGTCGTGCCCTTCTTTCCAACCAACTCCTGCGTCATAGTAGGCTGCCAGCTGTTCAAATGAAATGAAACGAGCCTTTCTAATGAAATTGGAAGCTTTTAATCGTTAACATTAAAATTTCAAATGGAATGGAACGATAGCTTTTTATCACGCGCAGTGCGCCAAAGCCCAGGAAGAGTATGGATTATGTAAAATAAAGTATATACCGTATTTTTCGGACTACAAGTCGCACTTTTTTTCATGATTCGGCTGGCCATGCGACTTATACTCCGGTGCGACGTATATATGTTTTTTTCGTCTTCATAATGCATTTTTTGGCTGATGCAAACTCTGGAGCGACGTATAGTCCGGAAATACGGTAGTTTTTAAAATGTATTACCATTAAATTATCGTTATTAGTAGATTATTATTTTTATGTAGGCCTAATTATTTATTTAGTGTTACAATTAAGTAAATAAATATATAGTATGGGATAGGGCCATTCAAATGCAATGGAAGTTTTTTTTTCCCTTACACGTTAAAGCCCGGGAAGTCCGTAGTATCAATACCAAGTAGCTTATATACTACTGTTATTTTATAATTATTAATTATGTTTTTATATAGTATTAAATTTGGTCATGAATTCCGCAAATCACTCAACCCCCCCCATCCTCTGACGATATCATCGTCCATCACATCGTTTCACTGTAAACATCGTCATCTGCCAATTAAGGAGACATCGCCCAACCCTATTGGCTAATGCTAATGTTCATGAGTCCACCATCAGGAGAACACTGAACAACAATGGTGTGCATGGAAGGGTTGCAAGAAGAAAGCCCCTGCTCTCCAAAAAGAACACTGCTGCTCATCTGCAGTTTGCTAAAGATCACATGGACAAGCCAGAAGGCTGTTGGAAAAAATTTTTGTGTACGGATGAGACCAAAATAAAACTTTTTGGTTTAAATGAGAAGCATTATGTTTGGAGAAAGGAAAACACTGCATTCCAGGATAAGAAACTTATCCCATCTGTGAAACATGGTGGTGGTAGTATCATGGTTTGGGCCTGTTTTGCTGCATCTGGGCCAGGATGGCTTGCCATCATCGATGGAACAATGAATTCTGAATTATACCAGTGAATTCTAAAGGAAAATGTCAGGACATCTGTCCATGAACTGAATCTCAAGAGAAGGTGGATCATGCAGGAAGACAACGACCCTAAGCACACAAGCCGTTCTACCAAAGAATGGTTAAAGAAGAATAAAGTTAATGTTTTGGAATGGCCAAGTCAAAGTCCTGACCTTAATCCAATGGAAATGTTGTGGAAGGACCTGAAGCGAGCAGTTCATGTGAGGAAACCCACCAACATCCCAGAGTTGAAGCTGTTCTGTACGGAGGAACGGGCTAAAATTCCTCCAAGCCAGTGTGCAGGACTGATCAACAGTTACCGGAATCATTTAGTTGCAGTTATTGCTGCACAAGGGGGTCACACCAGATACTGAAAGCAAAGGTTCACATACTTTTGCCACTCACAGATATGTAATATTGGATCATTTTCCTCAATAAATAAGTGACCAAGTATAATATTTCTGTCTCATTTGTTTAACTGGGTTCTCTTTATCTACTTTTAGGACTTGTGTGAAAATCTGATGATATTTTAGGTCAAGTCAAGTTTGTTTGTATAGCGCTTTTAACAATAGACATTGTCCCAAAGCAGCTTTATAGAATTTGTATGACTTAAGACATGAGCTAATTTTATCCTTAATCTATCCCCCATGAGCAAGTCTGTAGTGATGGTGGCAAGGAAAAATCTTCCTCATGTCATCTGATATTTGAGGTCATATTTATGCAGAAATATAGAAAATTCTAAAGGGTTCACAAACTTTCAAGCACCACTGTATGTTGTGGGTCAAAATAAAGTAGAGCAACACACAATTTCATGTTATGATGAGTGTGTTAGTGCCAGTGGATTGGCGTGGGCAGATGATTGGCTCTTGTGGGCAGGACCTGGCCCACGGGCCACCATATGGGTTTTGGGGCTATAGAACAAGGTAAGTGCTATTGGGGAAGCCATGGTCTAATGGTTACAGCAGCAGCTTTGAGACCAGAAGGTTGCTGGTTCAATTTCCTGGGCTAGCAGGAATAGCTGAAGTGCCCTTGCATGAGGCACCTAACCTCCAACTGCTTCCCATGCTGTATATGTTGTGCTAGATATGAGTGTCTGTTAAATGATATTAATGTATAATTTGCAATATATTTTAAATATAAACTGATGTATGAGCATATTTTTTACACATATGGGGAAGAACCAGTTAGTAAATTCACCTAAACAATCCATCCATCATCTACGTACAGTGTTTACCCGACAAGGTTGCAGGGGAAGATAGCGCCAATCAGGGCCGACTTTGGGTGAGAGGCAGGGTTCACCCCGGGCAGGCTGCCAATCAATTTCAGGGCCTGAGAGTGATTTTTTTTTAATAAAATGTAAAAGCTATGAAACATTACAGATGATTGAGGACAGAGTAAGAAGCAGATGCAGATTTAATTATGTCTTAAGTTATAAGAAGTGAAACAAAATTGCTCTCGGGGTTGCCAGGTCTGTGTACAAAATCCACAACTATTTTATTATTGTGTTTGTTATTATAAACAATGTATATGTATGAGAATGAGTAAATGAATTTACTTACACAATAACAACATTTACATTTTTTAATAATAATAATAATAATAATAATAATAATAATAAACAACTTCATTAGGCACAGGGTTTCGAAAGCTGACACTTATTTACATGAAAGCTGTGCATAACAAATACAGTGGCTTGCAAAAGTATTCATCCCACTTGGCGCTTGTGCTGTTTTGTCACATTACAAGCTGGAATTAAAATGGATTTTTGGAGGGTTAGCACCATTTGATTTACTCAACATGCCTACAACTTTAAAAGTGCAAATTGCTGTTTTATTGTGACACAAACAATAATTAAGATGAAAAAATGGAAATCTGGAGTGTGTATAGGTATTCACCCCCTTTCATTTGAAACCCCTAAATAAGAGCTGGTCCAACCAAGTCACTTCATAAGTCACATAATTAGTTGATTAAGATCCACCTGTGTGCAATCAAAGTGTCACATGATCTGTCACATGATGTCTGTATAAATCACCCTGTTCTGGATCAACCCTGACTTTGCAACACTACTAAACACACAACATGAAAACCATGGAGCCTCCAAACAGGTCAGAGACAAAGTTGTGGAGAAGTATAGCTCAGGGTTGGGTTATAAAAAAATATCAAACTTTGAATATCCCAGAGAGCTCCGTTAAATCCATTATAGCAAAATGGAAAGAATATGGCACCACTACAAACCTGACAAGAGAAGGCCACCCACCAAAACTCACAGACCGGGCAAGGAGGGCATTAATCAGAGATGCAACAAAGACACCAAAGATAACACTGGAGGAGCTGCAAAGATCCACAGCGGAGATGGGAGTATCTGTCCATAGAACTACTTTAAGCCATACACTCCACAGAGTGGGTGGGGCTTTATGGAAGAGTGGCCAGAAAAAAGCCATTGCTTAAGAAAACCCATTTGGAGTTTGCCCAACAGCATGTGGCAGACTCCCCAAACACATGGAAGAAGATTCTCTGGTCAAATGAGACAAAAATTAATCTTTTTGGCCATCATGACAAACACCATATGTGGTGCAAACCCAACACCCTGAGAACACCATTCGTCCAGTGAAGCATGGTGGCGGCAGCATCATGCTGTGCGGATATTTTTCATCTGCAGGGACAGGAAAGCTGGTCAGGACTGAAGAAAAGATGGATGGCACTAAATACAGGGCAATTCTGGAGAAAAATCTGTTTGAGTCAGCCAGAGGTTTGAGACTGGGACAAAGGTTTACATTCCAGCAGGACAATGACCCTAAACATACTGCTAAAGCTACACTAGAGTGGTTTAAAGAGAAACATTTAAATGTCTTGGAATGGCCTAGTCAAAGCTCAGACCTCAATCCAAGTGAGAATCTGTGGCATAACTTGAAGATTGCTGAACACCAACACAACCCATCTAACTTGAAGGAGTTGCAGCAGTTTTGCCTTGAGGAATGGGCAAAAATCCCAGTGGCTAGATGTGCTAAGCTAATAGAGACATACCCCAAGAGACTTGCAACTATGGGTACAACAATTTGCACCTTTAAAGTGGTAGGCATCACGGGCGATTGCTCTAAGACAACGAGGGAGGCTCAGCCTCCTCTAAAAATGACGAACATCGTGTAGGATGAATTGCGCTAGGCTTATGTTATAGCCGACCTTATAACATTGCTATTTCAGATCCAGAATCATAGAAATATATGTGCTCAACCCAACTACAGTGCGAAATCATTCCGTAATAACTTTCCCCAGTTCGCCTAATGTGTGCGTGAGTTTCTCCCCCTTGTGACAGCGCGATGCAGCCCAGCCTCAGTGGACTGGGAGCTATGTGCTTGTCAATCTCAAAATGCAAGACGATTATTGGACAAATACTGCGAAAATGCCCGCCCACGGACTCCGAGCCTCACATGGGAGGGACATGGCAGTTTCCGCGAGGAAACTGGTGATTGGTGAAAGCAGCCAGATATTTTCTTTGATTGACAGCTCGTTTCAACTATAGACAGGCAGCGGACAGTGTTGCCAGATTGGGCGATTTCCCTCCCAATTGGGCGGTTTTAAGTGCATTTTGGCGGGTTTTGAACATATTTTGGGCTGGATAACGTCAGCAGTATCTGGCAACATCAGTTCAGTCCCATGCGGAATTGCAAGTGCTGTGGTGTATTGTAAGAGATCGGCTTACATTTCGATTTCATTCATTACATACGGTTTCTACCAGCTTTTTTAGTTTCTATATATTTTCATTGTAAATAAAGTGTAAATATAGTGTTGTCAAGTTTGCTATCTTAGTTCCAGAAATTTTGTTTATTTGAGTGACTGAACTTGAACTTGAGGGGGCTAGTCAGCTAGCAAGAAAGCTGTGCACGGATGCCGAGCATTGCTGATTTAATTTTGGCGAAGCCATTTGCCAGTCTTCCTTTCGAGGAAAAAATTAAAATTAAAGAGCAGGGTAGACCAACGCCTCAAATTGACTTGGTGAAAAAGGTAGGGAATAATACAACGTTCCTTTCAGCTCTCCTGGTACGAGAAAGTGAATTGGCTAACAGCAAGTGACCCACATCAACAACAGTAAATAGGCTACTTTAGTAATATGTCATGGATGGACCAAAAATATAGAATCTATTTAAAATGTTTATGCTGAGTATATTATATTGGAATATATGTTTTTCTGGATATGAATTAAACACCACTACAATTTGGAAAACAATTTTAAACAAAAACACAGCCGAGGTCAATTTTTAAACAACATGCCACAATTTTAAAATATAAAATGTTAAAATATAACCACCACCACCCCCCAACACCACCATCATGTATATTGGACAGTAGGCTAATGGGCCAAAAGAACCTGTTATTTCAGTTTGTGACGCTGCCAACAATCAGCCAGATCAGAGGCAAGAGTATGGGCAAAATTGATGTGTTTTCTTTTAAAATCTGGAAATATCGTAATCGACCAGCCTCCCCTGTTTGAAAGACTACCAGCCGCCACTGGTAGGCATGTTGTGTAAATCAAATGGTGCTTACCCTCCAAAAATCCATTTTAATTTCAGCTTGTAATGCGACAAAACAGGACAAACACCAAGGGGGATGAATACTTTTGCAAGGCACTGCATGAATTCATGGCAAATATATAATAACAAATAGAATAAATGAAAATATAATGATGAGAATAAAAATATTAAACCTTATAGTGATTTGTATTGACAATTGAAACTTTAAGAAATAGTGTGAAAATTATAATAACTTCAAGGTTTGGGTACACTGGACAATTTAGAGTTCATCTAGAACATGTTTAGTTTTATACAGAATGAATAGTTTGAGCAAAATGATTTAACACAATGAGAGTTTCTAACTACAGAATCCAGACTGTTGAATAATTTAGCAGCAGAATATTTGAAGGCTCTATAACCAGACTCGGATGAGATTTCGACCACATGAATGTTAGATTTGTTTTGAGTGTTGTAGTTCTGTACTTCCGAATTGCAGGTAAACATGTTCCTGAGGTATGACGGGCAAAGACCTTTCAACCATTTGAATCCAAAAGGCATTTATGGAAAGTCCAGTGATCAGTTAACGGGATCCAACCCAACTCTCTCAACAAGTTTTCAGATCATTCTTCTCTGGTTTTCTTTTGTAGAATCATGTGGACTCCTCTCTTCTTCTCTTCCTCTCTTCTGAAACATTCGTAATCTGTCCAGGCTTGTCTTGTCAGCATTAGACCAGACCACATGACGGTATTCGTAAAGAGGCTGAACCAAAGAGCCATGGAGATATTTACATGTGTCCACAGTGAGATACTTTCTAATCCTCCTCAAAAGGTTTAATGTTTTAGCTACTTTTCCAGACAGATCATCAATATGATTTTACCTACATTGTAGAAACAAAGGTCAGTCCTAGGTACTTGAAAGAATCTATAACTTCTAGATCAGTTCCTGCAAATAACAACACTGGCATTGGAGATCTTTTTAAGTTGTTGCACTTTGCACTTTAAAAGTAGTGCACTGTCTTTATTTTAAATTCAATTACTATAGACACAATATAATTTTATACACTATTTGTCTGTATATACTGTACATGCAGTCTATGTTTGTCGGGCTGTACTCAAGATAAGCAATGTCCAAGTCCAAGACCAGGACTAGCCAAGATCAAGTCCAAATGAAAGCAAATGAGTCGAAATCTAGACTGAAAACCATCAAATCCTTCTTGAGGTCAAGTCTTTACTTCAGCTAGCTGCCACCATTCATGCATTGAATCAATGATTAGACTGTTTTCTAGAAGAAGGAATTATTTATTGTCAAACTGTTATAATTAATTTTTAATTTTAATCTTACCAATTCTTGATCAAGACCAATATCAAAGACCAAGACCAGTCCAAGTATGAGTGTCAGTCAGTCTGAGACAAGTCCAAGTCAATACAGAAAACATTAATTTTGTAAGTAGATCCCTTCATAGTAGAGCACAGCCTCATACTTACGAGAATATGATCATAGATCAACCTGATTTTTGATGGCTTTTGTGACTGTACATACGAATGTGTACCACCACAGGGAACCCAATCATAAGTGCAAGGCAACGTATGTCATAAACACTTGACCACCAGACAACAAAATGTGTATCTTTATTTCCATAAAATAGATGGGTTTTTATGCGGCACTTATTTTTAATTTGCTTTTTTTTTTTTTAATAATGTGAGATTATTTACTAACACATTTTGCAGAAATATTAATGACAGTTTCATCTAAAATAAAAGAAGTTAAATAGTTTTATTAGTACACTCGCTTGTTGGACAGTTGACAGTTTGGGTCATGTCAAGGCGATTGACGGATCTAATCGCAGGAAGAGTTTTATTGAAAACACACTCGCAAATCGACCACAAGTTGGCCTAGTGGCTTGCGTGTCTACCTCTCAACCGGGAGATCGCAAGCTCTACTCGCGGTCAGGTCATACCAAAGACCATCATAAAAATGGTACCTACTACCATCTGGCAAGGCACACTGCAATACAAATGTGAGTAGGGAAGTCAAACTCTTGTGGTTACCAGACAACCACCCCCCACTGTAACCCTAGCTGTATAGACCCCTTTCACATGACGTCACCACGCCGCGAGATTTTGTTAGGCGCCATATTGGAAGACCAAGTACATCCCCTCACAATATAAAACAAAGTACGAGCGAGAGTAAAGTGACATGATGGATGATAATTCTGGTTATGTGAGTACATTACCAGCTGCAGAAAGGGCACGGCATGTGGAGAAACTGGCTGTGATTGATGGGTTTGACCCATATGATAAGACTCGCGGCAAGGGAGAATGGAAACATAAGGAGGACCGGACACCAATTCTGCCATCTGTTTGCTACCCAGACATTGTAAACTATTTGTTGTTTACACCCAGTGCCTACACTCAGTGTTCGAACTATGCCGATATTTTCGGGGGGTCCCTTTTTTTCCCTTGGGGGGGTGCTTGCGCTTGTCTTGGAGCGCGGATCTCCAAACACATGAGAAGCCTATCTTACACACATATCACGCGGACTCCACACCTCCACACACGCATCGCATCTGAAGTCATAACTCATCAGGGGAAATCGTGTCCACATTGGCATGTTCAAAAAAACAACCTCGCGTCAACAATGATACTACACGCAAGAAAAAAAAAAACAGTCAGGCTACTCAACAACCAACCTGGCAGCAGCGAGCAAGCCCCAAACCATCCTAAATTATTATTATTATTATTATTATTATTATTATTAAATTGTAGAAGTCTGGGAGGCTTGCTCCTCATACAGTTATCAACTTGGGGCCAATTTAGCATGTTTTAAATCTGAATTTCTTGCATTTGCTTACCTCAAATGTCCACAGATCATGCACAGACTTATCCATTATATCCACAGTTTTTTGCCAAGTCTCACACAGGTTTCTTTCAAGTCTACTGTTGGGCCAATAAATCATAAATAAAACAGCTCAGATTTGTTTGTTTAAGTCGTTTGCCACTCCACTTTATTCTCATGGGTTCACATACCGCTGCCATTATTTTCCCCTAATCACGAGTTTGTTGGTCTTCCAAAATGGCGCAGGGTCTGTTTACTTCCGGTTTCGGGTGACGTCAGTGAAAGGGGTCTATAGGCAAGAGGCTAAGGGCTATCAAAATGGAGATTGGTGCTGCGCCCATATGCCTTAAAGACTTGGTTAGTACTGGGACAGAAGACTGCCTGGGAAGACCAGATTCTGGTGTGAGAGGGACTTTGACTTTGAAGGCCATGTCATAGATCTCCATTCATTGCACATTCCATTGCACAATAAGAAATAATGGTTTTATAATCTAGCCCTGTGATGACCTGGCGACTTGTCCAGGGTGTACCCCGACTCTCACCCATAGTCAGCTGGGATAGGATCCAGCTTGCCTGTAACCCTGTCCAGGATAAGTGGTGATCAGTGCTGCACCCATACACCTCAAAGAGTTGGTTAGTACTGGGACAGGAGACTGCCTGGGAAGACCAGATTCTGGTGTAAGAGGGACTTTGACACTCACAAATCCAACAGATCCAAAACGGAGACAAAGGCAGAGTGGAAAAACAGGCAGTGGTGGAATGAGGCACAGACAGGATATCAGAGGGAATACAATACTCACAGTCCAAAAACACAAACAGGGTCAAAACCAGAAAAGCAACACAAAATACAGGGCTTTCACAAAGTCTGTGTGTTACTCAGAGTCCTTATACCTGTGTCTGTGCTGTGATTGCGCTCTAATCAGGAACAGGTGCATGGTCATTAGTCCTAATGGCACTGAGGGATGAAACCAGACGACTGTGTGACGTATCAAGTGTGATATTGGATGGTAACTCTACAGTAGTGATCTAAAGTGAAAGCGCTGGGACACTGCTGTCCCCCAGGCACCCAGCAGAGTCACACCATAATAAATGTGGTGGTGTACTTTCTGGCGCATGACATGCAGTATCAAAGAAAGGAATAAATATGTATCGTAACTGTGATGCGTATCTCACTATTGGTATCACAATAATGTTACAAGACAATACAGTGATTTATTGAGGTGAAAAACATGACGTGACACAATTCAGTGGTTCATTCATGGTGCTGTAATATTATTATTCTATTCAGGGGGATTTTGTGCCCTTGGAAATGTTTTGCTGATAAACTCATCAGGAGTTCTGATTTTAGGTAGGGACTAAATATCTATATTAATTTCCATAAACTTGGGACTAGCTTTAATCTCAAATTGTTCTTCGTGTGCTTGCGCAGTGCTGACTGTGGAGTTTTGTAGCTGGACTTTTTCTCATTATCCGCTATAGTGTATAGGGCCAGTAATGAGAGCACTGCTGTCCACATTAAAGCTGTAATGTGTGCAGTCCATCTGCAGTCTGCCGAAGTGTTTTCAATATAATTGAACATAAAGTGTCATTCTGTAGGGCGTTAAACTAATCCATGCAGCTATCGGAGACCAAACAGCTATAAAGGACTATATATGTGTGTATAATAAACACCATTTCTTAATTTGGACATTTATTTTTAAAAAAATAATAATGAAAATTAAAAAAAAAGGCTAAGTAAGCAGGTTTGGAGGCCAGGCCGTCAGCAGTCCTGTGAGAAGATACTGACTTGAGTCTCATTTTAAGGAGATTAATCTCATCTCCAGACTCAATGTGAACTGCATACTCCTGTGCTAGGTTCTCACACCTCTCAAAGCCACATGGTTATCATGCTTTTATCAACTTGGCTAAAGGAGGTCAGATTTCCTCACTGGCATCTTTCTAAAAAAGAACAGTTTTGTTTTTTCTATCCAGCTCTGGGATTGGGAAAGCTTTGATGTAGTGATAGGAAGAACCTCCGACATGTCCGTAGTCTTCCATCTCTCACGTGTTTGCGTTCCATCAACTTTTCTTCCTGACGTATTTGTACATCTCTGCTCTGGTTGATACTGTTTGGGATTTGGAGTTCACTGAATCACACTAAAGGCCACCACCTGACACGGCTCTGAATTGCTTTGTAGACGTGAGCCTGAGTTGTACCATACTGCAGCTGCCCGGTGCTGAGATGTGATGTGAATCCAGGAGCACTGTACAGGCCTTGAGTTTGATGTGTTCTCTGAGGAATCTCTCTCACCTATAAAGGGCATGTTCACATCAAGATGTTTTCGAGGGAAAGCAGTCGTGAAAGTTTTTCCAAGCTAGTATCTTGGATGTATGTTTTAACAGCGATACGAGGAGCACAGCGATGGAACTCTGGGAAGACATTTTAATCATCATCCAGTGTAACAAGTCATCATTCATTTTTAATACGAGTCAGATTTGAATTCAAGATATCTGAAAGTACACTTTTACAAGTCAGAATTAGATTTTTAATTGGAGGAATTGTATATTTACTCATCAACATTCATATTGAATATAATGACCGTAGATCTACAATGAAGCCTCGTCGCTTGTCTCCACAATTCAATTTTTACTCACAGAAATATGAAGAGTACTAGTCAAAAGTGTGGACACACCTTCTAATTCAGTGTCCATCCATCTATTATCCATAACCACTTATCCTGTATAGGGTCGCGGGCAAGCTGGAGCCAATCCCAGCTGACTATGGGTGAGAGGCGGGGTACACCCTGGACAAGTCGCCAGATCATCGCAGGGCTGATACATAGAGACAAACAACCATTCACACTCACAGTCAATTTAGAGCCACCAATTAGCCTAATCTGCTAACTGTACGGGAAACCGGAGCACCCAGAGGAAACCCACACAGACATAGGGAGAACATGCAAACTCCACACAGAAAGGCCCCCATTGGCCACTAGGCTCGAACCCAGAACCTCCTTGCTGTGATGCAACAGTGCTAAGCACTACACCACCATGCCACCTTCTAGTTCAGTGTTTATTCTATATTTTTATTAATTAAAAGTCAGTTCATGTCTTAAAGTTGAGTGGTTCTTGACATAATATGGATTACCATCGGCACTTTACCTTAAAATTTAAAACAGGTTCAATTCACCTTAAAATCTGCTCTCTGTTAAAGGAGAACTGAAGGCAATTTTTTTAATTATCAAAGTCCTATTTCTCTCATTTTATTAAATATAGGAATTAATTTTGATCGCTATTTTGTCGCTGCTATAGCAAGTTATGAGTGTTTGAAATATGCTCTGTAATATATCAGTCCATATGTCAAAGCAATGGTCATACATAAGATTTGTTGAGACCTGTGCGAGACATCGTAGGACGGAAGTAAAACATACAGCGGAAATCATACCCTGTGTCCGAAATCACTCACTCGTTCACTACGCCCTACTCACTATATAGGGAATTACTCTATAGAGGACTATACAGTGAGCTCATTGGTAAAATGAAAAAACACTTTCGGACACTAGTCCATCACGCTGGTATTTACATCATTACTGTCACACAATTAAAACGTGCCAGATCAGTCGGCTGGTGGGTTTCAAAATAATAAATACACGCATGTGTTTTTGTGATAAATCCATATTATACTGAGCGCATTTCACACATTAATCAATACAAAGTACCTGCAGCTTTCAGTTCTTTTAAATCAAGGCTGAATCCTTTCTTCTTTGCCGCTGCCTTTTATTAAATCAAATTTGAGACTTTTAATTTGATTTATTTCAGTGTGACCACAATGCATGATGGGATATATTGCTTTGGTTAGTAACCATCATTGTTTACAGGGTGTAAATAATCCTTACTAAGGTTTCGGACAGCACTACAAAATGGCGTCCTCACTACATAGCGCTCTGTATAGTGAGTAGGGAGCGATTTCGGACACAGGGGTTGTCAAAAGACGCGCGCGCCCTCTTTTGAATGCTGATGTAATCAAGCCGGAAGTTTTGTTTGTTCTGATAGCAATCAGGAAAGTTTAAAAAAAGTATGCAGTAATCGTCATTTAAACTCGTTTTTGTGCAATACTTCGTTTGGAAAACAGTTTTCAAAATGGCGGCACTGACACCTGGCTGACACTTCACGTTTCGAAGTCTCGCACGTCTTGTGAAGATCGCACGGATAAGCGACGCCTGCCGTGGACCAAACGAACTAAACTCCACACGGCTAAAAACCGAATAGGCCGATGAGTATCATATTTAATTGCAATTAGTTGCCAAGACGAGTCACGATATAAGGTTACTAAAACCGAAAACGTAATTGAATAAAATGTTAATTAAGAAATAAAGTGCGTCTCCCACTTCTGCTGGCTCCAGTGCTGAATGTGAAGTGCCTCATTATGACAGTTGTGTTTTCGGGTTATTTTTTAGAGAGTATTTTTACTGTTTGATCTCAAACGCATTAAGAAGGCAAGGAAATCATCCACTAATTAACTTTTTTTTCATTAATGAGGCACACTTGTTAATTGAAAAGCATTCTCATGACTCCCTTATGAAGCTGGTTAAGATAATGCCAATTGTGTGGAAAGCGTCATGAAGGTAAATGTTGGATACGCTGAAGAATTTAAAATATCAAACATATGTAGATTAACACTTTTTTTAAATTTACTACATTATTTACATAATTCCATCTATGTTCCAGATGTTATTTCATAATTTTGATGTTTTCAGTTTTGTTCTACAGCGTACAAAATAGTCACAATACATGAGTAGAGTAGGGGTGTACAAACTTTTGAGTGGTACTGTACATTGAAATTTTGACAAGTAAAATTTCTATGTCCACATCACCAGAGTTCATTTAGACCAGCCCGAATTTAATTTTAGATGTTCATAATTATATTTTTTAGAGGTCGGAAATGACACATATCCAGAATAGGAATTTCTATGAGGATATATAGAGGATATTACACGGTGCTGAAAAGATATGAAGTTTATCTTTGAATGGTGAATATATTCACGAGTGCATGAAGTGAACAAGTGAAAATATTTTTCCACACATCCACAAAAACAAACAAAAAATACACAAGTTAATGAAAAGAATTTTAATTTTGAACCTGTTCACCATTTTGACAACGCGTGTCTCGTCAGCGGGAAAACACTGGGAGTGACATCATCGGAGTTAAATATCAGGAATTATTATACATACAGGACGCTTCTTCAAAGGAATAAAAACGTGTTCTATTCCCTTCTACAACCCCGATTCCAAAAAAGTTGGGACAAAGTACAAATTGTAAATAAAAACGGAATGCAATGATGTGGAAGTTTCAAAATTCCATATTTTATTCAGAATAGAACATAGATGACATATCAAATGTTTAAACTGAGAAAATGTATCATTTAAAGAGAAAAATTAGGTGATTTTAAATTTCATGACAACAACACATCTCAAAAAAGTTGGGACAAGGCCATGTTTACCACTGTGAGACATCCCCTTTTCTCTTTACAACAGTCTGTAAACGTCTGGGGACTGAGGAGACAAGTTGCTCAAGTTTAGGAATAGGAATGTTAACCCATTCTTGTCTAATGTAGGATTCTAGTTGCTCAACTGTCTTAGGTCTTTTTTGTCGTATCTTCCGTTTTATGATGCGCCAAATGTTTTCTATGGGTGAAAGATCTGGACTGCAGGCTGGCCAGTTCAGTACCCGGACCCTTCTTCTACGCAGCCATGATGCTGTAATTGATGCAGTATGTGGTTTGGCATTGTCATGTTGGAAAATGCAAGGTCTTCCGTGAAAGAGACGTCGCCTGGATGGGAGCATATGTTGCTCTAGAACCTGGATATACCTTTCAGCATTGATGGTGTCTTTCCAGATGTGTAAGCTGCCCATGCCACACGCACTAATGCAACCCCATACCATCAGAGATGCAGGCTTCTGAACTGAGCGCTGATAACAACTTGGGTCATCCTTCTCCTCATTAGTCCAAATGACACGGCGTCCCTGATTTCCATAAAGAACTTCAAATTTTGATTTGTCTGACCACAGAACAGTTTTCCACTTTGCCACAGTCCATTTTAAATGAGCCTTGGCCCAGAGAAGACGTCTGCACTTCTGGATCATGTTTAGATACGGCTTCTTCTTTGAACTATAGAGTTTTAGCTGGCAACGGCGGATGGCACGGTGAATTGTGTTCACAGATAATGTTCTCTGGAAATATTCCTGAGCCCATTTTGTGATTTCCAATACAGAAGCATGCCTGTATGTGATGCAGTGCCGTCTAAGGGCCCGAAGATCACGGGCACCCAGTATGGTTTTCCGGCCTTGACCCTTACGCACAGAGATTCTTCCAGATTCTCTGAATCTTTTGATGATATTATGCACTGAAGATGATGATATGTTCAAACTCTTTGCAATTTTACACTGTCGAACTCCTTTCTGATATTGCTCCACTATTTGTCGGCGCAGAATTAGGGGGATTGGTGATCCTCTTCCCATCTTTACTTCTGAGAGCCGCTGCCACTCCAAGATGCTCTTTTTATACCAAGTCATGTTAATGACCTATTGCCAATTGACCTAATGAGTTGCAATTTGGTCCTCCAGCTGTTCCTTTTTTCGTACCTTTAACTTTTCCAGCCTCTTATTGCCCTTTCCCAACTTTTTTGAGATGTGTTGCTGTCATGAAATTTCAAATGAGCCAATATTTGGCATGAAATTTCAAAATGTCTCACTTTCGACGTTTGATATGTTGTCTATGTTCTATTGTGAATACAATATCAGTTTTTGAGATTTGTAAATTATTGCATTCCGTTTTTATTTACAATTTGTACTTTGTCCCAACTTTTTTGGAATCGGGGTTGTAGCAGGTTTCATTCATTTGATTTGATAGTATGCAATATTGTTATCATATCGCTTAGTCTATGTGTATTATGTCACTCTACCCAATGGAGAATGAGCATTGAATGTGGTTTGCAATACTGCATGGTTGTCAAGACAACATTATGTCACATGTTGGAGCTGATACGAATATCCAATGACAAAATTTTTCTTCTCTGTATGCACAGACTCATTTCTTTGTTCACCGGGAAAGAGAGAAGATGAGGCTAATCCAGTGCTACTGCTAAGATTAGCTATGCTATAATTAGCACTAAATAAATAAACTGAAAACTGAAACTAAAGATGCATTGAACACTTGAAAGGCTACCAAAACTACATTACATATTCTTCACACATATTTACAAGAGAAAAACATACAAACAGATATTGAAAAACTGGAAAAGAGACATGTCGGAGTTGTAAAACTTCCGTGCTAGTGAGTGACCGTGACAATTTGTAAACAAACATGGCCGCCAGGTTTGCTTTATTAAAAGTGGAAGATTTTGAGAGAATTTTGGCTGCCAGGTCGCTCCATTGTGTGTAGCTGTCGATGTTGATTTGAAACTCAGTAAATTACACAGGGAAATGAATACTTGAGTCTGAGTGAAAAATACTGTGGCAAGCATACAGCATGGAAGAAGAGTCTGGAGACAGAAATCTTAGTTTCTTGGTCATTACACATACTTGCTATCGATAGCACTGGCTTGACTGCTTTATTAGCATTTGCTAACACTACTGATGAATACTACAGAGATCTTGCATGTGACGTCACAGCCGATCCAGATTGTAACAGACGCCATCTTGTTGGTCAAACGCCATATATCCACCTTCTACTTCTGGTTCTACTTCTACCTTTTCTTCTGGAAAACCCTACTATATACAATTCTACTACAACGGCTGCGGCTACAAGCGAAGGAGGCGGCGTCGGGAGCGGAAGCAAAAGCGAGGCTGCAGAGCCGGCCTGTTGACTAAGGTCAGAAAACAGCCACTCAAATCTCCACTGCCAAGCCTCTATCTCTCCAACTCCAGATCCATGGTAAACAAGACGGACGATTTGGAATTACAGCTGGAATTACCTTATTCTATTCTATAATCGGCTGGTCAGTGCTATACTAGATACTACTGATATATCTAGTATCAGTACTAGTAATACTTAAGTGACTTACCCGTCCAATGAGGATTGTTATTTTCTTGTTTACAAGATGCCACATCTGAGGGGGGCTGACAAATCCTGAATTTCTGTAAGGATAACTGTCCAGAGATTTATAAGCACGCAGTGCTTCACCACTGAACAGCGAGGGAAAGTTAATGAGGTAATTATACACGTCTGGGTATTCCACCTCTGGCAGTTCCATATCCACTGACATGGTCGTGAAAACTACGTCTGGTAATCGATAAGGGTCACTAATCTGTAGGTTGTTTATTTTAGACATATATCTAGTTATCTGTTCATTAGAAAAATGAGCCGTGTAGTCCATCGGTTAAAATGTATCCATTTTGTACACGAGTGCAGCAGTATTCAGCTGTGTTTTTTACCGACAAGATGGCGGCTGTGTACTTTCCGGTCACGTGACTGCAAGATCTCTACACCTGCTGAAAGGTGACAGGACTGCTGCGCTAACAGCACTGAGTCGTGGGTAAGCTAGCATTGGCCTTCAAGAATGCTGATATGAAGAGTGTGTACTTATAATAATAATAATAATAATATTGGCTGGCTTTTTTCAAGGTATATCAGATATATTCCATTCAGCTACTCATCTTCGACTCATTCAGTATCATGCTAGCTGAATGGAATATATCTGATATACCACTCAACGTGGCGGCACGGTGGTGTAGTGGTTAGCGCTGTTGCCTCACAGCAAGAAGGTCCGGGTTCGAGCCCCGTGGCCGGAGAGGGCCTTTCTGTGTGGAGTTTGCATGTTCTCCCCGTGTCCGCGTGGGTTTCCTCCGGGTGCTCCGGTTTCCCCCACAGTCCAAAGACATGCAGGTTAGGTTAACTGGTGACTCTAAATTGAGCGTAGGTGTGAATGTGAGTGTGAATGGTTGTCTGTGTCTATGTGTCAGCCCTGTGATGACCTGGCGACTTGTCCAGGGTGTACCCCGCCTTTCACCCGTAGTCATCTGGGATAGGCTCCAGCTTGCCTGCGACCCTGTAGAACAGGATAAAGCAGCTAGAGATAATGAGATGAGATACCACTCAACGCCAGCCAATATTATTTGAATCTGTCACTCAGATCCGTGATGTATTTTGCATGAAAAATGCGAGTTTTTCAACACGAGAAGATAAACTTCATATCTTCAAGCCAATGTGTGATTTTCTTTTTATTATATCGACACATTCACAAACAAAAAGTACTCAAATTTATCAAAACAACTCATTCATCGATTTCCTCATGAGTCACATATAGAGATTTATGTCACGGTTTTGGTTCTCCATGTCCTGGATGGAGCTCGAATGAAATATATAAGTGGCGTATTTTCCAGTAAAACACTCATGTCATTTTGAGTAATCAACATTAAAGTAGAGATATCCGAAATTCAAATTCTCTCTCAATGACTTGTTATACTTCTACCATTAAAAGTTAAAATGATTTTGCCATAAGTGGTGGTACGGTGGTGTAGTGGTTAGCGCTGTCGCCTCACAGCAAGAAGGTCATAACTGCTGTGCCACAGCTTTTTCAAGGATCTTGGAGATAAAGGGGAGGTTTGATATTGGCCAATAATTGGACAGCTGACAGGGATCAAGGTCAGTTATTTTTAATCAGGGGTTTGATAACTGCTAGTTTAAAGGATTTGGGTACATAGCTGATCCTAAGGGAAGAATTTATTATTTTTAGAAGCGGTTCAATTACTTCAGGTATTATCTGTTAGAATAGACGTGTAGGTAAGGGATCTAGTACACAAGTTGAGGCTTTTGATGCGGAGATTAATGAAAGTAATTCAGTTTCTCTAAGGGGAGTAAAACATTCTAATTGATGATCTGATACAGTTATATTGTTAACTACAGGGTCACTTACATTGTCTGACCTTAAATTAGTAGTTTGAATTTTTTGTCGGATATTCTCAATTTTGTCATTAAAAAAATCATGAAGTCGTTGCTACTACATAATACAGGTGTGCATGTGTCTATAGTGGACTTATTCCTGGTTAATTTTGCTACAGTATTAAATAGGAATTTAGGATTATTTTTGTTATCTTCTATTAGGGAGGAGAGATATGTTGATCTAAGAGCTTTTCTATACTTCAGGAAGCTCTCCTTCCAAGCTAATTTGAACACTACCAATTTTGTTTGACGCCATTTACATTCCAATTTTCGAGTGGTCTGTTTTAAAGTGCGAGTGTCATCATTATACCAGGGTGCTAATTTTTTGTCTCTGACCATTTTCCTTTTAAGAGGAGCTACATTATCTAAAGTATGGCGGAACAGTTGCCTGATCAAGTTCTGCAGGGGCTGACAGTGACCTAATCAAAGTTGATAACTCTGGGAGATCATTTATAAAGCTCTGTGCAGTAGTTGATGTGAATGTACGTTAAATACAGTAGCGTGGTGAGGTGCATATATTATTACTCAGCCATATTTTGAATGAGATGAGATAATGATCTGAGATAACTTCAGACTGTGGAAGTGTGACTATATTTTCTACGTTTAACCCAAATGTTAGTATTAGATCAAGGGTGTGACCACCATTATGGGTCGGTCCTATGACATTCTGATTAATCCCTACTGAATCTAAAATGGACACAAACGCTGTTTTCAAAGGGTCTTCTGTGTTATCGAAGTGAATATTAAAATCTCCAACAACTAAAGCTTTGTGTAAGGAAATAACCAGATCTGAGATAAAATCTGCAAATTCAGAAAGAAACTCAGAATATGGCCCCGGGGGCCTGTAAATAATAAGTAACGGAATTAACTGAGTAGACCTATTTTTTGAGGCTACAGACATTATATTAGTATGAAGAACTTCAAATGTATTAAATTTATAACCAGGTTTGTGTGTTACACCTAGATAATCATTATAAATAACCGCGACGCCTCCTCCTCTGCCAGTTAGACGAGGCTGGTGTATATAACTGTATCCAGGAGGACTCGCTTCATTTAATGCTATATATTCATTTGGCTTAATCCATGTTTCAGTTAAACAAAGTACATTAAACTCCTGATCAGTAATGAGTTAATTAACCATTAGCGCTTTAGATGTAAGAGATCTAATATTTAATAGCCCCACCTTTAGATCAAAGGTGCTGGCAGCAGCTGTACAGTCAGTATGATCTAATTTTATATTGATTAGGTTACTGGAACAAACTCTCTGAAAATTTCTACCTTTTTGTTGAGCTCGGGGAACAGACACAGTGTCGATGTAGTGGACCTTGAGTGACGACTCTGTGCAGCTAGCAGACAGTCGGTTTAGCCTGTTTGTCTGCTCCCTGGCCTTGGCTCTGGATTGTCAGAAATTAACTAGGCCTGTTCTGAGACTATGACCTATGCTGCAGGAAATGAGAGCAGCACCTTCCCAAGTGGGATGGATACCGTCCTGCCCTAACAGGCCAGCAGTGCCCTCAAAATTAGCCCAATTATCTATAAAGCCCACACTGTTTTCAGAGCACCACCTGGACAACCAGCAGTTCAGCGACCATAACCTGCTGTAAGCTACATCGCCACGCTGCATTGGGATGGGGCCAGAGCATACTCAGTGATTCATTTTGCCCTGCGTCATGCGTATTTTATGCAATTTTAAAATAAATGACGCAGATGTTTTGCTTGTGGTGCATATTTTTGACGCAAGGTCACACTCGGAACATCCTCGAGTTACTTCTCTTCATTCAGGATATAGAGCGAAGGGATGTAGCTCGAGGTTGTTCCGAGTGGCAAGGTCCTAACGACGCTATATTTTTCTCGTTCAACATGACTGAACTGTTGTTATAATGCTTCATTTATCGACTACTATAGTCTTTTTTACTTGGCGGGCCTATATTTAGCTTCGTTTAATTCCGTCAGCAACGTGTCGGCAATTTCATTGGCTGGAAAGCTTCGGCATATGCAAATCCTTTCCAGCCTCGATTTGAAGCAAGTGAAAATAGCTCTCTCATACTAATCGATAAAATTTATGTTTGCCAAAGCATTTCTTTGCGGTAATAAAAGATCGATCTAAATTTGTTTCTACTTACCAAACATATGAATAGCGCCTATCAAATGGGAAATTCAGTTAAAGTTTTGCTATGGTATTCAGTAAAAAGGTTTAGAAATTTAGGAAATATGAATTAATAGTAGAAAAATTTTCATTGGATCATATAAAAAGACTGACCAATCGAGATCGAGTTAACAGAAACACTAGGCGGAAGTAGCATCGGTCAACGATAAGGAGTGTTTAACAACGCTACTGCAGTACATTTGAAAACGCATTTAATGTGAAAATCATGTCAAATAAACGCATGAAAGTGCAAAGCAAATTGATTTCTTTGTGGGGTCCGGGAGCAAGTACGTCAAGCACAGACTCGAGTACGATTGACGATGATACAGCGGACAAGACTGAAACAGAGAGTGAGAGTGAGACTCAAAGTGATGCTGGGAAACCTGGGGTAACAAAGTTGAAAATAAAACGTAAATTCAACAGGAAATGGATGGCAACCTACACGTGGCTCAGGTATGAAAGTGATGAGATTGGGGGATATATGTACTGTCACCTGTGCACTGATAACAACAAGCGAAATGCAGAAACAGACTAACCATTGAAAAGCAACATCACTTGATGAACATAAAAACAAGCATCCTTACTAAGTCAGACATGATTGAGATGAGTCTGGATCACTTGAAAAAAAACAAGCAAAGAAGAATTTTCTCAGTGAAGAAATGTTACAGTAGCTAAACCATAAACATGATAAATGTCATTATTAATTGTGAAAAAGTTAATCTTGTCTGATGTCACAAAAGTCAAGTGCCAAAGATATTGACAGGTTTTTTTTTTTTATGTTTTATTTGAATTCTAGTCAAAACAGCCATAATAACTATTCTGTTTAATTCCATACTTTTTTCTTTTTTTTATTCTGAAAATTGTTATTGTTATTGTTATTGTTTGCTTAGATGAATAGCTCACACAATTGTTCACATGTTGGAATTAAATGATTTAAGTGTGAACAGTGATAACTATTGTGTTTTTTGTTTTCAAAGTGTGTATTGTAATTTTGACTCCCTTTGGAAATTTTTGACTCACTGATTTAATATGTGGTGAGTCAGTTTGACTCATAGTCATTAGGAGCAAAATGAATCACTGCATACTACAGCATCAGACATCGCCTTCACTAATTTAAACACCTCTACAAAGTTACTCTTAGTAACCTCAGACTGACGAAGGTGTATATCATTAGCTCCTGCATGGATAACTATCTTTGAGAACCTGTGCTTGCCTAAGAACCTAAGATTACCTGCTATGTCTGGTGCCCTGGCTCCCGGTATACACCTGACTAAAGCTGCTGGTGCCCCTAAAGGCTGAGCTAATTTCACATGCTGTATGATAGAGTCCTGTATAACCAGAGCTCTTTCAGGTTTCTCAGCGGGTGCATCACTAAGGAGAGCAAACCTGTTCGATATGTGACGCAGAGAGGAGTGGTGCTCCCGTGGGCGAGCCTCAGCCGTAGCTTTGGCTCTACACTTATGCCACCGAGTCATCACCCATTCGCCCCACTGTAAGGGCTCTAATGCCGGAGTTGGGGGATTACTAACTCCACCTAGGGCATCCAGACTTTCCTCTACAGAAACTACACTGTTCTCATTCTCACTTGCCTTCTCTAAAGCCTGGACACGCGCTTCTAGCACTGTAATCTTCTCCATCAGAGAGCTAACTAATCTGCACTTATCACAAGTAAAGCTATCACTAGCAACAGAGGAAGAATGACTAAACATCCTGCACTCAGCACACTGAACAGGCTGAAGGTGTGCCATGATGAAAGGATTCACGTACCTTAATCAAAGATCTGTTGATATTAAAGCAGATCTGATGTGGATGGCCTCCGCTTGTGGTCTTTACACAGGAGGAGAAAAAAAGAAAGCTTCCGGTCTTGGCGTTCTTCCAAAAAAAAGAGAGAAAAAACAGAAAAAGGAAAGCAAAAGTACAATAAAAAATGAAGAGGATACTGGAAAATTATTTGTAGAAAAAATAAAAAAGATTAGTAATTAAAGCCAACACTCACGGAAAAAATACTCGTCGTAAACAACTCGGGAACCAGGAAGTGCGTAGCACAGAGTGCGCATGCACAACCCGATCACCCAATCACACATGTTGTAAGAATGTAAGAATGAGTGTAACAATAGTGCACTGCGCATGCACATAAGCATTGCAATCACCAGAACGGCGAATTGTGATCTCGCAATATGAATAGTTGGTCTCGCATTATCAAAGGTACACAAGAAGGAGTGGTGAAGCCACGATGTCATCGTGTTGTAAGAATGTAAGAATGAGTGTAACAATAGCGAAACTTCGTAACCAATCAGCACTTATTTTGATCAAGTTCGATTACCTGTTCTACTTCTTGATAAACTTCTGAACCAGAAATGAAATAAGAGAAACCTTCGTAGCATTGTAAGATAATTGGCAGATAAGAAGATAAACAAAATGCACCTCGTAGTTCGCCGAGGCTACTGATTCGATATCAAGTAAGTGGTGTTTATTTTAAGAAAATTTACCTTTTGATTATCACAGCTTTTGTTTGGTCCTTCTGAAAGGTCAAATGAAAGGTTTTGTAAGTTTTTTGAGCTATTTGGCAGATATTTACTCCAAGAATTCCAGCCATTCAACAAAAACTCGAGAAGGCAGCGAAGACAACGTTGGAATCTTTTGAGCGATCCGTTCGGTTTGCAATTACAAAAGTCCCATGTGGGAAAAAATCAGCTCCTTCGTGAAAACTAAGAGTAAAAGTTAAAAGTGTAATTGGTCAAACTTCTGCTATTTGCTTTAATTTTTTCATTTTATTCTCTATTTTAGAGTCTTTACACTACACTTGTGAAACAAAATGTGCTCATTAGTACTAAATAATGCTTCTAAGACAATTCATGAACTAGTGCTTTCTTTCTTACTATTTTGAAAATAGATCTCGTTCACAGCTCTGTATTTTGAACAAAACACAGTAAACAAAATTGGTAATCAAAATACTCTAAGCCCTGATGCTGCTCACAGCTTGGTGATGCTTGCAAGAGATGAGGCGAGTATCAATGATAACATGTATATATGCTATTTACTGTATGGACATGGGATCAGAAAACTATTTTATTTATAAGCCGTAGCCGCATGGACCCATAGGGGACCTATTTTTATGATGGTCTTTCGTATGACCCAACCACAAGTAGCACTCACGATCAAGAGGCAGACACACTAACCACTAGGCCAACTCACAGTCATGACATGGCTTTGAAGTGTGCAAAATTCCATTTCAGAGACAAAGTGCATTAAAGTTACAGATTGAAAGTGTGCGGTTAGAGTCAGTGGGGTCTCTGACCTTATTGATGAGGCAGCTGCAGTGGGGAAAAAGCTGACCTTATGGTGTGAGGTTTTGGTTCTAATGGACTTCGACCTCCTACCAGAGGGGAATGATTCAAAAAGTTTGTGTCTGGGGTGAGAGGGGTAAGGGGGTCTGCCACAATCCTTTCTGCTCTCCTCAGGGTCCTGGACTTATACAGGTCCTGAAGAGATGGAAGGTTGCAGCTGATAGTCCTCTCAGCAGAGCTAATGATGCACTGCAGTCTGCCCTCATCCCTGGCAGTGGCAGCAGCATACCAGATGGTGATGGAAGAGATGATGATGGACTCAATGATGGTGGTGTAAAAGTGCACCATCACTATCTTTGGCAGAATGAACTTCATCAACTGCCACGGGAAGTACATCCTCTGCTGTGTTTTCTTGGTGAGAGAGCAGGTATTCATCTCCCACTTAAGGTCCTGGGTGATTATAGTGCCCAGGAAGCAGAAATACTCTACAGGGGTTACTGGGGAGTCAAACAGGGTGATGGGGGAGGGAGGGTGTGGCAGAACTCTTTCTGAAGTCTACAATCATCTCCACTGCCTTTAGAGCATTGAGCTCTAAGTTGTTCTACCTGCACCAGGACACCAGATTGTCAATCTCCCACCTGTAGGCAGACTCCTCCTCATCAGAGATGAGTCAAATGAGGGTGGTGTCATCTGTGAACATTAGGAGCTTGAGAGACTGATGGCTGGTGGTGCAGCTGTTTGTGGACAGGGAGAAGAGCAGAGGTAAAAGGACACAGCCTTGGAAAAGGTATGACTTTTCAATACATATTATTTTTCTGAATGTATTCTCTAAGGTAGCCCTGTGATGACCTGGCGACTTGTCCAGGGTGTACCCCGCCTTTCGCCCATAGTCAGCTGGGATAGGCTCCAGCTTGCCTGTGACCCTGTAGAAGGATAAAGCGGCTAGAGATAATGAGATGAGATTCTCTAAGGTCTAAGATACAAGACATTTCACTTTAAGATCTGAAGTTGCTCCTAAACAAGATATTTTACTTTACAAGTTCATTAATAAAACAGATTAGAACATACACTGACCAGCCATTACATTAGAACCACGTGACTAGTTTTGTGCAAATCCTCCTTGTGCTGCCAAAACTCATCGAGATATGAACTCTACAAGTAGTGCTGTAGGACTCGAGTCTGGTCTCAAGACCACTTTTGATGGTCTCGATCTCGTTTCGGAATCAAACGCATGTTTACTCGGTCTTGTCTCGGTCTCAGACATAGAGACTCTGGATTTTATTCCAAGACCGGTCAAGACCACAGCTGTGGGGATTTCATTAAACTGCCTATGTATTGTCTGATTTATTTGTTAACATCGATATTTTGATTGCTTCAAATGTGATCAATAGCATGACTTATTGCTAATTCGAAGTTGTTCTTACTGTTAATGGGTGTCACCCCTTCACACACACTGGTCTGGTCCTGATCTTGACTCGGTCTCGCCCTGCCTTGGTCTTGGTCTTGACTTGATCTCAACCCCTCAAAGTCTTGGTCTTGTCTCGGTCTCAATACACTCTGGTCTTGGTCATGACTTGGTCTCGGTTTAGGTGGTCTTGACTACAACACTATGTACAAAACATCTGTAGGTGTGCTGTGGTGTCTTGCACTTGCTATCCATGGTTAGATGTTCTGACCCAGTTGTCTAGCCATCATAAGTTGGCCCTCGCCAAATTAAGTCACTCACATTTGCCCACTTTTCCTGCTTCAAACACATCAACTTCAAGCAGTGGCAATCTTAGAGTGATTTACTCCCCGGGCGAAACCCCCTGCTGGCGGCCCCCCGCCCGTCTTGTTTTTTTTTTTTTCGGGGTTTTTTTTGGGGGGGGACCTTTTTTTTTTTTGGAACCGTTTTTTTTTTCGCGCCCGCGCTCGTGCCGCCCCGCGTTGGGCTCTGTATTACCCAACAGAATGTTAACAGCTTTACATGGTCGTTTAAACATTTCTCATCATGTGTTGTACGTCGCGGACATGGCCCGTTATAAATTTGCTGTTACCAGAATGGCAATGATCAAGTCGTAATGTATTACTTAAGACTCTGTGTAATGTCATAGTAGTGTAGTACTATGGTAGTAAAGTCTTTTTGATGACTAGTACAACGTTCCGCTGGCGGGATTGTGCATATTATGGGGCTACGACAAGCACACACACTGATCACCTGCGCAACTTTGGTATTGGGCTTCCCCATCCAAAATGTTCACCCCCCCCCCCCCCCCCCCCCCCCCCCCCCCCCCCCGCCCGCCCGTCTTGTTTTTTTTTTCGGGGTTTTTTTTGGGGGGGGACCGTTTTTTTTTTCGCGCCCACGCTCGTGACGCCCCCCCCCCCGCGATGCCGCCCTGGGCGGCTGCCCGGTCGGACCGCCCCCAGGACCGCCCCTGACTTCAAGAACTGACTGTTCACTTGCTGCTTCATACTGTTTATCCCACCCCATTCTGTATGCAGTGCTAATGATATATAATATTAGCTACAATATTAGCTTTTTGCTGCATGTAAGGCTTTCTAATGTGCCAGAATGTATATAGATTGTAAAACCAGTGAGCTCAGTAAACATACTGTACAAATTTCATTACTCACATGGAGAATATGCCGTACTCTTTCCTCTGACTCTCTGTTCTGATGCTTCAAATTCTTTCATCTTGGAGTTTAAAAAAAACATGAAGATTTTCTCTGAGTTTGGAGGTTGAACTTCTATTTTCTCAAACACTTCAAAAAAA
This sequence comes from Neoarius graeffei, assembly GCF_027579695.1. Taxonomy (NCBI): domain Eukaryota; kingdom Metazoa; phylum Chordata; class Actinopteri; order Siluriformes; family Ariidae; genus Neoarius; species Neoarius graeffei. The sequence goes on from NC_083573.1 coordinate 105,295,855, forward strand.
AAAAACACCACAGGAGAATAAAGTTTTGTCCTGTTTCTATAGTTAAGTAATTTTTTGACCAAATGTCCAGATAAAACTTTAAAATACTGAGCTCACAATGTAACTCCTCCAGATTTTCTTATGTACAGATATTCGAGCATAGAACAGAGAGTAAGAAAACATCACAGGAAGCCTAATGAGATCAGAACCTGAGCTCCTGCTGTCTGTATCATGGTGGTTTCTTCGAGACGTGGAATTAGTCACCACAGCGAAATCTGATTACCTGCTGTGACAGAGTGCGATGTGAAAATGACTTTTCTTGTGCATGTCGTTGAAGAGGAATCGATCGCAGGAGGCCGAGGGTTATTTATCTCGTCTCGCTGGGGGCAGACAGGTCAGCTTTGCTTCGCGTGTCTCATAATGAGCATTTCATTTGGCGAAAGGATGAAGACAGAAGCTGAAGACGAAACTGAAGATCCATTTTGTCCTCCTTTACTTTGTCCCCCATCACATTTTGCCCTTCAACCTCTTGTTATAGCCACCCTGTTACTTAATTACCTCAAAAATAAATTGCCTGGTGATGATGGAGGATCCAGTATGAGACCTCCTCACTCTAACACTCTTGTTGTTCTGAGGGATTTAAAAAATCTGGGTTGAAGAAGCAACTCACGCCACTTCAGCTTTTTACCAGCTTCTCATGATCAAATAATTATCTGACCTTTGCTTTGAGTTCTAAAGGTCTTTGTTAATAAAAGAGCTGCATTTCTTCCTCAAATGTTCAGCCTGAGATCCAAAAACGACTTGATGAATTTTATTAAAGAAATATCATGAGACTTATAAAACGGTGAGTTCTGAAAGAAATAAAAGATGTTTTAGACCAAAAACCTGGTCACTGGCGGCACGGTGGTGTAGTGGTTAGTGCTGTCGCCTCACAGCAAGAAGGTCCGGGTTCGAGCCCCGTGGCCGGCGAGGGCCTTTCTGTGTGGAGTTTGCATGTTCTCCCCGTGTCCGCGTGGGTTTCCTCCGGGTGCTCCGGTTTCCCCCACAGTCCAAAGACATGCAGGTTAGGTTAACTGGTGACTCTAAATTGAGCGTAGGTGTGAATGTGGGTGTGAATGGTTGTCTGTGTCTATGTGTCAGCCCTGTGATGACCTGGCGACTTGTCCAGGGTGTACCCCGCCTTTCGCCCGTAGTCCACTGGGATAGGCTCCAGCTTGCCTGCGACCCTGTAGAACAGGATAAAGCGGCTAGAGATAATGAGATGAGATGAACCTGGTCACCTCTAACAGGAAGTTAAGACTTAGCAACATCTATCTCACCCCATGTTCACCTTAGCAAGTGATAAGTCTCTCATATTGCTCGCAGTTTAATATTTTTTTTCAATTGTGGGGGTGGCCTGTCCAGCATTATTTTAACATTCCGATGAGAACTACAATTACATGAGAATTATAACCAAAATTTGGCTTCATACAAACTGCACTTGCAGATTAGCAACGCAAGCTAACTGTACTAGCTACATATACGCTACAGCTACACTCACTAGCTACATTTACTTTCTTTGTAATGTGTTGATATATTTGTGCAGAAGTCATTCCAGGTTGACACAAATCCCCCCCTCACATAAGTATATAATTATAATATAATGTAATATAATATAAAGGAAAACACAATCCGTGGCAGCAACAGTGTGTCTACGGTATATTGTATAGATTTTCAGTACTGAAGATATGTACAGTTTAATGTGCAAACAATGAATTATGTAACATCCAACATATAATAGTACATGTACAGTACCAATCAAGTTTGTACACCCCTACTCTATTCATTCACTCATTCATGTAAAGGTGTTTCTGTATTGTGACGATTCTCTACAAAACTGAAGACGTCAAAAGTATGAAATAACATCTGGAACATATCTGGAGTTATGTGGTAAACAAAAAAAAATGTAAAAAAAAACCTAAATAAGTTTGATATTTTAGATTCTTCAAAGTATCCAGCGTTTACCTTGATGACGTTTTATACACTATTGGCGTTATCTTAACCAGCTTCATGAAGGAGTCACCTGAGATGCTTTTCAATTAACAGGTGTGTCTAGTTAATTAAAAAAAGGTCATTATTGGACAAGTTTTCTGCCTTCTTAATGCATTTGAGATCAAACAGTAAATAGAGCGGCGGCTACAATTATTGACACCTTAATGATCTTTTGGCCGTTGTAAAAGTAGAAAAGACTTTCAGTATGTTAGTTGTGCATGAATAATTATTCAAACTTCCACTGAAAAAAATAATTAGGTGATTCCTGATTACTTAGCGTATCAGATCACGTGACACTGTTCCACAATTATTGACACCTTTGTCCCCAGTTATCAGTACCGTTCCACAATTATTGACATTCAGATGATTATTTATAAAAAAAAAATAAGAATAATCAGTATGTGGTATTGGGGCAGCATGGTGGTGTAGTGGTTAGCGCTGTCGCCTCACAGCAAGAAGGTCCGGGTTCGAGCCCCGGGGCCGGCGAGGGCCTTTCTGTGCTGAGTTTGCATGTTCTCCCCGTGTCCGCGTGGGTTTCCTCCGGGTGCTCCGGTTTCCCCCACAGTCCAAAGACATGCAGGTTAGGTTAACTGGTGACTCTAAATTGAGCGTAGGTGTGAATGTGAGTGTGAATGGTTGTCTGTGTCTATGTGTCAGCCCTGTGATGACCTGGCGACTTGTCCAGGGTGTACCCCGCCTTTCACCCGTAGTCAGCTGGGATAGGCTCCAGCTCGCCTGCGACCCTGTAGAACAGGATAAAGCGGCTACAGATAATGAGATGAGATGAGAGACATTTTGTTCATCATTCGTTGTTGTTTGTATTAATTTCTAGTTTTGTAGTTTACCAATAAATTGACATTGTAACCGCATGAAAATCCAGGTCAAAGGTCGCATGTCATTCCTCGAACCAAAATATAAAATGTCTCCTGATATTTTAATATGTGGTAGATATTTACAACAAACTGCAAAAAAAAAAAAAATTAATTCTGAATGGAATAGAAAAATCTGAATATTTCAATCATGCAATTTTTATATGCTCGGGATTTAATTCTGGTCTAATTCTATTTATTGCAATCAGATTCCAAATACTCTATAAACATTCCATTCTGTTATGACTGAAAAAAAACATTATAAATCACAACATTTTTATTTTTTATAGCACTTAATCTACTTCAACAATGTTACACAAAGATCGATCCATAACAGCTGTAAATGTCCCTTAATTCCACAGGGTGTCGATAATGGTGGACACCGGTGAAAGCGATCACTGTTATCGACACCTCACGTGACTTCTCAAACACACGTTTAGATACTAAATGGTGACTGTCAAATGAAAGAGTAAGAAACAAAGTATGTTTCGATGAGGAGATCATGAAATATCAGTGAATTTGATCAGTAAAAACATGTCCATGATCTTTCCACAATGCTTACCTGCGATGATAATGTCCAGGTTTTCTGAAAAATTGCTGATTGTGCTAAAAAAATTCCATCTCTGGTAACGAGCTGTGTCATCAGACGACAAGATCAAAGGGCAAGGGGGGGTGTCTTCCTGTTGATTAATTAACCAATAATAACTGTTGTAACTGAAACTCACTTTTGTAAAAGTGTTTTTATTGGTAAATCTGAAAAGGTGTCGATAATTATGGACTGTCGATAATTGTAGCTGCCGCTCTAGTAAATAATAAAAATACTCTCTAAATAATAGTCCTATAACACAACTGTAGTAATCCATATTAGGTCAAGAACCGAACAGTTGAGTAAAGAGAAACGACATCCATCATTACTTTAAGCCATGAAGAAGTGACTTTTAATGAATAAAAATAAAGAATAAACACTGAATTAGAAGATGTGTCCAAACTTTTGACTGGTACTGGACAGGTATGTCTACCTTTACACTTTTTTTGTGACAGAAAGCTTCATAAATGCAGGTGGAGATGTATTTGCAGTGTCTCGTGAACTGACTCACAGACCTCCTCTGTATCCAACGGACATCTCCACTTAAAATAAAATGAAGGTGGATTATTTTTCATAACCAATGCTGGATTTCCAAATGTTGTAAGAGTGATCAATGGAACATATATTAGGATTCAGGGACCCCAGAAATGTGCAGGCAAGTTGTGCTGCCAAATTTCAAATCCTGAACTGTATTTCTCACTCTCCAGGTTCGACCCATGATTCCAGAAATTTGATGATTTCTTGATGAAATTCATTATTTGTTTGAGAGAGGAGAAGCCCACGGTGTGCTTTTTACTGACTCTGATTATCCATTAAAATCGTGGCTTCTCAACCCTTTTTGAGCCTGGAAGTCAGTGGAACACAGCCAGAACAGGAAACGTGATTGAAAGGTGGTTTGGAGAGCGACAACAAAGACTTCATGTCTGCATGGAGAGCTGAGAATGAAACCAGACAGGATCTGCAGCATCATCTGTGCCTGTGTTCTTCTGTACAACATGGCAAAGTAAAAAAATAAATAAATAAAAAAATTCAGCTGATGTGACTGTAATTTGAATATAATTTGCATTTCCCACATCACTTAAACACAAACTTGTTATTAGTTAATGTTATGTTAGTCTAGATTAACAGTCTAGATTTATTGAGGTATGAAACATTAACGTGAACATTTGCTGTTGAATATTAATGGAACGTTGGCTGTTGGTGTTTAATTACACTTCAGTATTTTAATAAAGTGGACCAACTATGAAAATCAGTATTTCAGGTATGTTAGTTAGCTGACAAGATGAGATGAGATGAGATGAGATGAGATGAGATGAGATGAGATGAGATGAGATGAGATAACATAAGATGAGATGAGATGAGATGAGATGAGATAAGATTAGATGAGATAGCATAAGATGAGATGAGATAAGATTAGATGAGATAAGATTAGATAAGATTAGATGAGATAACATAAGATGAGATGAGATAAGATTAGATGAGATAAGATGAGATAAGATTAGATGAGATAATATAAGATGAGATGAGATAAGATGAGATAACATAAGATGAGATAACATAGCATAAGACGAGACGAGACGAGACAAGATAAGATAAGATAAACTTTATCAGTCCTGAAGGAAGTTCTTCTACCAAGTTGCTCAAAACAACAAATGCTGAAAAAATTAATAGATTTGGTACAAATGGAGATATAAACATACAATAGCAATAAATAAATAAATAAATAATCTGCAATATTATTTAAAAACTGTAAATGTGCAGAAAATTTGTTTCTTAACAGTACCCAGTGTAAATTACATAAAAATTGAAGAAAAAAAAACAGGTGTAAATAAAATTTAAAATAAAGATATTCTTTAGGGCGGCACGGTGGTGTAGTGGTTAGCGCTGTCGCCTCACAGCAAGAAGGTCCGGGTTCGAGCCCCGTGGCCGGCGAGGGCCTTTCTGTGCTGAGTTTGCATGTTCTCCCCGTGTCTGTGTGGGTTTCCTCCGGGTGCTCCGGTTTCCCCCACAGTCCAAAGACATGCAGGTTAGGTTAACTGGTGACTCTAAATTGACCGTAGGTGTGAATGTGAGTGTGAATGGTTGTCTGTGTCTATGTGTCAGCCCTGTGATGACCTGGCAACTTGTCCAGGGTGTACCCCGCCTTTCGCCTGTAGTCAGCTGGGATAGGCTCCAGCTTACCTGTGACCCTGTAGAAGGATAAAGCGGCTAGAGATAATGAGATGAGATATTCTTTAAAACTGCACATGTGCAAAATAATTACTGACCTACAATATAAATAAAGTTTAAATAAATTATAAATAGAAATAAAAGTCTAAAAAATATAAATATTCAATAAAACCACATGTGTATATAATTACTGGTTTAATACCGTAAAGTGTAAATTAAATATAAATTAAATTAATTAATTAAATTAAAAGGGTAAAAAAAACAGAAATGTAAAAATTAGACATTTGTAGAACATAAAAATGAGAAATATTCTTTAAAATGTTACAACTGTCCATTTGCCAAAAAAATTAATAAATAAATAAAAATAAAAACCTGACTTGGGAGTGTAAATAAAATAAAAATAGAAAGAAATCATAAAAATAAAAGCGTAAATAAAATTGAAAAAAAATAAACAATATTCTTTAAAATTGTACATATGCAGAAAAATAGACTTAAGAGTGTGAATAAAATGTTAATTACATATAAATGGAAATAAAAAAAGAAATAAATACATGCATACATGTGCCCAAAAATTAATAAATTAAATTAATAAATAAAATACTGAATTGCTAATGACCAGCATTGAGCTGAATACACAAAACTCCAGTTTTAGTTCACAGGAGACATTTGCCTATGTATTTTCATGGCTGGAATTGGAGTTGTATTTTAAAGAAGCAGTTTATGACTTTACTGGGGTTTAGTCTTTGAATAAATAATAATAAAATAACCATAAACCGACTGTGTAATATTTTCATCAATTGTGTTGTACGTTAATATGTTTTGTTAAAAGCACATGACGACTTGGATGATTTTCATTCTCACAGCACGGTTGAGGTGTTTGGTGGTTTTCCGGAGACGGTGGAATGCTGTGAGCTTCCTGACATCATTACAGGGATTAATTGGGTTGAAAGAGGCGAGTCAAGGTGCAGTGTTCAAAAGCAAGAAGGAAGTGAACTCAATTTGTGAGACTTATTGAGGCTGGTGTCGGCTCTTTATTCATGCGGGATTAAAACGCAAACTCGATTAAATGCCTTTGCCTTAATGCTGTAGTCTTCCCAATTCCAACACTCATCATGAGAAAACACACCAGGGTCAGAACCAGAAAATATTGGCACACAGCCCAGGAGTCATCATCATCATCATCATCCTTGTCACTAGCGACAATAGGAGGCCATATTCAGGACTGTTTATTCCTGCGGTGGACGCATCACACCAACGCTCGTTCTTTAAGTCTCTCATCAATCACAGTTTTGCCATGTTGCACCCACTGCCGCCAGATGTCACGGTCGGCAGAGAGATTGTACCAATCCTCTGGGAAGCTACAAATGTCGAGGTCTTCCTTCACACAGTCTTTCCATCGCTTTTTGGGTCTGCCCCGAGAACGCTTTCCATGGGCTAGCTCCCCGAACAAGAGCTGCTTTGGAATTCTGATGCTGTCCATCCTGCAGACATGGCCCAGCCATCGCAGACAGTTTGATCTTATGGTTGCCTCGATGGAGTTGCAACAGGCTCTCTTTAGCACTTCTGCATTTGTGATATGTTGCCACCATCGGATCCTGAGGATTCGGAGTAGTGAGCGTTGGTGGAAGCACTCCAACAAGTGCATATGCCAGGCTAGTGTAGTCCATGTCTCACTGCCATAAAGAAGTGTTGATAAGATTATGGCCTTATAGACTACTAGTTTGGTGGTAATTGATAGTCCTTTCCTATCGAAGCAACGTGCTGAGAGGGAGCGAAAGAAGCCGGCTGCTGATTCTCTTTTTGATCTTGGGCTCCAGATTGCCAGTGTCTGTTAGATTGCCACCAAGGTAGGTAAATATCTGTGCTATCTTCAGAGTGGAATCATCGATCGTAGTTGTAGGTGGATCTTCACAGTTCACATGCATGGCTTCGTTTTTTGGCTTGCTAATTGTGAGCCCGAAGTCTTTGCAAGTTTCATTGAGTACATTTACACCCTCTTGCAGAGATCTGTGGTTGCTGGTAACGAGTGCAGCATCGTCGGCATATAGGAAATCACTTAGATGCGATACTGCGGCAGACTTGGTCTTTAGTCTACGCAGGTTGAACAGCTTGCCATCTTGTTTATGGCAAGATTATAAATATATTATAAATATATACATCATTGCATCCTACAGGACAGAAGTGAAATTTCTTCCTCACAGATGCATCTGAACAGTTTTATTAGATGCTCTTAAAAAAAAAAGTGCTGTGACCTTCAGAACTCATCAAGTCCAGTCCTGCTGAGCTGGAGTCTAGCACCAACTGGGAATTTCCCAATTTATGAACATCTGAAAGAGCTCACGAGTTCATTATAAGGAGAGTTTGAGCAGGAAAATCACCAGACCATGTCTCCAGACTCTCTGATGATCCCTGAAGGTCACTGGTGGAGTCCAGACCCTGAGATTGGATCTGAGGAGCTCAGAACACACGTCACTGTCCTGTAGTCCAGAATCAAGTCAAACCAACATCAAAGAGAAGTCATGTAATGATACAGTACATTCGCACTGTATTATACATCAGGAAGAGAAGACCTCTAACGGTGTCATGCTGTTATAGTAAAATAATCAACAGCAGGCCGCTGTGAGGACGCAGAGTTACTGACACCATCCAGAAGATCGTTTCCCTCTAACAGCACCTCATACAGTTTCACTCACAATGACAGGTTCTTATTTATTAAAGGACAGCATTGCATTTTTATCCATTTATAGTTACAGGTAATGTTGTGGAGTGTCAGCAAAACACATTGCATCGCTACGTGGTACACCAGCAGCTCTGTGGCAGACAAGAAATCCCTTCAAAGAGTCATCGACTCTGCACAGAAGATCATTAGCTGCCCACTGCCCTCTCTAGAGCAACTCTACACCACCCGATGCCTCAGCAGAGCCACCAGCATCCTAAAAGACCCTTCCCACCCTGGACACCAACTTCTTGAACCACTGCCCTCTGGTAGATGGTTCAGGTCCATTGCATCACAGACAAATAGACTAAAGAACAGCTTTTACCTGAGTGTCGTACGTGAACTGAACAAAGCCAGTCACCTACACAGATGCCAGCGGTACAGACAGAAACAGGACTGAACTCTAACACAAATTGTCTACATCTCATGCCTACCTCTTACCTGAATAGTATATGTTTGTACAACCACATGCACCTTATTCTCTCGATCACCTATAATTATTTATTTATATTGTTCCTGCTCAACTGCACTCTGTCAACATGGGCAAATGTGCAATTATCACGCCTAATTGTGCAATACATTCACTTATCACTGTGCAATAACCCACTGACTGATCGTCATGCTGTATCATAGGTCACACCCTTGATACAGAGAATTACATTTAGTTTTTAAGCATTTCTTGGATCTATCTATCTATCTATCTATCTATCTATCTATCTATCTATCTATCTATCTATCTATCTATCTATCTATCTATCTATCTCTATCTGTCTATCTAGTACAGATTTGTTTATCTTTTTACTTGAATGTTTATCTTGGACAAATCTGACCTTTTTTTTCTCCTTAATACTAAGTGTTTGTATGAAGACACCGACTGGATTGCGTGCTTCAGTTTCACTGTAGTGTACGGCGCAGTGACAGTAAAGGAATTTTGAATCTTGAACATGTGAGTTCCTGATCTCACTGACGCTACAGCAGATATAAACTGTCTGTCTCTCACCGGCCTCTTCAAAGGAACAGCTTTAACTGTGAGTGTTACAGAGCGCTGACACGGGAGACTCCTTCCACAAACACAACAGAAACACATCCATCCTGAGAGAGAGAGTCAGAGAGTATGAGACAGACAGACAGATAGAAAGAGAGAGTCAAGTATTAGATAGATAGATAGATAGATAGATAGATAGATAGATAGATAGATAGATAGATAGATAGATAGATAGATAGATAGTGTCAGACAGACAGAGTATGAGACAGACAGACAGACAGAGAGAGAGAGTCAGACAAACAGAGTATGAGACAGACAGACAGACAGACAGACAGACAGACAGATAGAGAGAGTGTCAGATAAACAGAGTATGAGACAGGCAGACAGACAGAGAGAGAGAGAGAGAGAAGGTGAGGCATATATATATATATATATATATAGAGAGAGAGAGAGAGAGAGAGAGAGAGAGAGAGAGAGAGGCACACACAAAGAGAGATAGAAAGAGAGCATGAGAGACAGCAAGAAAGTGTGAAAGAAAGACAGAAATAGAAAGAGAGAGAGAAAATGTGAAAGAAAGAAAGAAAGAAAGAAAGAAAGAAAGAAAGAAAGAAAGAAAGAAAGAAAGAAAGAAAGAAAGACTTGAGAAACCCTTTATTAAAAAAAGTAAAGACAAAAGGTATTAATTAACTTTTGTCATTGCTCAAGCAGAAAAACACACAAAAAAGGAAAAAAAATCAAAATAAGAACAGCAACTCTCCCTTCCGGGCGTACACAGTACACAGTACACCTCTGGAGAGAAAGACAGACAGGGAGACACACAAAGAGAGAGACAGAAAGAGAGACAGACAGAAAGAGAGAGAGAGACAAAGAAAGAAAGAAAGAAAGAAAGAAAGAAAGAAAGAAAGAAAGAGAAAGAAAGAAAGAAAGAAAGAAAGAAAGAAAGAAAGAAAGAAAGAAAGAAAGAAAGAAACACGGAGACAGAGAGAGACAGTGAGAGAATGTGTGCGAGAGAGAGAGAGAGAGAGAGAGAGCTGTGAATCTGCAGTCTGTTTGATTATAGCAGAAATGTCTGCTGCAGCCTCTGTGTGTGTGTGTGTGTGTGTGTGTGTGTGTGTGTGTGTGTGTGTGTGTGTGTGTGTGTGTGTGTGTGTGTGTTCCCAGTCTGCCCACCTCTCAGGAAGAGTGTAGATTTAAAATCACTCATTCCTCCAGAGCTGCTGTCATTAAATAGTTATAAAGCAGACACGCTGACCTGGGCGCGGCCCGTGTCAGTCTGAGAGGCCGTTCTGCCTCCAAACTTTATCACACTGGTGTGTTTTTTTTCTCCCCGCTTGGATCCTGGGAGGGTTTGGTGGGGTTACTCTGTGAGAAATCGACTCGTCCGAAGTTTCAAGGTGAGGCTGTTGTCAAGGCGTCAGGTCTCTTATTAGTTTCTGAGCTGGAGCGTCTGATTATGCATTCTGGAGGGAGCGCTCTTCTCCGAGAATTTTAATTAGTGTGACTTTAACAAAAGACAGAGGATTGTGCCATCTGCCTTCAGAACAAGGATCCCTCTCTAATTAAAACACTTCGGCCAGCGATTAGACTATAATATCTACTGAGGTGCAGGGATTTTACAACAGGGACATGGAAATTTATACACACCGCGTACTGAGGTGGAACCTTCTACACGCCGTGAGAGCAGCTCCAAAAATCATCAGCTCCAAACGCTGTGTAAATATTACCACTGCTACTGTGGGTACGAAAGTACGCTGCAGATATACTGGAGTGGAACTGGTGCCCTTCGGAAAGTATTCCCCCCACCAAAAGTCAATAAAAAGTGTTGAAATATCCTCATAATTATTGTGAAATATAAATAATTATAAGGTAATAATAATGCAGTCTCGATGAGCTTTTACAAATTTTCTCCAGCTTTGCCAGACGTATAGTTTCTGCCCTGTGCTTTGGTTCACTGCCCTGTATATTTTTTACCCTAAATGCAGGTGTCTGGTTGAATGCAACAGATTCTCCTCAACAATTTGCATAGATTTGGTTTCATCCATGCTTCCTGTGACAGCAACAAGTTTTCCAGTTCCACCTCTAAATAGCAGAGTGTGATGCTACCACCACCATGCTTCATCACATCACAGGAATGGTCTTGGGCATTATTAAACATAGCTCTTGGGGTTCAGACTATTAGTTTAGACAAAGTTACGTAGTATTCACCAGGGGTACACCCAATGTGAATACACCCAGTGTGTTCTTCTACTGTTGCATGCTGAGATGCTTTTCTGCTCACCATGGTTGTAAAGAGTGATTATATGAGTTGCTATATCCTTCCTGGCAGCTCGAACTGCTCAATCTGTCCATTTCCCTCTGACCTCTCTTATCAACAAGGCGTTTGTTTCCACCCACAGAACTGTCGCTCACTCACTCAACTTGATGTTTTTTGGTTTTCGCACCATTCTGTGTAAACTCTAGAGACTGTTGTGTGTGAAAACCCCAGGAGATCAGCAGTTTCTGAAATACTCAAACCAGGCTTGTAGTACTCGAGTCTGACTCATACCCTAATTTTAAGGACTCATGAACTGACTTGGACTTGAGCACTGATGACTCAGACTCAGACTCATGCATGAACTGCATTCGGATTTGTAAATTGGAGACAAGGCCTCGGATGGATTTTTTCTTTATTTTTTGTAACATGCCATAATAATTTGGCATAAATATTTATCTCATCTCATCTCATTATCTCTAGCCGCTTTATCCTGTTCTACAGGGTCGCAGGCAAGCTGGAGCCTATCCCAGCTGACTACGGGCGAAAGGCGGGGTTCACCCTGGACAAGTCACCAGGTCATCACAGGGCTGACACATAGACACAGACAACCATTCACACTCACACTCACACCTACGCTCAATTTAGAGTCACCAGTTAAAGGATATGGGACATGGATTTTTTTCTGGGTATAATTATGTATAAAGGACATAAGAAATGCCATCTAAATCACTGCAGGGCATCAAAAATGTGAAAATCATCGCATTATTCAAGTTTTTTTATACATCAGCGTAAAACAATGATTCGTTAATGAGCTAGGTGGTCACGTGACCCGTGACGTCACAAAAACTTTCCAAGGAGCCAGCGCTTGGGAATCTAATGTAAACAGGTTACCGAAATGGACACCATCGACAGTGATATTCCCGATGTTTCACAGAGATGTGAAGTTAGACCCTATCAATTCGAACCGATAGCTGGAAATTCACATGAACATGGATCTTGTCTTTACTCTGACGGGTCAGATGATTCTGAGAGTGATAGTTCATTCAATCCCCATGAAACTGAAAGCGGTCGGCTCGATAACACTTCCTGGTAAGTTAAAAACAATTCTGCTCAAAGGCTAATGATCTGTTGAAAGAAGTATTATTTTTGTATCATACATTGAAAGTTCATCATAGATCTAGCTAAAGTCCGTTGCAAGCTAGTTTTTTTTTTGCTGATATTTTTCGAGATTGATTGAGATACAATGCTTCCAGAGTCCATTTACAGAAGTAAAAGCAAAACAGTAAACGATAGATAATAAAATTACATAAAATAAATGGGGAAGAAAAATAATAAGAATTAAACAATAGTAGAAATAAAATATAGAATAATAAAATGAAATAAAAGTAAAAAAAAACTCTTCTACAACTTCACCACAACTTTTCAATTTGGTACGTAAACAAAGAAGGACAGATATAAGAGTAAATGAGTCAGAATTATGATAATCAATAATTGATACACCCAAAATTATAATACTAATCCTTACCTCGGCTTTCAGACGCTTAGCGAATGCACCTCGTGGTGGCCGTAGCACTTCGGGTTTCACTCCGCCGTCTTGTTCCTGAATTGGGACGTTGGGAACGGCTCCATCTTTAAGTAGCCTCTTAAATTTGGCTTGGCAATTAATTTTGTTCAGTACCTGAGTATTAATGTTGAAAGAATCCTCAGTGAAATGGTCCGAACACAGTTTGTGGGAAACAGTAGGTGCAAAGTTTTTCCTACGGCAGTAGTGAGCCCACACTTTCCTCAGCTTCGGGTCCTTGAGGAATGCAAAAAAACTTACTCCAGGGCATTTCCCATTGGAATTATTGCAACCATAAGCAGCACAATACACCATGATGTCCAATGTATGATGTCCAATGTACTTTAAAGACTATAAAAACAATTTTCTTGTCATCCACTTCTCCATTCATCTACCCGCTTGTGCTGTGCCCGAAAGTTTTTGTGACGTATGATCACGTGACAGCGGCTCTTCTGGTTATAGAAAATGCATATCGGAGCTTGAGCAGAAATGCCATATAATCATCACGAATATAACGATTTTGCTGAATTTAACAGATGATTTTGTATTTGTTGATGCAATTAATTCATATTTTTAATGGAAAGAAACTGATATAGCATGCATTTATGTTTCATATCCCATAACCTAACCTGCATGTCTTTGGACTGTGGGGGAAACCGGAGCACCCGGAGGAAACCCACGCGGACACGGGGAGAACATGCAAACTCCACACAGAAAGGCCCTCGCCGGCCACGGGGCTCGAACCCGGACCTTCTTGCTGTGAGGCGACAGTGCTAACCACTACACCACTGTGCCGCCCGTAAGTATTTATATCTACATTAATTTTTATACTAATTTTGTGCAAGAGAATGCACATTCACCTGTTCATATGTCATGTTTAGGAACAAACTAACGTTAATGGCGCTAAAATGCCTGGAGAGACGCCCCTAGGATTGTCCGCTTTGCTTATACAGACTTCTCGTGCAGTGGTTAAATATACACTGCTATGTGTTCCATATGTAGAAGAACTATCAAAGAGACGACAGGGACAACCTCGAACTTCAATCGTCATTTGGCAAGACTCCACCCAGAGAAGGAAGTGACACGCTATGTTCATTGCCCTGTTAATAGTGGGCAGGGCTTGCTGAGCGATGAACTAGCTAGTGTTAACCCTCTCTCATGTTATTTGCTCTTTTGATAATGGGCGGGGCTTGCTGAGCGATGAACAAGCTTTTTATCTGTAGCCTTTTAACTAAAATGGGGCAGTCAGGCAGTAACGTTAGTCCAACATAGTAGCAGAGACGCTGTCACATAAAGGCAGCAATAGCCACCATCAAATAGTGCCGTTAGAGTCTTGTTCTCAGATTCGACTCGAAATTTTCTTTAATGACTCAGACTTGAACACTGGGGACTCAGGACTGGACTCGGACTCGAGGTTTAGTGACTCAACTACAACACTGACTCAAACCAGTCCATCTGGCTCAAACCAATACCCATAACCACAGTGAAAGTCATACTTTGAGATCACAATTTTTCCCATTCTGATGTTTGAAGTGAATCCCAGGGATGTTGGCAGGATATGCGAGGCAGGAATACTCCCTGGTCAGGACATCTATTACTCTGCTTAGTGCAGAGTGTGAGAGAAAATTTACAACACAGCTATTTCCCCTGTGTGTGAAGGGTTACAGGGTGTGTCCGTGTTTATTCAGTGTTAAAGCGGCGGTCAGCAGTCAGACAAGTCATGGAGTGATGTGGCATCGAATCCCGCTGTGTTTAACAGGAGCAATACCAGAACTTTGTTCATCCTGGAATGTGTCAGGGATGGATGTGTCAGGGTGTTCTCTGGAGATAAGCATGCTACAGCATTTCACATCAACTTTCTGGACCTGGACCACTAACTATTAACATATCCCCCATGATGCAGGGGATAGTGTCATCCAAATGGACCACAGAAGCTATAGACATCTCAGAGGTGTTGACTTCAGCGCAATAGTGCATGTGACTCTTCCTTATTCCAGCACACTCCAAACATCCCCACTGCTACAAGCTATTAGCATTGCTAACTACTATATTAGCATTACTGTTATAGACAGCCTTAGCCTAAGCATTGAGACTAAAAATCTAAACATCTCAGCACAAAGAGAATCAAGCTGTAACTTGTGGTGCCTTCAAATCATGCCTTGTTTACTGTGTTCACAAGATGAACAACCCCCTCTTGTGGTATTTTCTGAAAGATGTGACACATTTGCTGAAGTTTTCATGAATACTGGAGATCATGGAAGCACATTTTTCAGTGGATGATGAGTCAATAGTTTTCTTCGTAATGTCTGAGGAAAATGTTGAGATGTCCCAATGGCCTCATCTCTTCATCCTGCCTTTGAATTTCCTACTTGCTAAATTGTTGATGTTAGCCTGAACGAGAAGTCTTTTGGCATCCATGTTGCCACTGCTTAGCAGCGGTATTCTCATGACGACACTTGACACGACTCCCATGTCATAATCATGAGCTCACGAGATCACGAGATTAGTCCATGGTGCCATTTGCTTACTCATGGTTGTCATGGGGCGGCACGGTGGTGTAGTGGTTAGCGCTGTCGCCTCACAGCAAGAAGGTCCTGGGTTCGAGCCCCGGGGCCGGCAAGGGCCTTTCTGTGTGGAGTTTGCATGTTCTCCCCATGTCCACGTGGGTTTCCTCCGGGTGCTCCGGTTTCCCCGGAGAACAGACATGCAGGTTAGGTTAACTGGTGACTCTAAATTGACCATAGATGTGAGTGTGAATGGTTGTCTGTGTCTATGTGTCAGCCCTGTGATGACCTGGCGACTTGTCCAGGGTGTACCCCGCCTTTCGCCCATAGTCAGCTGGGATAGGCTCCAGCTTGCCTGTGACCCTGTAGAAGGATAAAGCGGCTAGAGATAATGAGATGAGATGAGATGAGATGGTTGTCATGGTTTCACTGGCAACACCATGCTATGATGGCCATTTTGGATCCACTGATACCTCTTTCTGACCAACAGGGAATGGGTTCGTGAGCCAGTTCCGTTCAGGATTCTTTGAACCTTGGTGCCAGCTAGAGAACCAGCCCACATTTTCACCAGTTTTGAGCAGAACCATTGTAATCTAGGATGTGTCATGAATGGAGGGTGTGGCACAATTCACAATGGGAGTAAACAGTAGTAGCAAGATGGCAGAGATGGTGCAGTGATTACCTCTGAGCTTTTGTTCTTTTATTGCAGATATTTGTTTTTGGTCCATTTTGGTGGTGTAGTGGTTAGCACTGTCACCTCACAGCAAGAAGTTTCTGGGTTTGAACTTCATGGCCAATGGGGGACTTTCTGTGTGGAGTTTGCATGTTCTCCCTGTGTCTGTGTGGGTTTCCTCTGGGTGCTCCAGTTTCCCCCATGGTCCAAAGACATGCAGGTTAGGTAAAATACCCAGACACTGGGGTTGTACAAGCCACTGCATACTTAGTGCCAGTCCTCAGCCAGGATAGATTGAGGAGGGTTGCATCAGGAAGGACATCTCATCTCATTATCTCTAGCCGCTTTATCCTTATACAGGGTCGCAGGCAAGCTGGAGCCTGTCCCAGCTGACTACGGGCGAAAGGCGGGGTACACCCTGGACAAGTCGCCAGGTCATCACAGGGCTGACACATAGACACAGACAACCATTCACACTCACATTCACACCTACGGTCAATTTAGAGTCACCTGTTAACCTAACCTGCATGTCTTTGGACTGTGGGGGAAACCGGAGCACCCGGAGGAAACCCACGCGGACACGGGGAGAACATGCAAACTCCACACAGAAAGGCCCTCGCCAGCCCCGGGGCTCGAACCCAGGACCTTCTTGCTGTGAGGCAACAGCGCTAACCACTACACCACTGTGCCACCCCAGGAAGGACATCTGGTGTAAAAATCAAATATGCGGAAGAGATCCACTGTGGCGACCCCTAACGTACTGGAGCAGCCAAAAGAAGAAGAAATATCCTTTTCCAATGCAGTCTCCATTTCTGTGCTCCACTTCCTCTCCAAACTAATGACATGCACACTGATGTCATCATGGTTCATGCTGGAAAAACCAGCTGTATTTTGGTTCCAGCTGTGAACCAACTTTTCAGATTCTGAACCAATTTATTTTTGGTCTTATTTCTCTGAAAACTTCAAAATTTGGTGCATGAACCAGAAGAGAACCCATTCCCTCTTGGTGGAAAATGGGTATGGTTGATGTATAGCAAAGCTCCATACTGAATCAAATACGGAACCTGATTTTTGACAGCTTTTGCGACCATGGGACATCCATCCGTATGAATGTATGAACAATGAATGTGTAACACTACAGGGAACCTGACCATAAGTACAAGGCAATGTATCTCATACACACCTGACCATCAAACAATGAAATGTGTATCTTTATTTCCAAAAGATGGATGGGTTTTTATCCAGTGTTAATTTTTAATTTGATCTTGTGGGATTATTTACTAACACGTTTTACACTCATTAGGAGCGCCATTTTTAGGCAGTGCCGATATACGCTACCGTTCAAAAGTTTGGGGTCACCCAGACAATTTTGTGTTTTACATGAAAAGTCACACTTTTATTTACCACCATAAGTTGTAAAATGAATAGAAAATATAGTCAAGACATTTTTCTGGGCGTTTTGAGCATTTAATCGACCCCACAAACGTGATGCTCCAGAAACTCAATCTGCTCAAAGGAAGGTCAGTTTTATAGCTTCTCTAAAGAGCTAAACTGTTTTCAGCTGTGCTAACATGATTGTACAAGGGTTTTCTAATCATCCATTAGCCTTCTGAGGCAATGAGCAAACACATTGTACCATTAGAACACTGGAGTGAGAGTTGCTGGAAATGGGCCTCTATACACCTATGGAGATATTGCACCAAAAACCAGACATTTGCAGCTAGAATAGTCATTTACCACATTAGCAATGTATAGAGTGGATTTCTGATTAGTTTAAAGTGATCTTCATTGAAAAGAACAGTGCTTTTCTTTCAAAAATAAGGACATTTCAAAGTGACCCCAAACTTTTGAACGGTAGTGTACAGTGCTCAGTGTAAATGAGTACACCCACTTTGAAAAGTCTCAATATCTCAATGAACACAAACAATTTCCAAAATGTTGACAAGACAAAGTTTAATATAACATCTGTTTAACTTATAACGTGAAAGTAAGGTTAATAATATAACTTAGATTACACATTTTTCAGTTTTACTCAAATTAGGGTGGTGCAAAAATGAATACACACCACAACAAAAACTACTACATCTAGTACTTTGTATGGTCTCTGTGAGTTTTAATGACAGCACCAAGTCTTCTAGGCATGGAATGAACAAGTTGGCTACATTTTGCAACATCAATCTTTTTCCATTCTTCAACAATGACCTCTTTTAGTGACTGGATGCTGGATGGAGAGTGATGCTCAACTTGTCTCTTCAGAATTCCCCAAAGAAAATAATTTCTTTCCACCACAAAGGTGAAGGCTACAAGAAGATCAGCAAAACTTTACTTATCAGTCAGAATACTGTCGCAAAAGTGGGACAAAAATTGAAGAAAGATGGAACTGCAACCATCTCACAGAGATGTCCAGGTCGTCCACGGAAGTTAACACCTCGATAGGAGGGTCTTCTGATGAGAAAGGATGAAGAAAATCGGCATGCAAGTTCACTGCAGTTATCTAAAGAAGTAGAAAGCCAAACTGGGGTGACTATTTCCCATGACACAATATGGCGTACACTGCAGAGGAATGGCATGCACGGATGCCATCCACGAAAGAAGCCTCTCCTAAAGCCCAGGCACAAAAAAGCCCACCTAGAGTTTGCCAGGGCCCATGCTGACAAAGATGAAGACTACTGGGACTCTATACTCTGGAGTGATGAGACCAAGATAAATGTTTTTTGGAACTGATGGCTTCAAAACTGTATGGCGTTGCAAAGATGAGGAATACAAAGAAAAATGCCTGGTGCCTACAGTGAAACATGGTGGTGGCAGTGTCCTTATGTGGGGCTGCATGAGTGCTGCTGGTGTCGGGGAGCTGCATTTCATTGATGGCATCATGAATTCACAGACGTATTGCTCTATACTGAAAGAGAAGATGCTACCATCACTCCGTGCCCTTGGTCGTCGTGCACGTTTCCAACATGACTAAACACACATCTAAGGACACTGTTGGATTTCTGAAGAAGAACAGGGTGAAAGTGATTCAGTGGCCAAGTATGTCTCCTGATCTGAACCCAATCGAACACCTATGGGGAATTCTGAAGCGACAAGTTGAGCATCACTCTCCATCCAGCATCCAGTCACTAAAAGAGGTCATTGTTGAAGAATGGAAAAAGACCGATGTTGCAAAATGTCGCCAACTTATTCATTCCATGCCTAGAAGACTTGGTGCTGTCATTAAAACTCATGGAGGCCATACAAAGTACTAGATGTAGTAGTTTTTGTTGTGGGGTGTACTCATTTTTGCACCACCCTAATTTGAGTAAAACTGAAAAATGTGTAATCTAAGTTATATCATTAACCTTACTTTCATGTTATAAATTAAACAGATGTTATATTAAACTTTGTCTTGTCAACATTTTGGAAATTGTTTGTGTTCATTGAGATATTGTTTAAAATGTTACTTTTCAAAGGGGGTGCACTCATTTAAGCTGAGCAATATATATATATATATATATATATATATATATATATATATATATATACTCAGCAAAAATAAAAACTTGACACTCATTATTTTTCAAATAGTGTTTAGAAACTTTTCTTGAAAGAGTTCTTGTTGTGATTATGGTTAAATGCATTGTCAAGGGCATTACGTCACACATTCATTCTACTGGTCGGGCCTACGTAGCACGTGCGAGAGCACTGCACGCTAAAATCATGTTTCCACATGACACAAGTGACGTGACCTATTGATACACGTGCAATTGATCTCACGGTAGCAGAGTAGAGTGTCATCTCAGAAAAACAAGGTTTTATGGTTAATTATTTGTTAATTTGCAATGCCACGACTGTCAAACATTCAGCGTGAACGTGCCATTGGCATGCTGAATACGGGAACATCCGTCACTGACGTTGCGAGGGTTATGGGATGCAGTCGACAGACCATCCATAATCTCCAGACACGTCTCCATCAAACTGGCACCACAGCCGACCATAAGGAACCCTCCACAGAACTTGCAGGAGCTTGGTGCCATGTTGGTACAAATATGGCGGCGCATTCCCCAAGCTGTGTTCAGACGCATCATCCAATCCATGAGGAGACGTTGTATCGCAGTTGTGAACGCCCATGGAGGACACACCCGATATTGACATGATTTCATTAAGTTGTGACTCACAGTTTTTGATCATGGACATTGTCGTCGCATTTCCGGTGGAACCGATTCCATGACAAACATGATCTGTATGCTATAGCATCTTTAATGACAAGATAATTGAATACAATCGTTATTTCAAACCTATTTTCCAAAATGTTCAAATTATTGACTTTGAAATGAGTGTAAAGTTTTTATTTTTGTTGAGTATATATATATATATATATATATATATATATATATATATATATATATATATATATATATATATATAATCCTTAGGGTGGCACGGTGGTGTAGTGCAAGAAGGTCCGGGTTCAAGCCCCGTGGCCGGCGAGGGCCTTTCTGTGTGGAGTTTACATGTTCTCCCCGTGTCCGCATGGGTTTCCTCTGGGTGCTCCGGTTTCCCCCACAGTCCAAAGACATGCAGGTTAGGTTAACTGGTGACTCTAAATTGACCGTAGGTGTGAATGTGAGTGTGAATGGTTGTCTGTGTCTATGTGTCAGCCCTGTGATGACCTGGCGACTTGTCCAGGGTGAACCCCGCCTTTCGCCCGTAGTCAGCTGGGATAGGCTCCAGCTTGCCTGCGACCCTGTAGAACAGGATAAAGCGGCTACAGATAATGAGATGAGATGAGATATCCTCCGTTTGTTCAGTAACATGCTCTGCCATTTTGTTCTTCTTTTGGGTTTTTTGGCAATTGGAAAATCAACTTAAAGGTGCATTACTGCCACCAACTGGGCTAGAGTATGGAACAGGAGATAATCAATAATAAGCAATAATCGCGCCTCGGATAAACCTCTGGGGGGGACCTAAAAATTCTATTTTTTAGCTATTTCTGTTTCTTTTAAATACTTGATAAAGTGACTTGATGCACTCTGCCATTTTTCTCTACCAACATTATATGAGCTGATATTCTAGTAGTAGAGTAGCCAATCAGAGCGTGTGATTGATCATATCCAGGGGATGTACATACTGTAGAGTTCTTAAACCATTTGGTAGACAAAATAATTTTAACTGTAAAATAAATTCCATGGACCTTTCAATAGCATTACCTTTGTGTACAGTCAAATATTGTTTACAGCCATGGAACATTTTATTCCTGAGCTTTGCACTGACAGAACACATTAGATCCAATCGCTTCCTTATGAAGAGCGTTATCCTGTTCAGGGTCACGGAGGATCTGGAGCTGATCCCAGTAACACTGTGCAAGGTGAGAGAGAGAATTCACTCCGGATGAGATGCCAGTCCATTGAAGAGAACCGCGCACAAGTATTCACACCAAGGAGCAAGTTAGCATCGCCAATCTGCCTACTGGTATATTAGTGTGATGTGGGAGGAAACCCACAGGAACATGGACAGAACTTTGAAGAAATCCACACACCTGATCTCAGGATCGAAGCCAGGAGAGCTGAGTGGACATTATTTCTAGCTGAGTAGTATCGGGTTAGGGTGAGGGTTCGTGACCTGTGAGTATTGGTGTATCACTGTTAGAGAATCATAATACACATATTATTATAAATCCATTTCCTGCTCCAGTTTCTAAATGTATCAGCGCAAACTGCCCTTATCTCTACATCACTAACATCTCAATAAGCAAGTACTGATGTACTTTATTTGTTTGTTTGTTTATTTATTTATTTGCATTATCTTCCCACACATTGCTCTGTTATGGAGATTAGCGCTGCCTAACACCTCTAAATCATTTAATCACATCAGGTTCACCCTCAGCTTCCACTCTCACTACTCCAAATATCATGACACACAGCTCATATCCAAAAAGCACCGATAATCTCCTGGAGCTGAACTCAGCATCCGGTTAAGAACCCTCCAAAAGGGAGCAGCACAAAACACTCCGAATGTATAACCTCGCCTTTCTTACACACCCTGTAATGCGATGTCAAGAAGACGGAAGGGACGGAAAGCACACAGACGCAGGGTTTGAATTTTAACACACTGGATTATTAGATGTAATGCGTCCCAGAGGAGCTCGGCAGAGGAAAAGAGGAAAATACAATCAGCCGCTACAAACATCGCTCGCTTCGGCGGTGACGTGATCCTAAGTACGAGGGTTGAGCTATGAGGAATTGTGTTGGGATGTTTTATAAATAGAAGATAGTGATGTTCAGTTCTGGATTCTGATTGGTGAGATTAGTTTTGGTGACAGTAGTGCAGCTACAAGTCGCAGGTTTATATTAACGTGCTCGTTCGAATATGCTGTCGTTTCTATGGTAACAGGGACGCGTTTACAGGGACGCATACAATAAACGCTCCACATCGAGTAAATGCTTTAAAGATGTGCAATCGTTGATATATAAGGAGGCATGTATTATTTAACGTTTATGGAAGGAATCTCTAGTGTCAGCATTTTGTAAGTCAAGCTGACATCCTGTTGCAGTTTCTCAGGGTTTTTTTACTATGTGATTTATTGAGAGTGCCAGTGAAGTGTGTGGTTGCTGTCCATCATCTAGTGGATAACTTCAGATGGATGGGTTCTGATGCTAACTCAAAGTGCTTTTTACTGATTTATCCAGAGCTGGAACTCGAATCATCAAAGCGACGAGGATCCGTTTGAAGGTGTCCTGATGAGACGGGACAGCGCTGAGAGAGAGATAAAAGCAGACGATGTGATAATGCTGTTCAGCGTGAAAGACGATACATTAGAAACATTTGGTTAAGAGAGGAGGATGTGGTGAAGAACGCTTAATTGGCCCTCGAGTGCTGCCGTTCGTTAATAAGGAGTGAAACTGATCAATTGCAAATGATGAGCAAACCATGATTTTCCAGACTCGTTCCTGGAAAGTCAAGATTTTCCAACTCTTATTTTCCTACTTCCCATATCAGAGTGTTGACACAATCTCAACTGGTTAATGTTGCTAAAGATGGACTCTTGCAGTCAATAGGTTGTATTCAGTCACGTGACTTTTGCTTGCGAATTTACTTCCGGTCAAAGGTCAGGAAAACCAATTTGCCAACTGTTATGTCAAGAGCTAATGAAACCGTCTCCAATTATTTTTCCAGTTTCAAGGCCAAGCTACAGTCAGGATACCTTCAGAGAGCTGCTCTTTGCAATGGGATTAGATCCTTACATGCTAGTAAAGAAGTATTTTTTCTACGAGTTGGAAAATGATCCATCCGTTGAGTTCCCCGACATCTCAAATTACCTGGTGCTACCGACATCATTCTACATGGACACAGATGAAAACCTGGACAAGCATAGAGGAGTATATCATTTTTGCCTGGCGGCACGGTGGTGTAGTGGTTAGCGCTGTCGCCTCACAGCAAGAAGGTCCTGGGTTCGAGCCCTGTGGCCGGCGAGGGCCTTTCTGTGCGGAGTTTGCATGTTCTCCCCGTGTCCGCGTGGGTTTCCTCCGGGTGCTCCGGTTTCCCCCACAGTCCAAAGACATGCAGGTTAGGTTAACTGGTGACTCTAAATTGAGCGTAGGTGTGAATGTGAGTGTGAATGGTTGTCTGTGTCTATGTGTCAGCCCTGTGATGACCTGGCGACTTGTCCAGGGTGTACCCCGCCTTTCGCCCGTAGTCAGCTGGGATAGGCTCCAGCTTGCCTGCGACCCTGTAGAACAGGATAAAGCGGCTCGAGATAATGAGATGAGATGAGATTTTTGCCCGGGTAAAGAGGAATTTCTGGGCTTTTTGTATGCATCTTTGTGATGATTGCTAGAACGCTACAAGTTTTAGTCTCAAGTGTAAATGAACCACAACCACTCAATTCCCAATCCTCCCTGCTCTTCTCTTATGGGTAAATCATTCAGAAAGGTCCACAGAAACACCTTTAACGACCTGGGGATTGGTGAAACAGGACAGAGAAGTGATAATGGCTCACTGTAACTGCATAGCCGGGGAAGCAGCTTCGTGTTATTAACTCATGAGCTCTGCTTTTGTGTTTCTGTGAATCATCTCGATTATTTTTTCTTTCTAGTTAAGTGTAGGAGCCCAATCTACATCATCATCATCATCACCATCATCCTCGTAAAGATTGCAAGGACGTCCTGATAAATAACGTGAAAACATATGTGTTAGTTTACAATATGGCAATCAAACGGTAAACAAACACATCTGAAGCATCTTGTGAACTTCAAAACAGAAAATGTTGAGAAAAGTCAGTGATTTGCGAATCCAAACAAAATAAATTGGAGGAATTTACAAACCTTTCACGAAGCAATCACTGCAGACTCAAGCGTTCTTCGACTCGGTTCCCATTGAGGTTCAAAGCCACCTTTCTCATCGTCTTTTGGTAAAATCCTTTGTTCTTTCACCCTTTATCGCTTCATGGGGAACCCGGAAGAAACTTTTATCAGTTTCACAGTTTGTTGGATTCGAGCAGAACAAAACAAAACAATGCCAGTGTAGGGCGTTTTAACGACTAAGGAGCCACAGTGATAGCAGCGCTTTGTGAACAGTGAGCTGAGCTGACCACCACTTCATGTCTTGTCTAATGAGGCGGATGTGATGTTGGACACATCCCACCGATTACGGCTTGTTTGTCTCTCAAACAGCTTTTCAAATTGTCTAAGAAGACCCATCCATCCATTATCTGTAGCCACTTATCCTGTTCTACAGGGTCACAGGCAAGCTGGAGCCTATCCCAGCTGACTATGGGTGAAAGGCGGGGTACACCCTGGACAAGTCACCAGGTCATCGCAGGGCTGACACAGAGACAAACAACCATTCACACTCACATTCACACCTACGGTCAATTTAGAGTCACCAGTTAACCTAACCTGCATGCCTTTGGACTGTGGGGGAAACCGGAGCACCCGGAGGAAACCCACGTGGACACAAGGAGAACATGCAAACTCCACACAGAAAGGCCCTCGCCGGCCCCGGGGCTCAAACCCAGAACCTTCTTGCTGTGAGGCGACAGCGCTAACCACTACACCACCGTGACGCCCCTCCAAGAAGACTAGATCACACAAAATGAGAAATCATATAGAACTTCCATCATGTCTTTAATGGTTATACCGTATATAACAATTATTCCCTGAAGGTGAAGTGAATATCAGTCAATAATCATCAAGATGAAGTTGAGGTCGAGGTTATTATTCACTGATATTCACTGAGCCTGATGTGGATAATTGTTTTAGTATACAGTGGATATAAAAAGTGTACACACCCTGTTAAAATGATAGTTTTTTTTCAATGTAAAAAAAATGAGACCACAATAAATAATTTCAAAACTTTTCCCGCATTTAATGTGACCTATAACATGTACAATTCAGTTGAAAAGCAAACAAATCTGTTAGGGGGGAAACATAAAAAAAATACAATAAGCTGGTTCCCTAAGTGTGCACACCCTTAAACTAATACTTTGTTGAAGCACCTTTTTTTAATTACAGCATTCAGTCTTTTTGGGTTCACACCTGTTATCAATTAAAATGACTCTGATTAACCCCAAATAAAGTTCAGACATTTCCTCAGTTGCATCCTCCAGCAAAAGCCAGGGTTCACAGAGAGCTTACAAAGCGTCAATGGGATCTCATTGTTGAAAGCTATCAGTCAGGAAAAGGATACAAAAAAAAATTCCACGGCATTAGATATACCATGGAGCACAGTGAAGACCGTCATCAAGAAGTGGAGAAAATATGGGACAACAGTGACATTACCGAGAACTGGACGTCCCTCCAAAATTGATGAAAAGACAAGACGAAAACTGGTCAGGGAGGCTGCCGAGAGGCCTACAGCGACACCGAAGGAGCTGCAGGAATTTCTGGCAAGTACTGGTTGTGTACTACATGTGATAATCTCCCGTATTCTCCATATGTCTGGACTATGAGGTAGGGTCAAAGAAAAACATCCAGGCCTGGATAAATTTTGCAAAAAAGTACATCAACTCTCCCAAAAACATGTGGGAAAATGTGTTATGGTCTGATGAAACCAAGGTTGAACTTGTTGGCCACAATTCCAAAAGTTTTGTTTGGTGCAAAAACAACACTGCGCATCACCAAAAGAACACCATACCCACGGTGAAGCATGGTGGTGGCAGCATGATGTTTTGGGGTTGTTTTTCTTCAGCTGGAACAGGGGCTTTAGTCAAGGTGGAAGGAATTATGAACAGTTCTAAATACCAGTCAGTTTTTGCCCAAAACCTTAAGGTGTCTGCTAGAAAGCTGAAGATAATAATAATAGCACCTTTCACAAAACCCAAGGTCACTTTACAGTTATAAATAAATAAATAAATAAATAAAGTCAATCCACCAAATAGAGGCCAGGATGTCATTCCAATGGTGTAGCAGCCACAGTCCCACAAAAAGGCGCACGAAAACAAGTCCCACACCGCCAGCACAGCCGCCACAATGCCGCCGGCAACATCACTTGGAACACCCCGCCATGGATCCACAAAGCAAGCACAGAAGCACCGCCATGCAGAGCGCCGGTACGTCCCAAACCACCTACACAGCTGCCGCGATGCCACCGAGCAACATCGCTTGGAACACCACACCAGGCACTAAAGCACAGAGCACTGGACAACCACAATGTTAAAATGAGCAGTCCATAGCTAGGAGCATCACCCACAGCGAACCAAGGCCTGGAGGGAACCGACGCCCAAAACTGGATCTGGAGCTACACCACAACCGGCGGACAAAAACACTCAAACAAAAACAAACATCAAACTATACAAAAACAATAAATAAATAAATACAGTGCCCTCCACAATTATTGGCACCCCTCATTAAGATATGTTCTTAGGCTTTTAATGAATTATTTTTTTTAATAATATAGGACAACAATGCCAAAAAAGAGAAAAATCCAACCTTTAATTCAAGTGCATTTATTCAGTGGGAAAAAAATCCCACATTAAGAGATAATTATTTTACATGAAATCATGTGTGTCACAATTATTGGCACCCCTGATGTTAATACTTTGTACAACCTCCTTTTGCCAACAAGACAGCACTTAATCTTCTCCTATAACATTTCACAAGATGGGAGAATACAGAGAGAGGGATATTCGACCATTCCTCTTTGCACAATCTCTCTAAATCATCCAGAGTCCTGGGTCCTCTCCTATGCACTCTCCTCTTCAGCTCACCCCACAGGTTTTCAATTGGGTTGAGGTCTGGGGACTGAGATGGCCATGGGAGGAGCTTGATTTTGTGTCTGGTGAACGATTTTTGTGTAGATTTGGCCACATGTTTAGGGTCATTATCTTGCTGAAAGACCCAGTGACGACCCATCTTCAGCTTTCGGGCAAAGGCCACCAGATTTAGATTTTAAATGTCCTGGTATTTCAAAGAGTTCATGATGCCGTGCACCTTAACAAGGTTCCTGGGGCCTTTGGAAGAGAAACAGGCCCACAGTATCACCAATCCTCCCCCATACTTCACAGTGGGCATGAGGTGCTTTTCCGCATACTCATCTTTTGTGAAGTATTAGAGTGTTTGTTGCCAAAAAGCTCTATCTTGGTCTCATCTGACTGAAGCACACGGTCCCAGTTGAAGTCCCAGTAACACTTAGTGAACTCCAGACGTTTACGTTTATGCTTGTAAGTAAGAAAAGGCTTTTTCCGTGCATGCCTCCCAAACAGCTTTGGCATGTAGATAGCACCTGATGGTTGTTATGGAGACTTTGTGACCCCAAGATGCTACTCTTTGTTGCAATTCTCTAACAGTGAGCTTTGGAGAACTTTTTACTTCTCTTACCATCCTCCTCAGTCAGTGCGTTTACATGCACATAGAGAAAATCAAATTTCTGCCGTAGCTCAACTGAAATCGAAGTTCTAAATGCCATGGAAACACCTTAGCTCGGCTGAAATCGAACCGAACTGGATTTCTCGTAATCGAGCTACACGACCTAGATTATGCGATTGTAGCCGAGCTACTTAGTGCATGTAAACCCTATCGAGCTACGTAGTCGAGCTACTTACTTCAGCACTGCCCCTTCCGGAAGTGACGAGTGACGAGACCACAAGCGGGAAACACAACAGCCTCGGTCGGCATGACAACAGTAGTAGTAGCGAGCAGCAGAAGAGGTCAGGAGGAACAACATCTCTCGATGTTGCTGTCCTCGTCGTCGTTCTTCTTGTGAACACGGAACTGATAACTTCGTTTATACTCTTGAATAGCTCTTCTTCATGACGACAACCGGAAGTGTACCAACACGATGGGGCGTGTAGCGCCACCTGTGGCTCGGGTGCACAATGTACCTCACACAATAGCTCGATTTCCTTGTGTGCATGTAGGATTGGATTTCTCTGGCACCCCTGCTGGGACCCTTAGCTCGATTACCGACAGTAGCTCAATTTGGATGTGCATGTAAACGCACTGACTGTGCATGGTGGCAAGATAAACTTGCATCCTCGTCCAGGCTTGTTCGCCACTGTTCCAGTTGTTTTAAACTTCTTGATGATTCCTCTGACTGTAGATATGGGCCGGTGTAGGCAAGTGGCTATTTTCTTGTAGCCATTGCCTGACTTATGAAGGTCAACACACATCTGCGTTACTTGAATGGTGTGTTCTCTTGTCTTTCCCATGTTTAAGAATGGATAAGAGAAATAGGCCTCTGTGTCACATCATATTTATACCCCAGGGAAACAGGATGTGATGAATTACTAATTAAAGGTTCCTAGATACTCTGATCAACTTTATAAACTACAGTAGAAATGCTTCAATTACATTTTATTTTCTAGGAATTGTTATGGGTGCCAGTAATTGTGGAACAGGCGATTTTATGAAAAATAATTATTTCTTAGTCAGGGATTTTTAATTTTTTTTTTATTCACTTGAGTTAAGGGTTACATTTTTCTACAATTTTCAGTGTGCGATTATGCTTCTGCAATAAAAATTGAATTTATTTTAAGGCGTTTAATACATCTTAACCAGGGGTGCCAATAATTGTGGAGGGCGCTGTAAATAAAATAAAATAAAAAAGAGAGAAAATAAAATAAAAAAAGCTCCAGTGAGAAGATGAAGACGAATTTCATCTTTCAGCACGACAATGACCCCAAAAAAGTTTTGGAACGTCCCAGCCAGAGCCCAGACCTAAATCCAGTTGAAAATCTGTGGGGTGACCTGAAGAGGGCTGTGCACAAGAGATGTCCTCGCAATCTGACAGATTTGGAGCGCTTGTGCAAGGAAGAGTGGGCAAATATTGCCAAGTCTAGATGTGGCAGGCTGATAGACTCCGACCCAAAAAGACTGAATGCTGTAATTAAATCAAAAGGTGCTTCAACAAAGTATTAGGTTAAGGGTGTGCACACTTATGCAACCAGCTTATTGTACATTTTTTTTTTATTTTTATGTTTTTTCCCCTGAACAGATTTGTTTGTTTTTCAATTGAATTGTACAGGTTATAGGTCACATTAAAGGTGGGAAAAGTTTTGAAATTATTTATCGTGGTCTCATTTTTAACATCAGAAAAACTGATCATTTTAATGGGGTGTGTACACTTTTTATAGCCACTCTATATACACAGGTGATTATTTTTTTAAAAATGGTCTCATCTCAACTCATCTCATTATCTGTAGCCGCTTTATCCTGTTCTACAGGGTCGCAGGCAAGCTGGAGCCTATCCCAGCTGACTACGGGCGAAAGGCGGGGTACACCCTGGACAAGTCGCCAGGTCATCACAGGGCTGACACATAGACACAGACAACCATTCACACTCACATTCACACCTACGGTCAATTTAGAGTCACCAGTTAACCTAACCTGCATGTCTTTGGACTGTGGGGGAAACCGGAGCACCCGGAGGAAACCCACGCGGACACGGGGAGAACATGCAAACTCCGCACAGAAAGGCCCTCGCCGGCCACGGGGCTCGAACCCGGACCTACTTGCTGTGAGGCGACAGCGCTAACCACTACACCACCGTGCCGCCCCTATTTAAAAAATAATTTATTTCAATCTTCATGTAAATGTAATAACTTTGCAGTGCAGACTTGTGTCACTTATCTACGCCGAGTATCATAAAATACTTGATGTTTTGAAATCAATAAAATAAATCACAATCCCACCTCACCTTTGAATAGTTTTAGACCAAACTTCGGAGCATCTTTAGTGCTTTTATTTTAGGAACAGCATTTTCTTTCATCATTTGCAATTCTTCCTCACTTACAGTGACGAAGCAATTGGCCGCCATTTTTCCGAGTCACTTGAAGTGATCTACGAGAAATAATCCAAATTTCTCGACCAATCAGCGCGCACAATTTCCTCTAATCACCTGCATATTAATACTAAAACATGCTATAAACATCTCACGGAATTCCAACTCGGAGATATCAGCAGTGCTCCGGAGACAATCATACCAAGTAAGGTATGATGAGTTCCTTATGATGAGAAAATTATAATTTAAGAAGCGTACTTATACTAAAATCCATGAAGGCAGTGTGACTCTAATGATGCATTTATGAAAAGTGTGAGCTTAAAGATTTTTAATAACTGTGACTTTTTAATCACCTTTGTCTGCTACATATTATATTGTTTTATTTATATTACAGAACTGGAGCAGATGTACTGAACAGATGGTCTCACACACACACACACACACACACACACACACACACACACACTAGTAAAGGAAATATAGAAAAAAAGACAGAAATACATTTTGTCAGCAGCAGAGTTAGTGTTACACACTAGGGAGCGGGATTTGATTAAAAGAGAGGCGTGTCTTAATTACGTAACGACAATATGTTATGCTGTAATGCATGTCTTGGCTAATAATCCATTCAAGAGCACTATGGAATAGCATTCAAAGACAATAATGAATATATCTGTAAATAATACATAAATAAGACACATTATGTCCCTTTAGAGTCCAAAAAAAAAAAAGCTACACAGGACATCGGAGGAGGTGCGTCTTAATCAGAGAACTTGATATTCTCAAGGATAACTTTTTTATTTTTTAAGAATACATTTTTAAGTTTCTCTGTAAGTGGAGCAGATGAGTGTTTGGTCAGATTATCCTTCAAACCGTAAACATTTAGCAGCTGTTCCACGAAATCGAGTCGTACATGAGCTGATAGCTGGCGAGGCGCGTACAGTAGCTATAGCCGAGTTGTCTATAATCCATGTACGATGGGATTGAGTGGAATAACTGTTTTATTCTATCCACATTCACTGGATTTTGAGAAACAGCATTTTTATGTTTTTTTTTTTGCAAATTTGAGGAATAAAAACTTTGTACAGGGCGGCACGGTGGTGTAGTGGTTAGCGCTGTCGCCTCACAGCAAGAAGGTCCTGGGTTCGAGCCCCGGGGCCGGCGAGGGCCTTTCTGTGTGGAGTTTGCATGTTCTCCCCGTGTCCGCGTGGGTTTCCTCCGGGTGCTCCGGTTTCCCCCACAGTCCAAAGACATGCAGGTTAGGTTAACTGGTGACTCTAAATTGAGCGTAGGTGTGAATGTGAGTGTGAATGGTTGTCTGTGTCTATGTGTCAGCCCTGTGATGACCTGGCGACTTGTCCAGGGTGTACCCCGCCTTTCGCCCGTAGTCAGCTGGGATAGGCTCCAGCTTGCCTGCGACCCTGTAGAACAGGATAAAGCGGCTACAGATAATGAGATGAGATGAAAAACTTCGTACAAAATGTCCGACAAAATAATTTCTGCTTAGAATGTAAACAAACCGGTGAAATGACAGGAGCAATTTGTGAACAATGTGATAATAATAATTCTTGAAAAATTAAAAAAAAATATATATGTTCTTACCATCAAATATTTTACTCCGTATTTTGTTGCTTTCTTTGTAATGGGGTTTTGTTTTCGAGTAGAGTTTTTATTTTGTCCTCGGTTGGTTTGGTAGGTGTATGAGCTGATAGCTGAGTAGTAGAGTAGCCAATCAGAGCACATGATTGCTCATATCCAGTGAATGTAGATAGAATAAATAGTATTTTATAGCCTCATTAACCCTAATCGGTATACTTGGGGTTTGCGCAGAACACAGCACTACATATTTTGTAATATTTTTTATCTCATTTCATCTCATTATCTCTAGCCGCTTTATCCTGTTCTACAGGGTCGCAGGTGAGCTGGAGCCTATCCCAGCTGACTACGGGCAAAAGGCGGGGTACACCCTGGACAAGTCGCCAGGTCATCACAGGGCTGACACATAGACACAGACAACCATTCACACTCACATTCACACCTACGCTCAATTTAGAGTCACCAGTTAACCTAACCTGCATGTCTTTGGACTGTGGGGGAAACCGGAGCACCCGGAGGAAACCCACGCGGACACGGGGAGAACATGCAAACTCCACACAGAAAGGCCTTCGCTGGCCACGGGGCTCGAACCCGGACCTTCTTGCTGTGAGGCGACAGCGCTAACCACTACACCACCATGCCGCCCAATATTTTTTATGTTACCAAATTTTTTTTTCCCTGCTATTAGGTAGTTGTAACTCACCAGGTTGTCACTCCACACACTACAGATTATTGCATTGCACGCATTTATAGAATTTCTATAATAGATTTTCATTTGCCAGACTCTCTCATTTTCAGCTATTTTCAGCCACACTTTATTCAAACACTGGCGAGTTGGTCTAGTGGTTAGCGTGTCTGCCTCTTGATTGGGAGATTGCGAGTTCTACTCGCGGTCAGGTCGTACCAAAGACCATCATAAAAATGGTGCCTACTGCCATCTGGCAAGGCACGCTGCAATACAGATGTGAGTGGGGAGTCAAACTCTCATGGTTGCCAGAGGACACCCCCCCCACACACTGTAACCCTACCTATGTAATATAGGCAGAGGCCGAGGGCTACGAAATGGAGATCGGTGCCACCAAACGTGCCATGAATGGTGCGGGAAGGACTCTGACTTTATTCAAACAATATACTCACCAACATTAACAGGATTCATTTCACTATTTTTGTAGTGGAGCCCCATAGGCATAGCGTGTAGATACATAAAGAAACCCATCAAGTTGTTTTCTGATGGTTTCAGTCCTGTGCCTGCCACCATACCAGTGTTAGTAATTACCAGTCATACACACCGCCTAGTGGCCAGTGTTAGTAATTACCAGTCACACACACCGCCTAGTGGCCAGTGTTAGTAATTACCAGTCACACACACTGCCTCGTGGCCAGTGTTAGTAATTACCAGTCATACACACCGCCTAGTGGTTAGCGCTGTCGCCTCACAGCAAGAAGGTCCTGGGTTCGAGCCCCGGGGCTGGCGAGGGCCCTTCTGTGTGGAGTTTGCATGTTCTCCCCGTGTCCGCGTGGGTTTCCTCCGGGTGCTCCGGTTTCCCCCACAGTCCAAAGACATGCAGGTTAGGTTAACTGGTGACTCTAAATTGACCGTAGGTGTGAATGTGAGTGTGAATGGTTGTCTGTGTCTATGTGTCAGCCCTGTGATGACCTGGCGACTTGTCCAGGGTGTACCCCGCCTTTCGCCCGTAGTCAGCTGGGATAGGCTCCAGCTTGCCTGCGACCCTGTAGAAGGATAAAGCGGCTAGAGATAATGAGATGAGATGAGACACACCGCCTAGTGGCCAGTGTTAGTAATTACCAGTCATACACACCGCCTAGTGGCCAGTGTTAGTAATTACAGTCACACACACCGCCTAGTGGCCAGTTTTAGTAATTACCAGTCACACACACAACCTAGTGGTCAGTGTTAGTAATTACCAGTCATACACACCGCCTAGTGGCCAGTTTTAGTAATTACCAGTCATACACACCGCCTAGTGGTCAGTGTTAGTAATTACCAGTCATACACACCGCCTAGTGGTCAGTGTTAGTAATTACCAGTCACACACACCGCCTAGTGGCCAGTGTTAGTAATTACCAGTCATACACACTGCCTAGTTGCCAGTGTTAGTAATTACCAGTCACACACACCTCCTAGCGGCACGGTGGTGTAGTGGTTCGCACTGTCGCCTCACAGCAAGAAGGTCCAGGTTCGAGCCCCGTGGCCGGCGAGGGCCTTTCTGTGTGGAGTTTGCATGTTCTCCCCGTGTCCGTGTGGGTTTCCTCCGGGTGCTCCGGTTTCCCCCACAGTCCAAAGACATGCAGGTTAGGTTAACTGGTGACTCTAAATTGAGCGTAGGTGTGAATGTGAGTGTGAATGGTTGTCTGTGTCTATGTGTCAGCCCTGTGATGACCTGGCGACTTGTCCAGGGTGTACCCCGCCTTTCGCCCGTAGTCAGCTGGGATAGGCTCCAGCTTGCCTGCGACCCTGTAGAAGGATAAAGCGGCTAGAGATAATGTGATGTGTGATGTGTGAGACACACCGTCTAGTGGCCAGTGTTAGTAATTACCAGTCATACACACCGCCTAGTGGCCAGTTTTAGTAATTACCAGTCATACACACCGCCTAGTGGTCAGTGTTAGTAATTACCAGTCACACACACCGCCTAGTGGCCAGTGTTAGTAATTACCAGTCATACACACTGCCTAGTGGCCAGTGTTAGTAATTACCAGTCACACACACCTCCTAGCGGCACGGTGGTGTAGTGGTTCACACTGTCGCCTCACAGCAAGAAGGTCCAGGTTCGAGCCCCGTGGCCGGCGAGGGCCTTTCTGTGTGGAGTTTGCATGTTCTCCCCGTGTCCATGTGGGTTTCCTCCGGGTGCTCCGGTTTCCCCCACAGTCCAAAGACATGCAGGTTAGGTTAACTGGTGACTCTAAATTGACCGTAGGTGTGAATGTGAGTGTGAATGGTTGTCTGTGTCTATGTGTCAGCCCTGTGATGAGCTGGCGACTTGTCCAGGGTGTACCCTGCCTCTCGCCCGTAGTCAGCTGGGATAGGCTCCAGCTTGCCTGCGACCCTGTAGAACAGGATAAAGCGGCTAGAGATAATGAGATGAGAGATGAGACACAGGGCGGCACGGTGGTGTAGTGGTTAGCGCTGTCGCCTCACAGCAAGAAGGTCCTGGGTTCGAGCCCCGGGGTCGGCGAGGGCCTTTCTGTGTGGAGTTTGCATGTTCTCCCCATGTCCGCGTGGGTTTCCTCCGGGTGCTCCGGTTTCCCCCACAGTCCAAAGACATGCAGGTTAGGTTAACTGGTGACTCTAAATTGACCGTAGGTGTGAATGTGACTGTGAATGGTTGTCTGTGTCTATGTGTCAGCCCTGTGATGACCTGGCGACTTGTCCAGGGTGTACCCCGCCTTTCGCCCATAGTCAGCTGGGATAGGCTCCAGCTTGCCTGCGACCCTGTAGAAGGATAAAGCGGCTAGAGATAATGAGATGAGATGAGATGAGACACACCGCCTAGTGGTCAGTGTTAGTAATTACCAGTCATACACACCACCTAGTGGCCAGTGTTAGCCAGTAAAGAAATAAAACAAAGGAGACTGGCTATGATATAAGAAAATTCTACAACCCAGAAACAGATGGGAGCTCTGCTTTTAGGCAGTGCCTAAATCTATATATTATCATTTGTTGCAGATACCAAGGAGGTTAAAAAAAGGACAGAGCTCGCAATTAGCACCCACCACGTCTTTGTTTTGCCATGCTAGATCCTGCTGTGTTCCATTGTCCGTGCACCCCAGCAATGCTGCACTATCTGTCACAACAATGTCTGCAAAGACCATTCTACTCCAAGTGTTTGTTGTGATGTGTGTGTCTAAATACTGTGAGACATGCACTCTGATTTTTTTGTTTGAGTGAAGTTTACTGGAGAAAGCCATGGCCTAAAGGTTAGAGAAGCAGCTTTGAGACTGAAAGGTCACTGGTTTAATTCCCTGGACCAGCAGGCATAGCTGAAGTGCCCTTGAGCAAGGCACCTAACCCCCACTTGCTCCCTGGGTACTGTAGTATAGCTACCCCCTGCTCTGGGTATGTGTATACGCTCATGTATTCACTGCTTCAGATGGGTTAAATGCAGAGGAATTTCACTGTGCTTGAGTGTACATGTGACAAAAATAAAGGCTTCTTCTTCTTAATTTATGTTCGTACTCACTTAAATTAATAGCCAAGTGATTTTGTGGCTGAAAAACTGTCCAACTGGAACTTAAGTTTCATGCTATTATCATGGGGTCCACCTGGACCTGACTGCTCAATAGGGTCATTTTGATAAATCAGCCAAATATATGTTTTACCTGTAAATCTTTACTATATTTTCTTCTACCTTATTATCAAAATAGCACTAGGATATGACAACATCCTTCTTTAGACTTGATGTTGCACAAACATTTGTGGGAATAAGTAAAATAATGTTAAAAAATGTGAAAATGTTGTGTATTTCTTTTTCCTTGAATAAAACCACTATAACCAGTAAAAAATAAATAAATGAATAAATAAATAAATAAATAAAATTCTGTTTTTGTTGTGGACTTACAAGTTCACATATCAATCAAACAAATTTTGAGGCAGTTGTATACTGAATATAGACACAAAGTATATGAAATAGTCTTGGGGTCCCTGTGGACCCCAGGTGTACAGATTAAAGGAGAACTGAAGGCAATTTTTTTATTATCAAAATTCTATTTATTTAATTTTATTAAATATAGGAATGCATTTTGATCACTATTTTGTTGCTGCTATAGCAAGTTATGAGTGTTTGAAATATGCTCTGTAATATATCAGTCCATATGTCAAAGCAATGGCCGTAAACGAGATTCACTGAGACCTGTGCGAGACATCGTAGGACGGAAGTAAAATGTACAGCTGAAATCAAAGTGACTGACATCTGCCAATGTTGTCGAAAGACGCACGCACCCCCTTTTGAATGCTGATGTAATCAAGCCAGAAGTTTTGTTTGTTTTGACAGCAATCAGGAAAGTTTGAAAAAAGTCGGCAGTAATCGTCATTTAAACTCGTTTTTGTGCAATATTTCGTTTGGAAAACAGTTTTCAAAATGGCGGCACTGACACCTGCCTGACACTTTTTTTTTTTTATTGAGGGTTACATTAAATATCCATAGATAACATACACATGGCCCTCAGAAAAATAACTGGCAAAGATGAAATTAACACTATCAAAAAGGTAAATAAAATTAAAATATTCTATCCATTTAAAAACAATATTTAAGAGTGACACAATTCTAAAAAAAACAATGTCATACTCAGCCTTCGGCTGAACTCGATGGGCAATTTACACAACTTCATGTCACGCAGTAAACTGTTCCACAATTTCGCCGCACTAAACCTAAATGATTTCTGACCAAATGATTGTCTGCATTTTGGGAGAATTACATTACAGCTACTGTTCCTGGTGTTCTTTTGATGAATCTGGTTATAAACTTTGAACTTTTCGCTGACGTAACCAGGCGCCTGACCGTTCAAGGCTTTGAACACCACCTTCACTTTAGCGCGTGCGACTTTTTCTTTGAAAGGGACGATATTCAGCTCATCAAATAGGGCCTTCGATGGTGCATCCCATTGAGCATCCAGAATAATCTGCGCAGCTCGCTTTTGTAGACGTAGCATGGTGTCACTGATACTCACTGAAGAATCTCCCCACACTACCGCACCATAGTCCATAACAGGCTGGATCACAGCATTATAATAACTAATTCTTGCTCTTTTATTTAGAAATTTTCTTGTCCGCTTTAACAAACCCAGTCTTTTGGATATCTTTGCAGCCGTTTTCTCGGAATGAACCGCCCAAGAAAGTGTGTCATCAAGATGGATTCTGAGTAACTTGCTGGTTTTAACACTGTTGATAAGATTTCCAGAGATTGTTACAGCAAGGGACTCGCCTTCCGTCTCCAGCTTACTGTGCTTAGGTCTACTGCACACCAGCATGGTTTTAGTTTTCTCAGCATTCAGTGCCATTTTGTTGTTTCTTGCCCACTTATCGATAAGCGAAAGATCTTCCTGTAGCAACACTTCCACTGTGTGGATATCACGTCCTGATGCAAGTTGTGTAGTATCATCTGCATAAATGTACATGTTGGTCTTCTTCACATGTAGAGGTAAATCATTTATGAAGACAATAAACAGCAGCGGACCCAATATCGACCCTTGTGGGACCCCAGATGTTACAGGAAGAGAGCTGGATACCTTTCCTTGGACACTAACTTTCTGCAAGCGCCCTTCCAGGTATGACCGGAACCATTCTAAAGATTCATCAGAGAACTGGTATACCTTAAGCTTCTTTAACAAGATGCTGTGATCGACCAGGTCGAAGGCTTTTCTGTAATCAATGAGTGTAAGTCCCGTCAACAGGTCATTATCCATGTTCGTTAGCAAGTTATCCACAAGTTCAATAAGTGTGGTTTCGCAGGAGTGAGACGGTCTGAAACCAGACTGGTGTTTGAATAGTAGTCCATATTGAATGAGGAAATCATACATTGCAAGGTGAACATGGCGCTCCAATACCTTAGATACAACAGGTAAGATGCTAATGGGTCTGTAGTTTCCAACACTAAGATGGTCACCAGCCTTGAAAACAGGGGTTACTTTAGCAAGCTTCCAAGACGCTGGAAAGATTTTCTTGGAGATGGATAGATTAATGACTTTGGTGAGGGGTTTTGCTATGGCTGGTGCAGCTACTCGTAGTAGATGTGCAGATAGGCCATCCAGACCAGTTGCTTTAGTAGGCTGTAGTCCTCTGAGATATTTATAGACGAAGGCCTCTTGTATTTCAGGGATGTTGAATCTAGATGTTGAAGGTACTTTGGCCTGCACAAACTCTATAAGTGGCTTTAGGTTTAGTTCGTCATCACTGGATGATCTATACTTGACTGCCACTGACACAAAGAACTCATTGAAAGCATTAGCAATTTCTAGGGGATCGTGGATGACAGCATCGTCCTTATTGATCGATAAGACTGAAGCTTTGTCTTGCGATCCCATGGCATTCTTGAGTTGCTTCCAGAATTCCTTTGCACTTTGGCTCTTCTCAAGTGAATCTTGGAAATACTTACTCTTCGCATTACGGATGGCCCTAAAAGTACCGTTACGCTGGTCCCTGTACTTCCTCCAGTCTTCCGGTGTGTCTGATTTACGGGCCTTCTTTAATAAGAAATCTCGATGCTGTATCTGTTCGTATATATTGGGTGCCATCCATTCTGGCTGCCTTTGTCTCCTAACCCGTTTTCGGATGAGAGGGACATGTATGTCGGCAGCATCTAGAAAGGTATGGGTGAAAAACTGGATAACGTCCTCTGGGTCATCATACATGTCAAGTACGTTCCAAGGGACGTTTTGAAGGTCACTTAGAAATGCCTGTTCGTCAAGGTTTTTCCATTTCCTGTAATGTATAATGTTCTCCGCTTGAAAAGAGGACTGTTTCTTGTACTTCCATACGATGCTGATGGGGAGGTGATCCGACAAGCCACAGTTAAATACCTTCGTGGCGAGGATGTGCTGCGGGCAGTTAGAATAGACATGGTCCAAGCAGGTTTTACTAGCGGGGCGAGTTATTTCCTTTATAAGCTGGGTCAGACCAAGACCGGATAGGTATTTTACCAGCCGGTGATCACTTTGTTCTTTATCAAGCATATCGATGTTGATGTCACCCAGAAGAAGGATTTCTTTGTCGGTAATGTAGAGATGCTCTATTGCACTCTCGAACTTCCGATCATATTCAGCTGATTCATCAGGGCGATATGCGCCAACTATGAATAAGGGACAATTTGACTTGAACGGTGTAACTTTGACACAAAGAAGCTCAAGCTCATCCAATTCAAATACTTTTTGTCGGCTGTAGGTGACTTCACTTGAGATGTACATCAATACTCCACCACCGCTCTTGCCCACCCTGTCTTTATGCTCGATCTTGTAACCTGGGATGTAAATCTCGGAGTCTAGTTTTCCATCATGCAACCAGCTCTCGGTGATGATGAGCACATCTAGTTGGAGTTTACTGGTAATAAGGAGAGCGCATATTTCCTCATACTTTTCATTGCTTAGGCTCCATACATTCCAATGACATACTCTCAGACCTTTTTCAGCCAGAGAAATATTAAACGGAATTTGCGTATCGGCTGGGCCAGGGTTCAGCTGAACATCATTACACAGTTGGATCATCAGAAGTGTCATAAATGATCGTCTCAGGAGAACCAACCCTGCGCGCGCAAGAATGTTTGGTGACAGACACGAAGAACGAGTGTGCTTAAAATGCCGACCGAGCGAAGGTACTTGAACCTGAATCTTGATTACGTTTTCCGTAGAAAACA
The DNA here is from genome assembly GCF_027579695.1 of Neoarius graeffei. Lineage (NCBI taxonomy): Eukaryota > Metazoa > Chordata > Actinopteri > Siluriformes > Ariidae > Neoarius > Neoarius graeffei. The sequence goes on from NC_083573.1 coordinate 105,336,334, forward strand.
ATATTACTGGAGAGTTTAGACTTGGTCTACTGATGCTTTGGAATGAAAGCCACATGAAGAGAAAAATACACACTTCCCTGTTAAACATCATTGTTCGCGCAGTTTTATCTTCCAATGCACGTGCGAATGTCCTCCTTACTGTGGTGCATGCAATCCGTGCGAGCATCGGACTCTGCATTTGTCCCATACCATAATGTTACTTTAGTTTAAACCAGGGTTACTAACGATATTACAACTTCCGGACCGCACTCGCGATGAATTAAAAGTCAGCTTGATCAGCGTCAGGTTCGGGATTAACCGCTACATCCTTACAGCTAATCATAATATTTCGTTAACTTTTTTTCATTCCTTAAAGTCAATTTCCTGCACAAACAGTCTCCTCAGAGCCCAAGTTCAAGACACTTCAAGTTTCGAAGTCTCGCACAAGTCTCGTGACGATCGCGCAGATAAGCAATGCCTGCCATGGACCAAACGAACTAAATTCAGCACAGCTAAAAACCGAACAGGCCGATAAGTATAATATTTAATTGTAATTAGTTGACAATACGAGTCATAATATAAGGTTACTAAAACCTAATTGAATAACATGTTAATTAAGAAATAAAGCAAGGTTAAAAATGACTTCAGTTCTCCTTTAATCAGTCCAGGCATGTGTATCAGTGAAGGTTAAGTCACATGTACAACTAACTGTCAGAGCATGGTATAAAAAAATAATAGGATGTGCTGCATCAATGCATCCATTATCTGTAGCCGCTTATCCTGTGCAGGGTTGCAGGAGCCTATCCCAGCTGACTACGGGCGAAAGGCGGGGTACACCCTGGACAAGTCGCCAGATCATCACAGGGCTGACACATAGAGACACGCAACCATTCACACTCACATTCACACCTACGGTCAATTTAGAGTCACCAGTTAACCTAACCTGCATGTCTTTGGACTGTGGGGGAAACCGGAGCACCCGGAGGAAACCCACGCGGACACGGGGAGAACATGCAAACTCCACACAGAAAGGCCCCCGTCAAACACTGGGCTCGAACCCAGAACCTTCTTGCTGTGAGGCAACAGTGCTAATCACTACACCACCGTGCTAAGTGCTGCTTTATGATGCAGCTGAATAATGGAGGTGGAAGCAACAGCATGCTTGTTAAATTGACCCATGAGCAGCTGCGTAACCTGATTCTGAATACACATAACGTTCCCTGCATTAATACAGTATTTACGAAGCATTTTAACATCACTCTGAATATATCCCATGGAGAAGCAAAGGCCTAATACAACCCCGATTCCAAAAAAGTTGGAACAAAGTATAAATTGTAAATAAAAATGGAATGCAATAATTTACAAATCTCAAAAACTGATATTGTATTCACAATAGAACATAGACAACATATCAAATGTCAAAAGTGAGACATTTTGAGATTTCATGCCAAATATTGGCTCATTTGAAATTTCATGACAGCAACACATCTCAAAAAAGTTGGGACAGGGGCAATAAGAGGCTGGAAAAGTTAAAGGTACAAAAAAGGAACAGCTGGAGGACCAAATTGCAACTCATTAGGTCAATTGGCAATAGGTCATTAACATGACTGGGTATAAAAAGAGCATCTTGGAGTGGCAGCGGCTCTCAGAAGTAAAGATGGGAAGAGGATCACCAATCCCCCTAATTCTGCGCCAACAAATAGTGGAGCAATATCAGAAAGGAGTTTGACAGTGTAAAATTGCAAAGGTTGAACATATCATCATCTACAGCGCATAATATCATCAAAAGATTCAGAGAATCTGGAAGAATCTCTGTGCGTAAGGATCAAGGCCGGAAAACCATACTGGGTGCCCGTGATCTTCGGGCCCTTAGACGGCACTGCATCACATACAGGCATGCTTCTGTATTGGAAATCACAAAATGGGCTCAGGAATATTTCCAGAGAACATTATCTGTGAACACAATTCACCGTGCCATCCGCCGTTGCCAGCTAAAACTCTATAGTTCAAAGAAGAAGCCGTATCTAAACACGATCCAGAAGCGCAGACGTCTTCTCTGGGCCAAGGCTCATTTAAAATGGACTGTGGCAAAGTGGAAAACTGTTCTGTGGTCAGACGAATCAAAATTTGAAGTTCTTTATGGAAATCAGGGACGCCGTGTCATTCGGACTAAAGAGGAGAAGGACGACCCAAGTTGTTATCAGCGCTCAGTTCAGAAGCCTGCATCTCTGATGGTATGGGGTTGCATTAGTGCATGTGGCATGGGCAGCTTACACATCTGGAAAGACACCATCAATGCTGAAAGGTATATCCAGGTTCTAGAGCAACATATGCTCCCATCCAGATGACGTCTCTTTCAGGGAAGACCTTGCATTTTCCAACATGACAATGCCAAACCACATACTGCATCAATTACAGCATCATGGCTGTGTAGAAGAAGGGTCCGGGTACTGAACTGGCCAGCCTGCAGTCCAGATCTTTCACCCATAGAAAACATTTGGCGCATCATAAAACGGAAGATACGACAAAAAAGTCCTAAGACAGTTGAGCAACTAGAATCCTACATTAGACAAGAATGGGTTAACATTCCTATCCCTAAACTTGAGCAACTTGTCTCCTCAGTCCCCAGACGTTTACAGACTGTTGTAAAGAGAAAAGGGGATGTCTCACAGTGGTAAACATGGCCTTGTCCCAACTTTTTTGAGATGTGTTGTTGTCATGAAATTTAAAATCACCTAATTTTTCTCTTTAAATGATACATTTTCTCAGTTTAAACATTTGACATGTCATCTATGTTCTATTCTGAATAAAATATGGAATTTTGAAACTTCCACATCATTGCATTCCGTTTTTATTTACAATTTGTACTTTGTCCCAACTTTTTTGGAATCGGGGTTGTAGTTAGAGAAGCAGCTTTGGGACCAAAAGGTTGCCAGTTCAAGTCCCTGGACCAGCAAGAATGGTTGAAGTGCTCTTGAGCAAGGCATCAACTGCTCTCCAGGCTGCTCTGGGTGTGTTATATGTTGCTCTGGATAAGAGTGTCTGCTAAATTAATGTAATCTCCTTAGATTTATTGACAAGCAAATATATAAGAAACAATATCACTTAAAAGTTACAGCGCTGACACTAGAGACTCCTTCCTTGTAGAAATTAAGCACTTTGATATAACTCTGTGATTTTCTGCTGTATTACTCTCGAGCTGCTGTTATAGACAGTGAATCAACACGGGTAAATCTGAACCACTGTTTGATGACGTTTTTGGAGCCTCAGGAATATTGTGGCATTGACTCAAACACACTTTGACAGCAGAAGATAAATGTGTGTGTCAGTGATGAGGCTTGAATTTCCGTCAGTAGGCAGAGATTTAAAAAAAAAAAAAACATAAAACCAAGCGTTGTATTAATTTTCTCCAGGAATTCAGGAGAAGGTGTTTGTTCTGTACCTGCAACGACTTTCAGAAGGCTCGTGAGATGTAATCGAATATTTCCGGATAGCAGGCGAGGAACCGTTCATCAAACCTGTCTGACCCGAGATGATTCTGAGATACAAAGAAATAGCCACGTCTCATAATACTCAGAGAGAATGAGCATCTAAATGTAGATGTATAGAAGCATGAGGGCCTGAGCGAGTAGGTAACAAACAAGCTTCATTCATTTCATTTAAATATTTTACGATTTTTAAATACAGCAGCTCACACAGAGGTTCGGCTTGCTTTCATGCGAAGATAAAAGTCATAATTTAATGTTATAATGAAAATATTCACAATACAGGACCAAAGTAGATGAAAATCAATAAGATTTGATATTTAAAAAATATATATTAAAATGTACAGTATTCTCATTTATGGGTTTCCTACTTTATTTTACTTCCTGTCAATCAACCTTGGTGGGTGGGCAGGGTCAGCCTATAAAAAAAGTGACATTTAAATGTATGCAAATTATACTCAGTGTCCACACTTAAGGAACTGGTTGTTGATTCTAAGATCCCTGTTCTTGGCTGCAGGACTGGAACCCATTGTGTTCTTCTATACTATTCTGTTGCATGCTGAGATGCTTTTCTGCTCACCATGGTTGTAAAGAGTGATTATACGTATGAGATACTTTATCCTTCCTGGCAAAAAAAAAGGCTTGAATCAATCTGTCCATTTTTCTCTGACCTCTCTTATCAACAAGGCGTTTGTTTCCACCCACACAACTGTTGCTCTCTCACTCACTCAGTGTTTTTTGTTTTATGCACCATTATGTGTAAGCTCTAGAGACTGTTGTGTGTGAAAACCCCAGGAGATCAGCAGTTTCTGAAATACTCAAACCAACACCCATGCCACAGTGACAAATCCAAGCTTGAATGATTCCTCAGACTCACCATACTGCGAGGCCTGTTTCAAGCTATTTGGGGGCCCTAGGCAAAGGGGGATCTGGGGCCCATAGTTATCCCCCCCTCGACGAAAGACCTTATGGCTGCCTACCCACTGAAGACTTAATAAATAAACATCACACATATTGTAATCATTCTTACGATTTTTACTTAATAAATGAACTCTTTACATTATTATAAATAATTATCAAACCCAATTAAACACAAGAATAGACAAAATACACACACACACACACACACACACACATATATAACTACCATTAACGTAAGCTAGCTACCAAATTTGCTTGTCGACCCGCTTGGTATTAATGAGTGTGTACATTCTCACTTACCAGTGTCTTGTTTTTTTCTGTCTTCCTCTTCCCTTTTCTTCTTTCTCTTCTGGCTCCCTGAGGGGTAATTTCACTTCATATTTGATTTTGTTTTGTTTTTTTGCCACGGAGCTCTGCAACCACTTGACTGGACGGAGATGGGCATTGAGGGGTTGATAAACAGACTGTCATTGCACTTTTCGGCCAAAGCATGTAGGGAGGCGCTGTTGTGCATTAGGGGCCCCCCTTGGAACTAGGGTATTTCAACAAGTGTCATTAGGCGCTGCGCTGCCGCGCTCAAAAAGTTGTCATTGCTATTGAATACATAACCAGTCGTTCAGCAGCAGGGGCCCTTCGAGGGCTGGGGCAATTGCCAAGTCTGCCTACCTTGTTGCAACGGGTCTGCATACTGCACATGTGGTGTGACATTTCTTCAGTTCCCCGCTCACAACTTTAGTTCCAACCCACAGTTAGTTCCTGTTTCCTGTCTATAACCATGATTTTATCTCATGCTGTCATATATGACCTCTCGTTAAACATATGTAGTGATGTTCGGAAGAAAAATAAAGCTTGGAAGGACGTAGCATGCTTCAGTAGGATGTGGGAGCTTCAGTAGGCTGCAACATTCCACTGAAGCAAAATGCTAGTCGGAGTAAACAGTAAGCATGCTAACACTATGCTAGTCACAGATGTGAAAAGAAACAGTGCATTGATACATAAGCTAGCAAATGTTATACCACAGTGCAGGTACAGACATTAGAATTCTGGATTGTGATTGGTCAGAATGGGGCACTCTACATAGATAAATACATTTTTAATTTATTTATTTATTTAAGCGGGTTAAGGTGAGGGCAGCACGGTGGTGTAGTGGTTAGCACTGTCGCCTCACAGCAAGAAGGTCTGGGTTCGAGCTCCGTGGCCGACAAGGGCCTTTCTGTGTGGAGTTTGCATGTTCTCCCCGTGTCCGCGTGGGTTTCCTCCGGGTGCTCCGGTTTCCCCCTCAGTCCAAAGACATGCAGGTTAGGTTAACTGGTGGCTCTAAATTGACCGTAGGTGTGAATGTGAGTGTGAATGGTTGTCTGTCTCTATGTGTCAGCCCTGTGATGACCTGGCGACTTGTCCAGGGTGTACCCCGCCTTTCGCCCGTAGTCAGCTGGGATAGGCTCCAGCTTGCCTGCGACCCTGTAGGACAGGATAAAGTGGCTAGAGATAATGAGATGGGTTATGGTTGTTTAGTGCAAAAGTTCAAACTTCTTTTCAGACACTGAGTAAGTCATAGGTTCACGAATACGGGATCAAATTTTCCCAAACTGAATTCCGAACACTATCGCGTAGAAACAACATGTACACACAGGAATATTTTCCCTAAGGTAATTTGTATAGTCATACATCAGGGGACTTTTCATGAGGTTACAGCTGTAGTGATGTTCTCTGACCATTTCGGTAGTTTATTAAACATATTACACAATATATTATTAAAAGTCGGATCCGTTTTTTATAGTTTAAAGTGACATGTTCTATAAGCTGCAAATTAGACACCAGTCAAACGTGCCAAAATCATCTTATTAAGCCGCCTATTGTCTCAAAAGGTTAACTCTCTTCTCCTGATTTGGATCAAACATTGTTTTATGGCAGTTAAATTTGCCCAAACATGAAGATGAAGCATCTGCTTAGCATTGTTAAGGTGTTTAATCCTCCTGCAACCTCCGAGCCGCAGCATGTAGGTACGGCGTGGGTGGATGCGTTTGGCACTAGGTGTGAATTTCCCCGTGCCTCGGGGAGCCAGTGGAAACAAGAAAAAGAGAATTAAAAGAACTTTTTTTGCTTGGTTACTTCATTCCAACTTGAGTAATGAGACAAGGTTCCCCGTGTCTGTTCTGTAGGAACATCTCTTTGTTAATAAGCAGAGAGAGATGAGGACAGAGACGATCCAGAACGCCGTGGGAACAAGGCCAGATCACACACAACAGAAATGACAACAGAGCCATGATTCTGCTTCAATTACAGCGCACTGCACCTGCCGGACCCCTGCTGGTCCACCGATACAGCCACGCCGGCCTCAGGGTTCTGCAAGGTGCCTGAACAAGCCTCATACAATGAGGATCAGCTGCTTAAGTACTGCTATTAATCAGTGCTCTGGTTATAATAAATGGAAATATATGAAGGGTTATTTCCATTGCCGGGGCGGCACGGTGGTGTAGTGGTTAGCGCTGTCGCCTCACAGCAAGAAGGTCCTGGGTTCGAGCCCCGGGGCCGGCGAGGGCCTTTCTGTGTGGAGTTTGCATGTTCTCCCCGTGTCCGCGTGGGTTTCCTCCAGGTGCTCCGGTTTCCCCCACAGTCCAAAGACATGCAGGTTAGGTTAACTGGTGACTCTAAATTGACCGTAGGTGTGAATGTGAGTGTGAATGGTTGTCTGTGTCTATGTGTCAGCCCTGTGATGACCTGGCGACTTGTCCAGGGTGTACCCCGCCTTTCGCCCGTAGTCAGCTGGGATAGGCTCCAGCTTGCCTGCGACCCTGTAGAAGGATAAAGCGGCTAGAGATAATGAGATGAGATGAGAGATTGCCATGGATCTACACAGCAAAAATATTGGCACCCTCCGAGAACATACATCACTGGAACGAAACTGAACTATGATTTCATCTCATTCCCATCTCATTATCTCTAGCCGCTTTATCCTGTTCTACAGGGTCGCAGGCAAGCTGGAGTCTATCCCAGCTGACTACAGGCGAAAGGCGGGGTACACCCTGGACAAGTCGCCAGGTCATCACAGGGCTGACACATAGACACAGACAACCATTCACACTCACATTCACACCTACGGTCAATTTAGAGTCACCAGTTAACCTAACCTGCATGTCTTTGGACTGTGGGGGAAACCGGAGCACCCGGAGGAAACCCACGCGGACACGGGGAGAACATGCAAACTCCGCACAGAAAGGCCCTCGCCGGCCACGGGGCTCGAACCCAGGACCTTCTTGCTGTGAGGCGACAGCGCTAACCACTACACCACCGTGCCGCCTGAACTATGATTTATACATTTTTTTTCTAAAAAAAAATTTATGTAGCACTAGTATTGGTACCCCCTAAAACAAGGGGTTTATCATTCATCCATTCATTATCTGTACTACTTATCCATTGCAAGTGAGCTGGAGCCAATCCCAGCCAATCCCAGCCAACTTTGGGCAAACACTTCAACACTGTCAAGCTGACAGAGGAAGTCCGTGTGTGCATGCGCAATCCCCGCATTTCCGGTTGAGTGAACGCTGTGCACATCTGGCTGCCGCTACTCTCCGGTGTTTTTCGCAACTGTTTTTTGTTTTAGGATAGCCTAAACCCTCTGTTATTGTGCTTTTCATTTCCACTTCCAAAGCACAGTCCTGGGACCGCAGTTTTTCTCAGAGAGGATTCAGGACACAGCAGTGTGGAAGAATCAGATGTTACTGTGAGAGTAATAAAGTAGCCTGCAGTTCCTTTCACTCCTGATTACCTTCTCCAGGAAATGCGGACAAATTGAAAGTTTACAAACTGCGTGAAACTGTAAACCTGGACTTTACCAATATGTTTGGATTGTTTATCCTCACTGTACGATTGGATTACTTGTATCCTTGGAACCTGCCATCTTTCTCGTGGGTGTGCTAGTGTCTCTCCGGCCTAACTCGAGCCCTCTCTGCCGTGGATGCTGTTGACCCCTGGTGTGCGAGTGTGTAAGTCTCCATTTCCTCACTGTTGTACACTCATTGTAGCATTTAGCCAGAATTGGTAGCTTCCCCTGCCTTTTCTGATAAGTGCTGGTGTCTGGTATCTGGTAGTTGGCTTATCGGGGTTGTCAATCTGGCTGTGAGTTTCTGCTGGCTCTGACGGTGTTCTATGGGGAGTTAGAATGCGTCCCATCGTGTGGATTATTTACAGCTTCTGCAGCCTTTCCAGCACACCACATTTGGCTATGGATCTGTGCTATTCTCCGGCGGACTTGTTAAAAATGAACTTGTCGTCACTTCATCTGTCCCCTAGAGTTTACAAACTTTGTGCCAGCATTGGGATTGCTCGCCAGCCCCGGTATCTGCACCAAGGCTGTCGCCGCCAACTCCAAATTCAGCCTACACTCGACGGCGCTATCCCCACTGTGGTGTCGATGTTCCCCACTCGATTATCGGCTCGCAATCGCAGGGTTGGGGGCATAGACTCGCGACATCTTCGGTGCTTGGCTCCTCCACCACTACACACGGATCTTATCCCGGTGCGCTGGACTCCTCGCTCCCCCCTCAAAACCACATGCACTGGTGAAGTAAATGCAGCGAATCTTCATTCACTACCAGCCCATATGAACTTAACATTATCCCTGACACCAGCGGCTCAGCCATCACCGATCAGCATCGCCCTAATAAATGTCTGATCCCTGACAAATAAGACTTTTATTTTAAATGACATGATAACATCTTGTCAACTGGATTTTCTATTTGTAACCAAGACTTGGCTTACTGTTAGTGAACTCTGTCCCCCTCATTTTCGTTTTTTTAAGCTCACCAAGGTCTTCTGGTCATGGAGGCGGTTTAGTCATTGTTTTCAACAACTCATTTAAATGCAGATTTCTTCCCACCAGTGCTTATTCCACTTTTAAGGTGCAACTCTTATCGATTAATGGCCCTGCCCCTGTCCTATGTACTCTGGTGTACAGGCCTCCCAAAGCCTCCAGCACTTTCATTCAAGAGTTTTCTGACTTTTTGTCTGTCATGGCCTCTTGTTCTGATAAGTTGTTAATTTTAGGTGACTTTAACATTCATGTGTGTTGTCCAAATAAGCCCAGGTTTTTAAACCTGGTTGACTCTTTTAATTTAATCCAATTAGTGTCTGGCCCTACACATCAGAAAGGCCACACACTTGATCTTGTCCCGTCATCTGGTTTTCCTGTCTCACACTTCGTCATTTCTGACATCACTGTGTCAGATCACTTCATGATACAGTTTAACTCTCTCTGGTCCTCCTCCTATCCCTCCTCCCCCATCATCCCCTGCTCTTTTACCCGATCTACAAACTCAGCCACTCCACAGCTTTTCTCCAATTCGTTTTCTGACTGCCACCAACCCTGAATCACTGAAGCCCTAGCCACCTGCAGCGACACCTCCGAGCTTGTCAATCTTTTTAACTCTACTTGCGCCAACATTTTAAATGATGTGGCCCCTCTCAAGTCTCGGAAAGTTAGGTCCAATACTACACCCTGGCTTAATGATTCCACCCGCACTGCACGACGTGCCTGTAGACGGGCTGAACGTAAATGGAAAAAAGACAAACTACAAGTATCATATGAAATCTTGCAAGACCACCTAAAATGCTACCAATTCTCTGAACAGATGGCATAAAAGGACTATTTTAGTAACCTCATAAACAAAGATGCAAATAGACCCAGAGTCCTGTTCAAGACAATCAACTCTCTTTTAAACCCAGCTGCTCCAGTTACCTTTGCTTCCAATAATGAAACGTGAGGAATTGTTAAAATTCTTTACTGAAAAAATTGACACCATAAGGGCAAACATCCCACAGTCACAGTTTGATTTCACAGATAGCCCCCATCCTGTTAATGTTCTCCAGTATTTTACACCAGTGACATCCTCCCAACTGTCTGAGGTGATCTCACAGATGAAGCCCACTGTCTGTCCCTCAGACATCATTCCTTCGTGCCTTTTTAAAGATGTTTTCCCTTCCGTTTGCCCCCTGATTTTAGCCAAAGTTAACAGCTCGCTAAAAAATGGTGTTGTCCCTTCTTGTTTTAAACATGCCACTGTACAACCACTTTCAAAAAAGCCAAGCTTAGATCCTTGTATCCTAAAGAATTACTGGCCCATATCCAAGCTACCTTTTTTGTCTAAGAGCTTGGAAAAAGTGGTTGCTTCTCAGCTTTTATCCTATTTGAACACGTTTGATATCTTTGACAAATTTCAATCTGGTTTTAGAGCTCTACACAGCACCGAGTCTGCCTTGCTGAAGGTACTCAATGATATCTTGCTGTGTACTGACTCTGGGTCCAGTGCTGTTTTAGTCTTACTTGACCTTAGTGCCACTTTTGATACTATTGATCATGACATCCTTTTAACTCGCCTGAAGAACTGTGTTGGTCTACAGGGCCCAGTTTTAAATTGGTTTACTTCATACCTGAAGGATCTAACTTTTTCTGTTCATTTGGGAAACTACACATCATCCTCTACCCCCATCAAATGTGGTGTCCCCCAAGGTTAAATTCTAGACCCTCTTCTCACTTCGCATGCTACCATTTGCCTCAATTCTACAAAAACACAATATTCAATGCCATTGCTATGCAGATGACACACAGTTGTACCTGCCTGTGACAACAGACAACACCTCACTAACCAATCTGTTCAACTGCCTGGATGATATTAAAATCTGGATGGCTACTAATTTTCTTCAATTAAATGACGACAAAACTGAAGTAATGGTATTTGGATCCCTCTGTTCTGTAGCCAGCCTGACAATTGCACTTGGCCCTCTATCTGCGAATGTTCACAGGACAGTGAGAAATCTTGGCATTTTAATGGACAGTTCACTGAGTTTTAACAGTCAAGTCAGCAGTGTGGTGAAGGGAAGCTATTATCAGCTCCGAACCATAGCCAAACTAAAGCCACTTTTATCTTCTACTGATTTTGAAACTCTCATTCATTCCTTTATTTCATCCCGTTTGGACTATTGCAACTCTTTGTACACAGTTTTAACCCAGTCTAGCATTAATAGGCTACAAATGGTCCAAAATGCAGCAGCTAGGCTTTTAACTGGTACTAAAAAGAGAGAACATATCTCGCCTGTCTTGGCTCATCTCCACTGGCTACCAATTAAATATAGAATCGACTTTAACATTTTACTTTTTGTTTTTAAAGCTCTCAATGGTCTTGCTCCATCTTATATAACAGAGCTTTTAACCCCCTACTCTCCCCTAAGGTCACTCAGGTCATCCTCCCAGCAACTCCTCATGTCCCCCCACTCACACTTTAAAAGCAGAGGTGACCGGGCCTTTTCTGTTTTTGCCCCAAAGCTTTAGAATAGTCTCCCACCCCACATCAAATCCTGCCCAACCATTGGCAGTTTTAAATCTAATTTGAAAACCTACCGTTTTACCCTTGCTTTTAGTTCAGTCTGACACAGTTTTTCTTTTTTATCCTGTTCTTATTTTAATCTTATTGTTTCTATTTATTCAAGTCGTATTTGTTGTTTTGATTTCTATTTATTTACTTATTTTAATTTGTGTATTTATTGATCATCTTTATCCTTGACTCTTAATGTCTTTTTTTTTAACTTGTCTTATATTCCTTGCCCTTTTTATGCTGTAGCCTGTGTCCTGCTCTGATTTCTAAATGTCTTTTTACTGCCTTTATCTGTGAAGCAGTTTGGGTCAACTGCTGTTGTTTTTAAATGTGCTATATAAATAAACTGACTTGACTTGACAAAAGGTCACACCCTGGACAGGTCACCAATCTATTACAGGGCTAACACAGGGAGACAGATCAATACTAACTTTCACACTCACATTCACATCTCTGGGCATTTTAGAGTTGCCAGTTGACCAAATCTGCATGTCTTTGGACTGTCAGAGGAAATCGAAGCACCTGGAGCAAACATGCAAACTCTACATAGAAAGGCTCCAGTCAACCAACAGGCTCGAACCCAGAACCTTCTTTCTGTGAGGTGAGCATGATGACCACCATGTCACCCGCAAGTCAAAAGTCAAAGACCTTCCCATGCCAGGGCCTGGTCTTCCCAGGCAGTCTCCCATCCCAGTACTAACCAGGCCCTTAAGGCACATTGGGCAGCTCCAATCTCCACATCTATAGCCCTCAGCCTCTCACCAATACAACTAGAGTTACAGTGGAGGGCTGGTCTTGTGGTAACCGTGAGAGTTTGACTCCCCACTTGCATTGGTATTGCAGTGTGCCTTGCCAGATGGCAGTAGGTACCATTTTTATGATGGTCTTTGGTGCCAACCACAAGGGGGTTAATTAAAAGTTGTAAAAATCCAGTGGTGTACAAATTTCTTGTTTATTTAGTTAGGGCTAGGTTCTTGCCTGAATTGATAATCACATCATTAGTTTCTCTCTGGTTAATCAGACACAAGGTACACCACTGCTCTTACTGGAGTAGTTGGGGGTTAGGCAGTCAAGCCTGTTGGTTCAAGGAATTGAACCAGTGACCTTTTGGTGCTGAAGCTGTTTCCTCTAACCATTTGGCCATGGCTTCCCCCAAGTTCTTGTTTATAAAGATCTGGATAAGGGACGAACTTGTCCAGACTAAATGGCGACAGCAGTAAATGGTTATAAAGAAGACAGATTTGAAGTGCATGCAATTTGTTTCACACTGGCGCTTCGTGTTAATGCTGCTGACTAGCACCATGGACTCAGAACAGATAATAGCAAATGAGACTTTTTCTTTTTTTATCATTCGAAGAGAATAAATGTAAACTGCTTTGTCCATTCGAGAACAAGCCATGGCATCAGGTCACTAATCAAACCAGAGGGGGTAAATGAGGTAGGACAGTGTCTCTGACCCTAGAGCTAGTCTCTGAGCTGATCAGCTGCCTTCAGCTATAATAATTATCTTTAGTATAAGCACGCAGGTAATTATAGAAAATCATGCATGCTGATTGGTTAAGACATTCGGACTATTTCTCGATAATTGCCTCAAGTGACTTGGCAAAATGGTGGCCAATTGCTTCATCATCATAAGTGAGGGAGGATTACAGATGATGAAAGAAAATGCTGTTCCTAAAAGCACTAAAGATGCTCTGAAGTTTGGTCTAAAGCTATTCAAAGGTAGGGTGGAATTGGGATTTATTTTATCAATTTCAAAACAAAGTATTTTATGTGACTCGGTGTAGATTAGTGACAGAAGTCTGTGCTGCACTGTTATTACAGTTGCATGAAGCTTTTGAAGTTTGAAATAAATTATTTTATTAAAATAATCACCTGTGTATTTGTATTAAAACAATTATCCACCTCAGGCTCAGTGGGTATCAGGGAATAATGATCTTGACTTCTGTGAATAATTGTTAAACATTATTTGCTGTGATTGGGTTTGATACAGAAGCCGAACTGGTTTATGTTTCGAAACTCGGGGTTGAACTATGGCACGGTTTTGCTGAAATGTTTGGACTGATCTGCCAGTTAAGGACCGCTGTGTCAAAGAATACTTTACATGAATTCAAACAAATCATTAATTAACATTTGAATATTTTCAAATGTACACAAAATCCTCAATTTTTCAGTTTTAATTAATCTGATGTTGGTTTTAATCATCTCCTACATATGTCCTTGGAGTATAAATATAAAGCTGAACATACTGAATGTAAAATCCTTTCATGAAACAGTCTACTTGTATCGAAACCTCGTTGTCATCATCACTCATGGTGTGCCGCAAGGCTCCATTTTGGGGCCTTTGCTCTTCAATTTATACATGAACAACCTACTAAGATCCATTGGAAACTGTCAAGTGGAGTCATAAGTAGATGACACAAAGATCTATCTTTCCTTTGCCCTGTGGTTACTGAAGAAAGTGTACATCAAATCTCTCAAGACCCTCACAAAGTTGGTGAGCAGTGTTGCTCCAATAAATTACTTATCAACCCAGACAAGACAAAACTCATGTTCTTTGGAATTAAACAGATATTAAATACTGTTTCTGTCCCCTTCCTGGGTCAAGACCTGGTTCCTGTCACATCATGCAAAGACTTGGACGTCACCTTGGACCCAAGCCTGTCATTCAATGATCACATTAACCCTTTGACATCATTGCTACTGTCTGGATTATGCCAAATGAACAGAATTAGGCACTTCTTCTCAAGGGATGTTCTCCAACTCATTGTAAACGCCCTGATTTTTAGCAAGTTATTTTACTGTTCCACCATGGTCTGGTACTACTAAAGGAAACATCCAAAACCTTCAACTTATACAAAACTTTGCTGCACGAATTATAACAGGGGTAGGAAAGTTTGATCACATTTCGCCCTCATTAAAGGTTAGTGGTTATCAGTTGAGTACCTTCTACGATTTTGTGATGTTACCATGATGTACAAATGCTTAAATCATATGGCGCCTGATTACCTCTGCCAGAAATTAGCCAAGAGATCTAATACACACATTTACAACACAAGAGGAAAGGACAGTATCAATCCTTGACTTGCAAGTGACATCAAAGCAAAATAGAAACCCGGATGTAGGCCATGTTGGTGGATATACAAATGTGAGGTCAAGCGACATTTCATAGCCATGCGTGCACAACTCTCTTTGTTTTTCCACTGCTTTAAGTGTTCTTTTAGCGCTGCCATATCTTTGTGCTGTGTATGGTTGTGGTCACAACAGTACTCATGACCGTGGCACGTTCTAATTTATTAGAATTCCATCTGTGATTTGGAAAGAGGGCAAGGAAACTCTGAGACTTAGTATGGAGGACACTTCGTCCAATGATCATTTCGTTCAATGCCATTTCATCCAATAGTTAAAGGACAGGGGACATGAAACATAAATGCACGCTATATCAGTTTCTTTCCATTAAAAATATGAAATAATTGCATCAACAAATACAAAATTATCTATTAAATTCAGCAAAATCGTTATATTCGTGATGATTATATGGCATTTCTGCTCAAGCTCCGATATGCATATTTTACAACCGGAAGAGCCGCTGTCACGTGATCATACGTCACAAAAACTTTCGGGTACAGCACAAGCGGGTAGATGAATATGGAGAAGTGTGAATCGTGATGATGACGAATGCGACAAAATAGTTTTTGTGTCTTGGATGACAAGAAAATTGTTTCGTTTTTAGAGTGTTTAACGTATATTGAACATCATGGTGTATTGCGACCTCCCAGTCAGTCAGACGCGCTGTTACTCCTGTTAGCAATGTAGCTAGGCTCAGTATGGCCAATGGTATTTTTTGGGGCTGTAGTTAGATGCAACCAAACTCTTCCATGTTTTTCCTGTTTACATAGGTTTATATGACCAGTGACATGAAACAAAGTTCAGTTACACAAATTGAAACGTGGCGATTTTCTATGCTATGGAAAGTCCGCACTATAATGACAGGCGTACTAACACCTTCTGTGCGCTTCGACAGCGCATTGATACCTTCATTCGGAGTTGTACCATTATTTTTTAGACAGGGCGGACGGACCAGGGCATTCGCCCACCTGGCCGTGCCCGACGAGGAGCGCTCTCGGCCGTCTTGGGAGGCAGACGGCAGCCCCTCCTGGAAGTGTGGTTTTACCATGGGCCTCATGCGGTAAGGATTAGTATTATAATTTTGGGTGTATCAATTATTGATTATCATAATTCTGACTCGTTTCGCCATTTTGAATGTTTTCATCTCGGACTCTGGAAGCATTGTATCTCAATCAATCTCGAAAAATATCAGCAAAAAAAATAGCTTGCAACGGACTTTAGCTAGATCTATGATGAACTTTCAATGTATGATACAAAAATAATACTTCTTTCAACAGATCATTAGCCTTTGAGCAGAATTGTTTTTAACTTACCAGGAAGTGTTATCGAGCTGACCGCTTTCAGTTTCATGGGGATTGAATGAACTCTCACTCTCAGAATCATCTGACCCGTCAGAGTAAAGACAAGATCCATGTTCATGTGAATTTCCAGCTATCGGTTCGAATTGATAGGGTCTAACTTCACATCTCTGTGAAACATCGGGAATATCACTGTCGATGGTGTCCATTTCGGTAACCTGTTTACATTAGATTCCCAAGCGCTGGCTCCTTGAAAAGTTTTTGTGACGTCACGGGTCACGTGACCGCTTAGCTAATTAACAAATCATTGTTTTACGCTGATGTATAAAAAAGTTGAATAATGTGATGATTTTCAAATTTTTGACGCCCTGCAGTGATTTAGATGGCATTTCTTATGTCCTTTATACATAATTATACCCAGAAAAAATCCATGTCCCATGTCCTTTAAGACATTTTGTCCAAAGCCTTTTTCATATGCACTATCAATTATTTTATATTTAAGGTATTTTGGTGTTCACAAATGAAAGTCCCACGAGAGCACTGCTCCACGCCTAAAGATTTAACACGATCCAGCTGGTTTTAAAAATTAATAACTCAGCCAACAGAGCTCACAGTGAAGCTAAATTTTACAAGCACCTCCCTCTAAGCCTCCCCCTTTGAAAGAGCATGGTCTCGGGTCAGTAGGACTGCACCTCGGCCCGGGATTCGTGAACGAAGCCCCCACGAGAGCGCTGCTCCACGCCTGAAGATTTAATATGATCCAGCCGGAAACATAGACATGCAAGCGAGCAGCCTGCAGTGACAAAGGCGTGAACTCATCCCAGGGTCAGCAAGTGGCACAGGCCAATGTGGCTACACCCTTTCGTACGCTCTTTAGTGTTGAAGTGCACGTACTATGACACTCATTTGCTTTACAAAAATTCCATTGAGAATTCCTCCTTTTTTTGAACAAACAAATGCCTGAAATATAAAATAATTGATAGTGCATATGAAAAAGGCTTTGGACGAAATTACCTGTATTCGTACTCGATGGTTGGTAGAAGCATCTTATCTTCAGAAAAGTCTGACTTTTTTAAATAATATTGGTCAAAACCCATACATATCTATCTTCTCTTTGTATCAAATATTCGTTCGATCCTTCAAATCATGGTAATACTGAGAAAATTCAGCATTGTTTACCGACACGCTTTCAGCAGCTGCCATCCGAGTTGCTTTGTATACCCACCATCATTGCGGATGCTCATGTCATAGCACATTTTGATCACATGGTTGCAAATCATCTATACACCATGGTGTCGCACAAAGACAGCCTGATGCTTCTTCTTCTTCTTCTTCCATGGACCCAATTCGTGAAACTCTTTACCTAACACAGTTAGAGACTCCAGTACCATTTGTGCTTTCAAGAGGAGTGTTAAAGAATTTTTAAGGAACAATGACAGTTAATACTTGTATGTAAAATTCATACGGGCGGCTTGGTGGTAGCGAGGGCCTTTCTGTGTGGAGTTTGCATGTTCTCCCCGTGTCTCCGGTTTCACCCACAATCCAAAGACATGCAGTTAGGTTGACGTGGGGCGGCCTTGGGCTGAGGTGCCCTTGAGCAAGGTACCGAACCCCTGACTGCTCCCCGGGCGCTCTGGTGTGGCTGCCCACTGCTCTGGGTGTGTGTGTGTGTGTTCACTGCTTCAGATGGGTTAAATGCAGAGGATGAATTTCACTGTGCTTGAAGTGTGCATGTGACAAATAAAGGTTTCTTCTTTTTCTTTTTTCTTCTTCTTTCATATATTGAGATTCCTATGCTTTTAGAATTATTATATATTGTTTAACTTATTTTTGTCAATTAATTTCTGAAAATCCCTTGGGGGAGGAAGTTAATAAAATTGTATTGTCTTGTATTGTATGTTCTATCATAGTGAGCTTTCAACACAAAACAGGTGGATTACAGTTGAACAATAAGAGCACATTTATTTAAAAAATAATCACAGTTAAAAAACATGATGTCTATGAAGTTCCTAAAGGACACCAGGATATATTTTTGTCTAAAGTGTGATCTTGAATCTGGATTTGAATGCTGTTGTAAACCTGTCATCTTTAAGAATTGAATTACACACCCAATCCTGAAAATACAAAAGCTAAAAACGATGTGCATGGACGAGAATTATCTCAGATCCTCTATAAGCTTTTCCAGCATTGTTACACATTAGAGGAAGAAACTCTTGCTTGGTTATTATCTGTGAATTGGGTGTGAGTGCCAATACTTTTAAAACCATCATTCTATTGAAGGTCCTCATGTGTTTCAGGTGAAAAAATAATATGACTCACTGCATGTTTTTTTTTATTTGCTTTATATATTCATTTTCACTCACTTTCTTTGTCTTTTATCATCTTTCTAATCAATCCCAGTGACGACCATATGGACCTCATGGACCTGTCTCCGCAGGAAGTGGTTTGCTCACTCTCTGTGGCGCGAACACCACCCGAACACACCACAAACAGCTTGTCCATTACAGCCCACTCTTTAGAAAGGCTTTGTCTCAAATCACCTCATCAACAGCAGGCTGGAATGATCACGCTCTTCCCCAATGAGGGACTCGTCTTGTTAAAACTCAAGCCCTTTCATCGACCTCAATCTCTCTGGCTAATAACATACACCTTCCTCCTGGTTTTCTCTTCCTGTCTCGTCCTGATGTGATCTAATTCAGGTGGATCTCTTCGAATAATAACCTATAGTCATGGTCAGAGGAACAGAGTAGATGTTTGAAGTGGAGGGAAATAATACTTATAATACGGTACTTCTTGATTTATGACTAAAGTCTGCTAAGTTACGCAATTCACTTATCAACAATCGGGTGTTAAGACGACACAGAGTTACTTTTACTCTTATTATTTTTCTATAACAACACTTTATTCCTCTGATACCACACCAATTATGTTCTTATTCATTAAAGAATGAAACATCATACTTTTTGTCCGTTTATAGTTGCATGTAATGTTGTCGAACATCCATGAAACAAGTTAGCTCCTGTTCTCACTTAGTTATAGCAGCTATAAATAGTCTTTCCCTCACCAAGCTATCTTTTGTTTTCCTTCCATCAATGTTAAATACATTTCAGTATTTAAGAGAATGAGTTGTTGCTGTAGAAACGATGACGTATTAGAATGACTGCCTTAAAGCTAGACGGCCTTTCGAATTTATAAAATTGGTGCAATTTAGTTCCGTCTGAAATGTGGTCATTGTGATAAATGTTTATTTCTGTAATATTTCACAAAATATCAGGCCATTCTGTGGCTGGGAAGTTATTTAATTTGAGGGGATTAAAGCAAATACTGTGCATAAAATTGCTCGCTTGGCGCAGTCAAGCAGACAGAGGAAGTCCATGTGTGTATCCACAGGTTTACCACCTTCTTCTTCTTCTTTTGGGTTTTACGGCAGCTGGCATCCACAGTGTTGCATTACTGCCATCTACAGGTTTACCTTTGAGCGTGCACTGACAGTTCCATCATTCTGTCGCTAAACGAACAGCTGATCACACCAAGGTGCTCGCTGAGTGCCGATATTTATTAGTTTGGTCCTGCGTTTCCTTTCCTTCGTATATAACATAACGTCTTTTCTTCTTGCTTTCTTTCCGTTACAGTAGTCGGTCTTTCACGTTTCATTCACACACTCACGTCCTCCATTTTTTTCTCCTGTTTCAAATTTGTATCCCACAATGCCTTGTGCGAAAGGGGAAAGCCCACCACATGATGTGCTGCATGACGTACTGTAGTATCTTGAATTGGGTCATGGTGAAGCAGGAAAAAATCTCATCTCATCTCATTATCTCTAGCAGCTTTATCCTTCTACAGGGTCGCAGGCAAGCTGGAGCCTATCCCAGCTGACTACGGGCGAAAGGCGGGGTACACCCTGGACAAGTCGCCAGGTCATCACAGGGCTGACACATAGACACAGACAACCATTCACACTCACATTCACACCTACGGTCAATTTAGAGTCACCAGTTAACCTAACCTGCATGTCTTTGGACTGTGGGGGAAACCGGAGCACCCGGAGGAAACCCACGCGGACACGGGGAGAACATGCAAACTCCACACAGAAAGGACCTCGCCGGCCACGGGGCTCAAACCCGGACCTTCTTGCTGTGAGGCGACAGCGCTAACCACTGCACCACCGTGCCACCACAGGAAAAAATAGCAGAGAATTTAGGGTCACGTGGAGATAAATTCATTAATTGTTCCATTTAAAAAAAAAACTAATAAAATTGGAAGTCTCTGATTTCCCAAGATATCCCAGGTGTTAAACAGACTTCCTGCTTAAGTAATGCTGTTCTTCTTAAGGGGAAGCCATAGCCTAATGGTTAGAGAAGCAGCTTTGGGACCAAAAGCTCACTGGTTCAATTTCCTTAACTAGCAGGAATGGCTGAAATGTCCTTGCCCAAGGTGCCTAACCCCCAAACGCTCCCCAGGCTGGTGTGTGTGTTGTACCCTACTCTGGATAAGAGCATCTGTTAAATGCCTGTAATGTAATTGTTAGCTAGAGAGTCCATTTGATTCTGTGGTGAAAGTGATAAGGACCCTGTATAAACTAAGCTCTTGATGCTAATCAGTGCCCAAGCTCTCCTCTTGTTTAAGTTTACAATGTACTTGGAACCGTTTTTTCTGGCCCCAGAGCCAGTTCTTTGTCAGTGGAAACAGAAAACCCAGTTCCAAACTAAGCACTGGCCCTGAATCAGCCCTGGAACTGCTTTGGTGGAAAAAGGGCAATGGAGGATGCTTGGACTGATAAAAGAAACAGACTCTCTGTTGCAATGGTGAAGGCTGAGCTTCAAGTCAGGCTAAACTTTCAGTTGTCCTGTACTGAGTTCAAGACATTCACTGAAAATCAGCCAGGACTCATAGCAGCAGCAAAGAAAAACACCAAATATAAATGGAAGATTAGGTAAGGTTTTGGTGAATTAAATGAAATAGTGTAGTGTAGTACATACTCCTGTATGTACTGTATGTACTCAGTTATATCAGTTACATGTCCTCCTATGTATTTGTTTAGCCAAGAGCAGCAAGCAGCAGAGGCACAGGCAAGCACAAGCAAAGCACACACCACACTAAGCAATCAGGTAAGCTGTTTGACACTACACCTTACATTGTTACATTCAGGTATTCTTAGATACAATGAAAAATTAGATTATTTATTTTTATTCCACATAAGCAAACAAACAGAACTTAATTATGTATTCCCCTTTTACCTGTGCCCACTACTGCCCCCAGGTGTCCACAACCAAAAACTGTTGGAAATAAACCAAAATAATGAAGACCTGCTATATTATGTAAAGCAATTAACGAAACAAATAACTAGCAAAAGCGTCATTTTTACTAATTAGAGCAATACAATTTCAGCGTAGAAGGGCGATTTTTGTCTTGGGTTAGATGTGCGAAGGGCGCCGTTGCTTATAAGCAAAAAGGTCGATTGGATGGTCGAAATGTCCAGGATTTTTGACAGACACAGGTGGCAACCCTAAAGAAAACCGCAAACATTTCTCGCTAGTGTGGACAGATGCACTAAACTGTACCAGTATACTTTGTATCGATACAGTTATACCACTATCGTACAGGTATATATGTGAACACAGCATTAGTTAGCAAAAGGTGCCTCAGGTGAGTACAACTAGCGCACTCCAAAGAGATTCACTGTGACTAGTGGCCCTTTTCCACGACCCTTTTTCAGCTCACTTCAGCTCGCTTCAGCTCACTTCAGCCCGACACGGCTCGCGTTTCGACTACCAAAAAACAGCACGACTCAGCTCGCTTCAGCCCTGCTTAGCCCCTAAAACTCGCACGGTTTTGGAGTGGGGCTGAAGCGAGCCAAACCGTGCCAAGTGAGGCTGGGGGCATGAGCAGACACTCCCCTGTGCACTGATTGGTGAGGAGGAGTGTCCTCACATGCCCACACACGCCCCGCGAGCGCGCTGGGATCTGTAAACACCGCAAACCCGGAAGAAGAAGAATTACGAATTACGAGAATTTCTGAAGCCTTATGCGCCTCGCCTCATCTATACGCTCTTGCCAGTATCTGTCCGCGTTGTCGGTGACAACAAGCCACAGCACCAAGACCAGCAACACTAACGACTCCATGTCCTCCATGTTTATTGTTTACTATTCGGGTCGTGAGACTACCGCTTAAAAGGTCACTGATGTCACTGTTTGCGCTGCTTAACGACATCACCTGACGTCCACCCACTTTCGCTAACTCCACCCAATGTGTCCACCCACTTCCAGCCAGCACAGTTCAGCGCGGTTGTAGTCGAAATGCAACTCCAACAGCCCTGCTCAGCCCGACTCAGCACGGCACGGCTCAGCCCGACTCAGCCGCGTTTGTAGTGGAAAAGCGGCATAGCTTCAAACTGAATGAATAATACGCTTCATTTTGTCTTCGCAAAGATGCTATATATGTCAAATTCATCTGTTGCATACAAAATACTGTTACAGCAAAATACTATAAACTTTTTTTGAATCTTTGGTTAACATTAGCTCAATAGCAAAGATGAACAAAGCTCGGGTTTCTAATTCTTTTATTATTCACATAAAATAATGTTCATAAACCTGAGAGGATTTCTAAAAGGATTTTACTGCTAAATGCTAGCTGGCTAACTAAAATGAGCTACTATACAGGAATTCTGAAAGGATGATTTTTTTTCCATAAATGCTAGCATGAGTCAAGCAGGATTTAAAAACATATTCATATGTCTGTTTAATGCTAGTTAGCGCAACAAAATGAGCTAGCTTCACAGGAATCTTTGGGAGGATTTTTTAGCTCACAATCATAATTTTCATATCACAATACAAACTCATACTCAACATACAACATTCACTGCTAATACTGGTAGGCTAGCAAAGAGCTAACAACTGTATTTCTGAGAATAATTTAAAATCATATTTTTGAGTGTTTCTGTTTTTTTTCCCCGTTAACACTAGCCAGCTGGCTAAACCAACCTGACAGGAATTCTCAGAGAAAACTTGAAGTTAACTTTTCTTCTGCTTAATGCGAGTGAGATAATGAAGATTAGCTACATTTTTACAGGAATTCTGAGAGGATTGTCCAAATACTTCACTGATAAGCATTAGTGAACTTCATGATAAATTTTAAGTCATACCTGTACTTATGGTTTAACGCTGGCAGGCTAGCCAAGATGTGCTAACCGAACAGAATTTCTAAGAATAATTATAAATCATATTTCTAAATATTTCTGGTTTAGACTGTTAATAGACTGGTTTCACCCTCCTTGACAACCGTTGTCAAGGATGAACTCAGAGGACAAACAGTTGCTCAGTTAGATTAGATTAGATTAGATTAGATTAGATTAGATTAGATTAGATTAGATTAGATTAGATTAGATTAGATAAAACTTTATTGATCCCTTTGGGTGGGTTCCCTCAGGGAAATTAAGATTCCAGCAGCATCATTACAGATAAACAGAGAAAAGAAATAGAGAGAACTTCTAGATAAATTAAAATAAATTAAGTATTTACATATACAAATATAAAAGAATAAGATATGGGGAAGAGAGGAAGGGGAGGGGGGAAGGGGGGAGAAGTGGGGTTAGGGTAAGTGTGTGTGTGTGGGGGGGCAGGAAAGATATTGCACTTTATATTGCACATTATATTGCACATTGTCCAGTATTGCTTATTGTTAGGCTAGGCTACTGCTCCTTCCCGTCCGTCCTCTGTCCTCCTGTCACCCCTCCTCCCCCCCAGAGAGGAGTTGTACAGTCTGATGGCGTGAGGGACAAGGGAGTTTTTGAGTCTGTTCATCCTGCACTTTGGAAGGAGCATTCTGTCACTGAACAGGCTCCTCTGGTTGCTGATGACGGTGTGCAGAGGGTGACTGGCATCGTCCATGATGTTCAATAGTTTGTCCATAGACCTCTTCTCTGCCACCATCACCAGAGAGTCCAGCTTCATGCCGACCACAGAGCCGGCCCGCCTGATCAGTTTGTCCAGCCTGGATGTGTCCTTCTTGGATGTGCTGCCCCCCAGCACACCACGGTGTAAAACAGGACACTGGCGACCACAGACTGATAGAACATCCACAGGAGTTTCCTGCAGATGTTAAAGGACCACAGCCTCCTAAGGAAGTATAGCCTGCTCTGTCCCTTCCTGTATAAGTGATTGGTGTTGCAAGTCCAGTCCAGCTTGCTGTCCAGCCACAGCCCAAGGTACTTGTAGGAATCCACAGCCTCCACCTCGACTCCCTCGATCAGAACTGGTCGTGATCTTGGTCTGGACCTCCCAAAGTCAATGACCAGCTCCTTGGTCTTTGAGGTGTTGAGCTGCAGATGGTTTCTGTTGCACCACACAGCAAAGTCCCTCACCAGGTTCCTATACTCCTCCTCTCTGTCATCACTGATACACCCAAAGATGGCTGTGTCATTGGCAAACTTCTGAATGTGACACAGCTCCAAGTTGTAGCAGAAGTCCACGGTGTACAGGGTGAAGAGAAGAGGGGCCAGCACCGTGCCCTGGGGTGCTCTGGTGTTGCTAATTACAGTGTCAGACATGATGTCCTTCAGTCTGACATACTGCGGCCTGTCATTGAGGTAGCTGGAGATCCAGGTGATCAGGCAGACTCACATCCTGTTCAGTTTGTCCTGAAGCAATAGGGGCTGGATGGTTTTGAAGGCACTCAAGAAGTCCAAGAAGAGGATCCTCACTGTGCCATTTCCCTTATCCAGATGCGAGTGGGCTCGGTGTAGCAGGTAGAGGATGGCGTCTTCCACACCAACACCTGCCCTGTACACAAACTGCAGACAGTCCTGGGCATGTTGTACTGATGGTCTGAGGAGGCTGAGGAAGAGCTGCTCCAACGTCTTCATCAGATGTGAAGTGAGTGCCACCGGTCGGAAGTCATTCAGCTCGCTGGGCCGATTCTTTTTGGGAACTGGAACAATACATGATTGATGTCTTCCAGAGGGTTGGCACTCTCCCCAGCTGCAGGCTGAGGTTGAAGATGTGTTGGAGTGGTTCACCCAGTTCAGCAGCGCAGGTCTTCAGTAGTCATGGACACACCTTGTCCGGGCCTGCTGCTTTCCTGGGGTGAAGCTTCCTCAGTTGACCTCTGATCTGGTCTGCAGTAATGCATAGAGGAGTCTGTGTTGAGGTGGGGGAGGAGGGGGAGAAGGGGGCTGCTGTGATGACTGGGGGGAGGTGTGTTGAGGGAAGGAGAGATGGCTGCAGTGAGGGAGAGGGTGGGGGGATGTGGGCTGGTTGAACCAATTGAAGGCACTTGAGAAGTCCAAGAAGAGGATACTCACTGTGCCATTTCCCTTATCCAGATGTGAGTGGGGTGAAGCTGGGCGGCACGGTGGTGTAGTGGTTAGCACGGTCACCTCACAGCAAGAAGGTTCCGGGTTTGAACCCAGTGGCCAGCGAGGGCCTTTCTGTGTGGAGTTTGCATGTTCTCCCCGTGTCTATGTGGGTTTCCCCCACAATCCAAAGACATGCAGTTAGGTTGATGTGGGGCGGCCTTGGGCTGAGGTGCCCTTGAGTAAGGTACCGAACCCCTGACTGCTCCCCGGGCGCTCTGGGCTGGCCACTGCTCTGGGTGTGTGTGCGTGTGTGTTCACTGCTTCAGATGGGTTAAATTCAGAGGATGAATTTCACTGTGCTTGAAGTGTGCATGTGATGAATAAAGGTTTCTTCTTCTTGAAGAAGTCATTCAACTTGTTTGCCCTCTCCACTGTCCCCTCAATGACTCTGGTCTTTGTATTGTGGCCTATGATAGTTTTCACAACTTCCCAGACCTCCCTCATGCTGTTCTCCTTCAGCTTCTGCTCCACCTTTCTCCTGTAGCTGTCCTTAGCTTCCCTCATGCAGCGTTTCACCTCCTGCTGTGCTGCTTTCATCGCCTCCCTATCCCTGCTCCTGAAGGCAGCCTTCTTCCTGTTGAGGACAGCTTTGACTTCCTGTGTTACCCATGGCTTGTTATTAGGGTAACACCATACAGTCTTAGTGGGGGAGACCACGTCTGCACAGAAGTTGAGGTAATCTGTCAGACAGTGTGTCAGCCCCTCTATGTCCTCACAGTGTGGGCTAAGCAGCACATCCCAGTCCGTGATGTCATAACAGTCTCTGAGGGCATCTTCCATTTCAGTGGACCACCTCCTGATGGAGCTAGTTGTTGCAGGCTGCCTTTGAACCAGGGGGGTGTACTTCGGCTGTAGAAGAACCAGGTTGTGGTCAGACTTCCACAGTGGAGGGAGGGGTGTGACTCTGTATGCATCCCTCACATTAGCATACAGCAAGTCAATTGTCCTGTTGTTCCTTGTTGGACAATCCACAGCCTGGTAAAAAGCAGCCAAAGTAGAGTCCAAAGTAGCATGATTAAAGTCCCCAGAAATGATGATAAATGCCTCAGGGTGCTGTGTCTGCAGCCTTGCTGTGACAGAGTGAATCCTCTCACATGCAGCGGCTGCATCTGCCTTTGGAGGGATGTAAACACAGATGGTGATCACGTGACTGAACTCCCTCGGCAGATAATATGGCCGCAGGCTAACGGCTAGCAGCTCCAAGTCCGGGCAACATAAAACTGTCTTTACAGAGATATGTCCCGGGTTACACCAGCGGTTGTTAACATAAATGATGAGTCCCCCACCTTTGCTTTTCCTGCATGTGTTAGTGTCTCTGTCGGCTCTCACAGCAGTGAATCCCCGCAGGTCCAAATTAGCATCCGGTACAAGGTGTGTTAGCCATGTCTCCGTAAAGATAAATAAGCTGCTCTCCCGATAAATCCGCTGGTTGTTCAGAGCGGAAAGCTCGTCAACTTTATTCAGCAGCAAGTTCACATTCCCCATGATAACGGAGGGAATGGATGGTTTGCTGCGCCGCCGGTTGTCCACTAGCCTAGCCTTTAGCTTAGCTCCAGCTTTGCAGCCCCTGGGTTTCCTCCTCAACTCAGCCGGGATGGGGCGTCATATCCCGGCTCATCCCATTGTTTTCAGGGCCAGCAGCTCCTCTCTCGAATAAGTGAGAAAACTGGCTCCTGGTTGCATGTTAAAGTTAAATATATCCATGTTATATAAGTAAAGCACACTATGTCTTTGTAAGAAGAGCAAAAAAGTTAAAAAAGGTGGAAAAAAGAGGTTTAAAGAGCTAAAAACTACAGAGCTACTGGAGAGGCAGCCATCTCACACAGTGCCCAAACTATGTTTTTCTATGTTAAAATGTTTAAACTATGTTTGCAATGTTTACACCAGAGACTGTAAAAATAATGGACAAAGCCTCTGTGACATCACTCATAGGATTTCTCAAGAGTGGGTTTGACGCTAAGGAGGCTATGGGCATCACCATCTTGGCAGCACCTGACTTCCAGCTAGTCCATAAATGGAGAGAGGGGTGGGGATAGTGAAGCCTGGCTGCTGGAATAGTATGGCTGGAACACATCTATCCTCGAAGCTCACAAGCTAGCCAACAAGCTACTGGCTAAAAGAAAAGAAGCCACTCCATAAGATACAGACCATAACATCAACAGCTGGTTTACAAAAAAAAAAGCTTGATAAATTATTTGAATTTGGTGAGTTCTGAGGTAATGTCGGCTAGCAGCTAGCAAGATGACACAAACCCAGCTGTTGCTGAAATCAGCTCCACCCCAATTATGCATAAAGGTATGGCTCAATATAACTTAAACTGTTGAATTATATAAAAATTCACCCCCCGCACACTTGTCATGAAGAGAGCTATAGAGACCGAAACTGTTTTTTTGTACCAGACTGTATATGTTTGTTTTCACTGTAAAGTTGGACACTTTAACATGGGGGTTGATGGGAATTGACTCGCTTTTAAAGCCAGACTCAAGTGGCCATTCGAGGAACTGCAGATTTTAGCACTTCCGGATTGGCTTCACTTTTCATTGTTTTCGTGTCACTTGCCTAATAATGGCTTATTTTCCAGATATTTTGATAAAATAGATTGTAAAGAGTTGAAGGATCATTATTTGGAGAAAAAATAAACTTACTGCATAATCCGCAATGACGAACACAATGCAATACCCATGTGCAGATCGATCTAATGGCCCGATGAGATCCATACCAATTCTTTCGAAGGGGATCTCGATTAATGAGAGGGGGCGCAATGGCACTTTTGGCATGGCCACTGGATTCACCACCTCACATTTGCGACATGCCACACACCACCTGCAGACATCAGCACAAATCCCTGGCTAATAGAAATAGGCCATGAGATGATTCAGTGTTTTATCCTGCCTCAAATGCCCAGCAATAGGATTATGATGAGCTGCATGGAATAAAAGTTCCCTATGGTTCTACGAGACCAACAACTGTGTCATCTTTTCTTTTGTTTGAGTGTTCTGTGTCACTTGATAGAGCCTATCGTTAATAATAGAAAAGTACAAGAAAGAAAGCACAAATGTTAGGTTGAAGGATTTGGCCATCAATTACTTTCACTTGGTCAAAAGTGTGTCTCAGAGACTCATCACGCACCTGTTCCAATGGGAAATCCCCTAAGGGGTTCCCCAGAGAGGGAGGAGGGCTCTACCCACTCTCTGTGTCATCATGACATAGAGCTGATGTGAAGGGGCCTGATACCTCCTCCCTAACCAATGTTGTGGTGGGATTTCCCTGTGACATGCTACTGCAGGACCCACCCACTACTATCTGTTTCATTAATGTTTTAAACCCCAGCCAATTGGTTCCCAAGATCAGTGGATGGGTGAAGCTTGGGCAACCACTGCCTCTACATTATACTTTTCTCCCTGGAAATAAATAATGATGGGCATTAGCGGATATTTGTGTATATCACAGTGCATGCACTTACAGTGGTGCTTGAAAGTTTGTGAACCCTTTATAATTTTCTATATTTCTCCATAAATATGACCTAAAACATCATCAGATTTTCACACAAGTCCTAAAAGTAGATAAAGAGAACCTAGTTAAACAAATGTGACAATAATATTATACTTGGTCATTTATTTATTGAGGAAAATGATCCAATATTACATATCTGTGAGTGGCAAAAGTATGTGAACCTCTAGGATTAGCAGTTAATTTGAAGGTGAAATTAGAGTCAGGTGTTTTCATTCAATGGGATGACAATCAGGTGTGAGTGGGCACCCTAAAGAACAGGGATCTATTAAAGTCTGATCTTCACAACACATGTTTGTGGAAGTGTATCATGGCACAAACAAAGGAGATTTCTGAGGACCTCAGAAAAAGCATTGATGCTCATCAGGCTGGAAAAGGTTACAAAGCCATCTCTAAAGAGTTTGGACTCCACCGATCCACAGTCAGACAGATTGTGTACAAATGGAGGAAATTCAAGACCATTGTTACCCTCCCCAGGAGTGGTCGACCAACAAAGATCACTCCAAGAGCAAGGCGTGTAATAGTCGGCGAGGTCACAAAGGACCCCAGGGTAACTTCTAAGCAACAGAAAGCCTCTCTCACATTGGCTAATGTTAATGTTCATGAGTCCACCATCAGGAAAACACTGAACAACAATGGTGTGCACGGCAGGGTTGCAAGGAGAAAGCCACTGCTCTCCAAAAAGAACATTGCTGCTCATCTGCAGTTTGCTAAAGATCACATGGACAAGCCAGCAGGCTATTAGAAAAATGTTTTGTGGATGGATGAGGCCAAAATAGAACATTTTGGTTTAAATGAGAAGCGTTATGTTTGGAGAAAGGAAAACACTGCATTCCAGCATAAGAACCTTATCCCATCTGTGAAACATGGTGGTGGTAGTATCTTGGTTTGGGCCTGTTTTGCTGCATCTGGGCCAGGACGGCTTGCCATCATTGATGGAACCATGAATTCTGAATTATACCAGTGAATTCTGAAGGAAAATGTCAGGACATCTGCCCATGAACTGAATCTCAAGAGAAGGTGGGTCATGCAGCAAGACAACAACCCTAAGCACACAAGTCGTTCTCCTAAAGAATGGTTAAAGAAGAATAAAGTTAATGTTTTGGAATGGCCAAGTCAAAGTCCTGACCTTAATCCAATCAAAATGTTGTGGAAGGACCTGAAGTGAGCAGTTCATGTGAGGAAACCCACCACCATCCCAGAGCTGAAGCTGTTCTGTATGGAGGAATGGGCTAAAATTCCTCCAAGCCGGTGTGCAGGACTGATCAACAGTTACCGGAAATGTTTAGTTGCAGTTATTGCTGCACAAGGGGGTCACACCAGATACTGAAAACAAAGGTTCACATACTTTTGCCACTCACAGATATGTAATATTGGATCGTTTTCTTCAATAAATAAATGACCAAGTATAATATTTTTGTCTCATTTGTTTAACTGGGTTCTCTTTGTCTACTTTTAGGACTTGTGTGAAAACCTGATGATGTTTTAGGTCATATTTATGCAGAAATATAGAAAATTCTAAAGGGTTCACAAACTTTCAAGCACCACTGTAACCTTCACCAAATGTTCATTCCCCTGTGCCCCACATTGAATCAGGCTTTGATGTATGGAGGTCTTAAATTCTCACTTATTTCGAGAAAAGATCCATACAAAATTCCAAGAAACAAATTTGAATCTAATGTAGTTTCATAGCCAAGCGCGGGAATGATTCATCCACGTGGGAATGTATTCTCTCTCCTAAGACAGGAGCTCTACACAAGACTGCCTGATGAACTCCAAGAGCTTGAAATGCTATGAGACCTTTGCTAATGGACACACAACATCATAGAGGTGATCTGTAAGGTTTTTCGAGACAAACGATTGCTTATTTTGAAGGTGAATATACAGCGTTATGTAACAGTGTTCTCGTGAAGAGTATGTCCAAATCAAATCAAGTTTTTATCTATTTACGAATGCAA
The DNA here is from genome assembly GCF_027579695.1 of Neoarius graeffei. NCBI lineage: Eukaryota > Metazoa > Chordata > Actinopteri > Siluriformes > Ariidae > Neoarius > Neoarius graeffei. Next base: position 105,367,337 of record NC_083573.1, read on the forward strand.
CTATTTTCCAGGTTATCCGTTCTCAGAGAAGGTCCGAGAAACTGTTGACACAGTGGGTCAGCTGTGAGGAAAAGGGAAAGATATTGGCAGCACAGTGCGATTGCAAGAGGTCTTCTCTACCCTACGTATCCAGCATAACCACATTTCTTGCCTTTTTTATGATATTTTTCAGCAGGAACTGAAGGTAAGCAGTAAAAACTTTGTTTATCCATATTCAATTGATTTGAACACCTGTAAACTGCACAAAAATGGACCATATTTTGAAGTTAAATGCTTTTCGGCTCTCTATTAAACCACGACTGTTTGTCCTCTGAGTTCGTCCTTGACGACAGTTGTCAAGGAGGGTGAAACCAGTCTATACCATTCAACTATAATAACATATGCATCATAATATAGTTAGTTTTTTCTTTTTTATCAGACATCTAGTTTTTAGGTTTGTTTACCTGACATGTTTCGACGTACGACTGTCGTCTTCCTCAGAGTGTCACCGGATGTTATTGGTGACGCATCTTTTATCAGCTGATGTTTCCGAAAAGGGGCGGAACAGGTTAAGAACAATAAAACACAGAAGAAAGAGAAAAAACAAACCAACAAACAAGAAAACAGGGGAGTAGTGACATTACCATACATCAGGGGAATAACGGAACACATTCAAAGAGCAATGAGGAAACACAACATTAACACACCTGTCAAACCACACACAACACTCCGTCAGATCCTGGTTCATCCCCAAAGACAGAATACATCCGGAAAACAAATGCAACACCATATATGAGATTCCATGCCAATTATGCAATAAAGCTTACATCGGGGAGACAGGAAGGAGTTTCAACACAAGAAAAAATGAACATAAGAAAGAGTGCGAAAAAGAGACAGCTACAAGACAAACCCGAACAATAAAAGACAAGGCACAACAGGAAAATTATAAGTCAGCTATAACAGATCACTGCAAAAGGGAAAATCATATTATGGACTGGGGGAATGCCAGAGTCATCCACACAGAAGATAACAAACATCAGCGCTGGATCAGGGAGGCCATGGAGATCCGTAAGCGAAGTCCAAGGACCATCAACCGGGATGAGGGAGCATACATGCTCTCCCATACCTGGAGTGCCATCTTGCAGGGGACGAACAGACAGTAGAAGGCGTGACCGACCTGTCAAACCAGACAGGAAGGCCACGCCTTCGGAAACATCAGCTGATAAAAGATGCATCACCAACAACATCCGGTGACACTCTGAGGAAGACGACAGTCGTACGTCGAAACATGTCAGGTAAACAAACCTAAAAACTAGATGTCTGATAAAAAAGAAAAAAACTAACTATATTTAATATATGACATAATGAACGTAATTGAAAGATATGCATCATAATTTTTACTATTTCTAAATGCTAGCGAGCTTAATAAACTCAGCTCCTTTTACAGAAACTCTGGTAGGAATTTCTATCTTCTTCATAAACGTTGGTGTGATTCACTGCTATCTGGCTACGGTGAGGTAAAATTTCAGAGGTGAGGTGAGACAATCAAGTGAAGTGAAGTGGTGTTTCCTTTTCCTTCCTGTGAGCGTGTGAGGAAATAGCGTCCATGAGGACAGTCATTAGCGGCTGGACAGAGCGAGTCCTTCACAGCTTCTTGGCCATCAAGGACGAACAAAAAGACTTGATGAGGGAGTATTAAAGAGAATACACATCTGCTGTTGTCACACTCAAGTGCTCGGGAAGAAACAGAGGCCCTAACTAAACACACACACACACACTGAAACACCTCACAAACTCTGATTCATTATTTTATGGAGCAGAATTCTTGCTGGAGGCAAACAGACAGACTCAAAGGCTAACACAATTATCCGTGTGTGACGAACGCTCCTGGATGTTTATGTGTTCGTCTTGAAGACTGATTGTTTCCCGATACGTCTGTGTTTATCAGCCGTGTCTAACGTTTGAGGCTTTAAAGCTCGCTGAATTTCATTTATTAAGTCCTTGTATGGAGACATCAACTTCGAGACAAGCCTGAGTGCCAAGTCCCAGGTGCTTGACAGATAATTGGACACTGTTAGATAGCTCTGAGCTACATGCTAACAAACAAGTGCTAGAGAAGCTTTTTGGGTGGAAAAAAAAGTAGGAAGACTGTATTCAGTGGGTCAGCTAACTGTCATGAAATGTGGGTCTGAGTAAGCGCTTTCCCATGCCGGTGTCATTAACGTGCCAATCAGCTGGGCCGAGAGAACCCGACACTCCAATCAATCAAGGCGATTGCTTGTGTCACGAGGCGGCTGCAATCAGCACAGAGGGCTTGACCTGTTGCCTGCACTTAATCGACGCAGCGTGTTTAGTTAACAACACCACAAGCCCTGCGTCTTTAAGAGTCAAACGCGATGGCGTGCACAGCAGAATAACGCTCAGGTGAATTTAGAGATGGCTGACAGGAGGCACGGTAAAGGCGAAGTAATGTACACTGAGACCGTACGAGTGCAAATTCGACTCTACACTGGACGGTTTGGTTCCCTAAAAAACCACCATTTCACATCTCCACATCTCCGCTGCCTTCCGTACTCACTCCTGTCACGAAAAAAAATGCTCTGTTTCTCAAAATCCAGTGAATGTGGATAGAATAAAATAATTATTACACTCAATCTAGGTGCCACACGCCTCATCGGCTATCAGCTCATGTACGATTCGGTTTCGGGGAATAACTGTTAAATATCGCCTGATACTCACCCCTTGAACAAAAGGCAAAGGTCTTAATTCAAATTGAAATTTATTAAAAGAGTACAAATAGTCCAAAAATAGTCAAGCAGACTTAAATACAGACAAAAACAAAAAAGAAACATTTGAAACCATGTACACTACAGAATGACTTTAATTCAGCCTACATATAGAGGGTTCCCGCATGACGTCACCGCGCCGCGAGATTTCGGTAGTCGCCATATTGGAAGACCAAGTACACATCTATGCAAGTACATACGTACATAAAACAAACTACACCTGAAATGTAGCCAGGGCCGGTTCTGCCCTAATCTGGACCCGGGTGCAACATCGCGCAACCCCCCCCAAAAAAAAACAAACAAACACCAGTCTAAATCAGGACAACCAGTGTTCGAACTACGGGGGTACTCGGGGGATCCGAGATCCCCTGAAACAGACATGAGATCCCTTGAAAACATGATTTGGGAAATGTTGGGGGGTCTCTAAAATATTGGCAAAATGATGTTTATTGACATAGCAATCATGTGTAACGGGAAGCATTTGCATATCCGAAGTGTTGTGTTTACATCAAAGATAAAATAAACCGATATGACAACGACTGCTGCTGCCAGGTTGGTTGTTGAGTAGCCTGACTGTTTTTTTTGTTCTTGCATGTGGTATCATTGTTGACGCGAGGTTGTTTTTTGAACATGCCAATGCGGACACGATTTCCCCTGATGAGTTATGACTTCAGACGCGATGCGTGTGTGGAGGTGTGGAGTCCGCGTGATATGTGTGTAAGATAGGCTTCTCGTGTTTGGAGATCCGCGCTCCGAGACAAGCGCAAGCACCCCCCAGGGAAAAAAAGGGACCCCCTGAAAATATCGGCATAGTTCGAACACTGAGGACAACCATCACATAACTATAACTATAAACATTTTATATCAACTATTTTAACTAAATGGGCTATAATAAATAAGCCTGCAGGCAGCCACGGCGGGCTGCCTCAGAAAACTAACCATTCAATGACACAACTGAAAGCCTGCAGCCACGGCGGGCTGCCTCAGAAAAGTAACCATTTGTCCTACCTTAACTCGTTTTGCTTTTTCTGCCTCCTTTTTTGTATTTTCGACCCTGCGTTTATTTTCTTTCCTTTTCTGAAAACCCGATTTGTGTCCAGACATTTTGTTCTGCTACCAACGAACTAACTTGTCAGGTCTCGTGTCTCGAGCCCGCGATGAAGGGCAACAATTGATACATTTTTACAAACAGCCAATAAACAGCCAATAGGGAGGTTGCAACGTTCAGGCTCTCCTTTGCTCACAGACACTCAGTAATGCACTTATTCTCTGTCTCCTGGCAGAAAGCTCCTTGGTTTGCTCCCCTTGTGTCTCAATCACAGCTGGTATTCTGAAGAACGACTTCTTTTCACCTTTCCCATCAGCTTTGTTGGAACACCCTAACACAGCACAAAAGTTTACCATTGTAGGTTTATGATGAATCAAGTGCCTCGTGGGTTTAAATTCCGCGCACTGCCGTTATTTCCCCCTAACCACGAGTTTGTTGGTCTTCCAATATGGTGCAGGGTTTGTTTACTTCCGGTTTCCGGTGACGTCAGTGGGAAGGGTCTATACTGTACATAACTAGACTCACCGGCCACTTTATTAGGAACACCCATCCATCCACCTGCAGTTTGATGCAGTTCTTTAATCATCTGATCTCTTGATGCATCAAATCACACAGATACAAATCAAGAGCTTCAGTTAATGTTCACAATGTTCAAACATCAGAACGGGAAAAATTGTGATCTCACAGTGAAGTGTGACTTTCTTTCACTGTGGCATGGGTGTTGGTTTGAGTATTTCAGAAGCTGCTGATCTCCTGGGGTTTTCACACACAACAGTCTCTAGAGTTTACACAGAATGGTGCCAAAAACAAAAAACACTGAGTGAGCGAGGGAGCGACAGTTCTGTGGGTGGAAACAAACGCCTTGTTGATAAGAGAGGGTCAGAGGGAAATGGACAGATTTGAGGTGGTTCGAGCTTTTTTGCCAGGAAGGACTCAAATAGTAACTCACGTAATCACTCTTTACAACCATGGTAAGCAGAAAAGCATCTCAGCAAGCAACAGCAGAAAAAAGAACACATTGGGTTCCACTCCTGCAGCCAAGAACAGGGATCTTACAATCAATAAAAAGTTCCTATTAAAGTGGCCGGGGAGTGTGTATATAACTATTCATCTGGAAACATACATACTTATTAATCCATGTTTAATCCATTTTCATCACTCAAATACAGCATATATATAATGTTAAAGGAGAACTGAAGGCAAATTTTTTTATCATGAAAATTCGATTTATCTCATTTTATTAAATATAGGAATGCATTTTTGAGAGCTACGGTATTTTGCCCCTGATATAGCAAGTTATGAGTGTTTGAAATATGCTATGTAATATATCAGTCCATATGTCAAAGCAATGTCTGTGAACGAGATTCGTTGAGACCTGTGCGAGACATCGTAGGACGGAAGTAAAACATACAGCGGGAATCAAAGTGACCGACATCAAAGTGGCCACATAGAATTTTCTATATTTCTGCATAAATATGACCTAAAACATCATCAGATTTTCACACAAGTCCTAAAAGTAGATAAAGAGAACCCAGTTAAACAAATGAGACAAAAATATTATACTTGGTCATTTATTTATTGAAGAAAACGATCCAATATTACATATCTATGAGTGGCAAAAGTATGTGAACCTTTGCTTTCAGTATCTGGTGTGACCCCCTTGTGCAGCAATAATTGCAACTAAACGTTTCCAGTAACTGTTGATCAGTCCTGCACACCGGCTTGGAGGAATTTTAGCCCGTTCCTCCGTACAGAACAGCTTCAACTCTGGGATGTTGGTGGGTTTCCTCACATGAACTGCTCGCTTCAGGTCCTTCCACAACATTTCTATTGGATTAAGGTCAGGACTTTGACTTGGCCATTCCAAAACATTAACTTTATTCTTCTTTAACCATTCTTTGGTAGAACGACTTGTGTGCTTAGGGTCGTTGTCTTGCTGCATGACCCACCTTCTCTTGAGATTCAGTTCATGGACAGATGTCCTGACATTTTCCTTTAGAATTCACTGGTATAATTCAGAATTCATTGTTCCATCAATGATGGCAAGTCGTCCTGCCCCAGATGCAGCAAAACAGGCCCAAACCATGATACTACCACCACCATGTTTCACAGATGGGATAAGGTTCTTAAGCTGGAATGCAGTGTTTTCCTTTCTCCAAACATAATGCAGTGTTTTCCTTTCTCCAAACATAACATAACATTTAAACCAACATGTTCTATTTTGGTCTCATCCATCCACAAAACATTTTTCCAATAGCCTTCTGGCTTGTCCATGTGATCTTTAGCAAACTGCAGATGAGCAGCAATGTTCTTTTTGGAGAGCAGTGGCTTTCTCCTTGCAACCCTGCCATGCACACCATTGTTGTTCAGTGTTCTCCTGATGGTGGACTCATGAACATTAATATTAGCCAATGTGAGAGAGGCCTTCAGTTGCTTAGAAGTTACCCTGGGGTCCTTTGTTACCTCACTGACTATTATTCGCCTTGCTCTTGGAGTGATATTTGTTAGTCGACCACTCCTGGGGAGGGTAACAATGGTCTTGAATTTCCTCCATTTGTACACAATCTGTCTGACTGTGGATTGGTGGAGTCCAAACTCTTTAGAGATGGTTTTGTAACCTTTTCCAGCCTGATGAGCATCAACAACGCTTTTTCTGAGGTCCTCAGAAATCTCCTTTGTTCGTGCCATGATTCACTTCCACAAACATGTGTTGTGAAGATCAGACTTTGATAGATCCCTGTTCTTTAAATAAAACAGGGTGCCCACTCACACCTGATTGTCATCCCATTGACTGAAAACACCTGACTCTAATTTCACCTTCAAATTAACTGCTAATCCTAGAGGTTCACATACTTTTGCCACTCACAGATATGTAATATTGGATCATTTTCCTCAATAAATAAATGACCAAGTATAATATTTTTGTCTCATTTGTTTAACTGGGTTCTCTTTATCTACTTTTAGGACTTGTGTGAAACTCTGATGATGTTTTAGGTCATATTTATGCAGAAATATAGAAAATTCTAAAGAGTTAACTTTCAAGCACCACTGTACTGATTTATGAGGATGGTCCAGAGTATCTTCACTGTCCTGTTTTTCTTTTAAATGGACACTTATTTCCATTTTTACCTCGCCCGGGACAGAGTCCACCAGGGGGTGGGGTTTTTTTAGTGGTGTTTCTTTATTTTTTATTGTTTGCAACATTATGAGAAAACAGCTCGACCAATCTTCATGAAACTTTCAGGATAGATGGGCATTGGTCTCAACTAGAACCTTCAAAATTTTGAGGGTCATCCGGTCAAGGTCAAAGTCACCAAAAACGTCAATTTTTTTTGCAATATCTTCCTTCATATTCATCATATTTACTTCAAACCAAATCCAAAATATTCATCTTTCAATTCTGCTTCCATTGATATGCTACATGATGGGGTATCTCTCATAGCTTTCTTAGTGGTTGGGGGTCAAATGTCAGGGGTCAAGGTTACGGGTTTTAAGAGGCTCATAACTGAAACGGTTCAAGATAGACAGATGCTGAATATAGGAAGTCATATATGGACTTTTGTTTGGCACCATGACCTTTGACCACAAGTGACCTTGAAAGGTCATATGCAGGATCATGGGTTTTCAGAGGCTCATAACTTTGAAACGGTTCAAGATATAGAGAAGTCATATATGGGCTTTCATTTGGCACCATGACCTTTGACCATGGGTGACCTTGAAAGGTCATACACAGGGTCACAGGTTTTGAAAGGCTCATTACTTTAAAATGGTTAATGATAGACAGATGTTCATCATTATCAACATATAAGAAGTCCCATGGGCTTTCAGTTGCCACCAGGACCTTTGACCTTGAATGATTTTGAAATGTCAAACTCAAGGTCATGGATTTTCATAGGACTATAACCTGACAGCTGATGATTGAGAAATATTACCATTATCAACATATAGGTAGTCCCTTATGGGCTTTCATTTAGCACCATAAATGTTGACCTTGAGTGACCTTGAAATGTCAGTCTGAAGGTCACAGATTCACCTTGTAAGGTGAATAGGCCAGACTGCCGGCCAAAGTTTGTTTTGCCTGGCAACACTTGTTTATTTTCTTTCTGAATAGACTGAGATGTGGGCGGAGTGAAAGGGCGCAGGGGCGTGTTTATAAACAGACTGACACAAAGCTCATTCACACACAAACAAGCACTCTGAAGCACAACAGTTTTCCAATCGCACTTTCTACAGCCACCTAAAAGACGTGTGCTGAGGCGACGGTTTCAACAATAAAAAGCATAAGAAAGGGACTGAATGAAATTGTGACGCAATGCCAGATGTGAAGGTTCGCCTCTATGATCAATCCTGCAAAAGAACAAATCTTAACAAATAATTTAACTGAAATGATTCACATGACTTCAGTCATTTGAAAAGACGAATAAAAGTAAATGAACGAATCTCAGCGAATCATTTAAATGAACTGAACTACATGATTTGAATCATTTGAATAGGAAATTTTTAATGAATCATTTAAATAAACTGATTCACATGAATGGAGTTATTTGAAAATACTAAAAAATGCAAATAGGAAAACCTTAATGAATCATTTAATTGAAATGGATTGAATTGAAATGATTCATGTGACTTGAGTCATTTGAAAAAAACTGTCAGTACAAATAGAAAATTCTAAACGAATCATTTCAGTGAACTGATTCGCATGACTTGAGTCATTTGAAAAGACGAATAAAAGTAAATAAATGAATCTCAGTGAATCATTTAACTGAACTGCATTATTTGAATCATTTGAAAAGACTAAAAATGCAAATAGGAAACTCTTAATGAATCATTTAAATGAACTGGTTCCCATAACTTGAATCATTTGAAAAGACAAAGAAAGCAAATGAATAAATCTTAATCGATCATTTAAGTGAAATGATTCACATAACTTGAGTCATTTGAAAAGACTAATACAATTTAAATGCATGAATGTCAGTGAATCATTTGAATGAATTGATTCACATGAATCGAGTCATTTGAAAATACTAAAAATGCAAATAGTAACATCTTACTGTATCATTTAAATGAACTGATTCATGTGACTTGAGTAATTTGAAAAGACTAAAAAACAAATGAATAAATCTTAATGAATCACTTCATTGAAATGATTCACATGGCTCATTTATGAATCATTTTAAAAGACTAAATGTATCTCTGCTATGAAATGAAGTGTGTTATGTTTAAACACATGATTTGAAAACTTTTTTGTGAGTGTCAGTAGGAAGTGGCAATAACGTGAGCTATTTAAGCGAGTGTTCTGAACCAAATAAAAGCCCTGTTTGTCCTGAGTGCCTGGACTCAGGAAGTGATGTCTGTAACTGCATGGCCTGTTAGCGAATATATATCATGTTAACGTATGACAATGTGAGTGTAAGTGAGGAGCGAAAGGGATTTAGGCCTGCAGCATGGTAAATGTGCATACATTAGCATATAGCAATAATAATCACACGAGAGAGACTTTGGATACAAGCGGATGCTTTAAGGTTTTTTTCTGGAGTTTGTAGAAGAGTTGAAGGCGAACGGCTGAGCCAAACTCTTTGGCAATACAAAAGAGTCGTTTTCAACAAAGCTCGTTCTCAAGGTCGTCTCAGAAGATACAGACGTCCTGCAGGCAAAAACTAGGCAAGAAAGAAGCAGACTGAGGCGAGAAGAGCCGGCGTAAAGTTGTGAAGGTTGAACCGAGGGCCGGGATTCGCACTCATAGCTTTAATTATTACAAAATTCTAAAAAATAAAAAAACTCAATCCAAAAGAGCATGTAGAAATCCTGATGAATTATTCATGTGTGTGACCTGAACTATGCTAATTGCATTATCGTATCTCGAGATCCACACTGGAACATATATACACACACACACATACACGATGACGATGATGATGATGATGATGATGATACGTTGTCTAGCCATGAGTGGTATAATCACTCGAGTTGTCGTAAGAAAATGACAACACGGTCATGGAATAACACAGGAAGGTGAAAACAAAACTTCATTTGAATATAGATGGAAGCCAGATGTTGCGTTTCGATGCTGTGTGATCTCACTGTACCTGTTTTACTGTCTCACTGTGACGAGCAGAGTGAAGGACGTGTTTAGGAGGTAAAGAAATGATGAAGAAAATATGGACCTCTGTCTGGGCCAAACAAGTGCAAAAGCCAGCAGTGTATTTATGTATAAATAAATAAACACAGAATATTATATATATACAGTATCGAGTGATTATACCACTCATGGCTAGACAACGTATCATCATCATCATCGTCATCGTGTATGTGTGTATTTTTAATAGAAGTAATTTAAGCATGCTTGGTAACAGGCAACTTTTTCAAAAATACTGTATACATACACACACACACACACACACACACATATATATATATATATATATATATATATATATATATATATGTGTGTGTGTGTGTGTGCGTGTGTATGTATGTATACAGTATTTTTGAAAAAGTTGCCTGTTACCAAGCATGCTTAAATTACTTCTATTAAAAAAAAATAAAAAGCATAGTTTTAGACATTTTTAAATGTTTTATTTTTAACTTCTATTTTTTTCTTTTATTTTTAAATAATATGAAAATATTTTAAATGATCTTATGGAATACATTTTGTAATAAAATTTTCTCTTTTTATTTATTCATTTATGTAGTGGTTTGTTTGTTTGTTTGTTCTTCTCATGACCTCTCTGAATAAACAGAGGCTGGTGAAGGGAAGAATGTTTATCGCTGCTACAGCATAAATAAAAAAAATGGATGTTCCGTGAACAACACTGACGGTAACTCTAAAGGGATATATATATCTCATAATCTCTAGCCGCTTTATCCTGTTCTACAGGGTCGCAGGCAAGCTGGAGCCTATCCCAGCTGACTACGGGTGAAAGGCGGGGTACACCCTGGACAAGTCGCCAGGTCATCACAGGGCTGACACATAGACACAGACAACCATTCACACTCACACCTACGCTCAATTTAGAGTCACCAGTTAACCTAACCTGCATGTCTTTGGACTGTGGGGGAAACCGGAGCACCCGGAGGAAACCCACACGGACACGGGGAGAACATGCAAACTCCACACAGAAAGGCCCTCGCCGGCCACGGGGCTCGAACCCAGGACCTTCTTGCTGTGAGGCGACAGCACTAACCACTACACCACTGTGCCGCCTTGATTTTTACATTCATTTGTTTTCTATTATTGTTAAAAGACATGAAAATATTTTAAATTATATTATGTGATACATTTTGTAAAAAAAAAAATTTCTCTCTTTATTTATGTTTTATTTGCTGTTTTTTGTTTTGTTTTGTTTGTTTGTTCTTTTTGTAACCTCTCTGAATAAACAGAGGCTGGTGAAGGGTTGAATGTTTATAGCTCATCCAATGTAAGTGAGAAAAACAAGAGCGAACTTGTTTCTCATGTTCCATGCACAACATAAATGTAACTCTACATGGATAAAAAATAGAAGAAGAAGAAAGCACAGCTTGTCATGCTTTAATAAATAAAAAAAATTAATCATGGGTCAATGATTAATTTTTTTGTTTTTCTATCACAGCACCACCGGGTGTGTTTTTATTCCTTATACTGCAGCTTTCAATGGTTTATTCCCCCAAATACATGACAGGAATTGACTGCGTTTCCATGACAACTCTGAGAAACACTGTTGTTTACAGAGACATGATGGTTATCGAGGTGTCCTGAGAAACTTGTCAGACATCACATCATTTTCAGCCTTCCATCCACATTGGACTCAGACCAGTTTGTGTACAGAACTAACAGATCTACAGAAGGCACCATTATCACAGCTCTCCGCACAGTACTGACCCATCTGGAACATCAGGGGAGCCAAGCAAGACTGCCCTTCATAGACTTTAGCTCTGCCTTCAGCACAATCATCACAAGCAGGCTGGCCGACAAACTCCTGGACACCATCTGCTACTGAATCAGAGATTTCAGAGAGTCAGAGTAGGCCTCCATCTCTCCACATCCCTCAGTCTCAGCACCAGTTCTCCACAGGGTACTGCACCCACACACATCCGAGTAATGCCATTATTAAACTTGTGGATGATACAACTGTTCTGGAGAAGATGAGGCGCCATACAGAGATGAGGTCCAGAGGCCGTCGGTGTGGTGCACACAGAATAACTTGGTCCTGAACACCTCCAAAACCAAAGAGCTGAATATCAACTACAGAAGGAAAAAGTCTGATCCACATCTTCTGTACATCAATGGAGACTGAGTGGAAAGGGTTTCAGACTTCAGGTTCCTGGGCGTACATGTGAACTGTGATCTGTCCTGGAATACCAACCAACACCACAGCACTGGTAAAGAAGGCACAGCAGTGTCTCCATCTCCTGAGGAGACTTTGGTGGGGCTTACATTAGACCGTATCAGCGGATCATCAGATTAATGTTTTTAAAACGATTAGTGTGCACACAGCAACGCCAATACACGATTCGCATGCACATAGCAACACCAATACATGGATACGCTTGGCTCCGCAGGCATCCTGCGCTCCAAATCACTCCGCCCTGAACAGCGAGTGCCCTCTGGAGGGTGCGCACTCCGGCCCTGCGCAGCTCACAGAGCGCGCGAGTATAGCGCACGAGCAGTGATTTGGGACTGAGCCGCTGTGTGTGTGATCCCAGTGCATATCGGCATGCGCGTCACTTACCACTTGCAAGTGGAAGGATGGCAAGCCTAAAGACAATCCTAACTACACAATGGGCAGTATTTGCATCAGTATTTGCAGTATTTTCATACTTTTATACTCTTTAATGAAAGGTGATACAAGGCGGAAGTCCGCGCCGTTTTTCAGCAGTCGCGTCACATGACCAACGCCAGCGAATCAGGAAGGTGGATGTCACAGTGACGTTGTCCAATGACGACGCCAGCTAGAGCTCAGCACAGCGTATTCGCGTATTCTCAATGTTTACACAGCACCGGACCAGACACGATCTGGATTGAATACGTGGACCCTGGCAGATTCCCGTTTCCCGGCGTTTCCAGGCGTTTTAATGTAAACGGACAGTGCATCCGCGAAGAAAACGAGACAGATACGGTCTAATGTAAACTTGGCCTTTGACAAACTGCTGGTGTCCTTCTGCCAGTGTTCTGTTTAATGTGTGCTTGGTTCGCCAATTGCTCAGCAGCACAGAAGAGAGCACTCCAAAGGGTCATCTCAACAGCTCAAAAAATGATTGACTGCTCTCTACTCTCCCTGGGGGAAATTTACATAACACGCTGCCTCAGGAAAGTTCACAGCATCCTCAAGGACCCATCACATCCCGGACACCACCGATTCGAAGTGCTGCCTTCTGGAAGGTGTTTCAGGGCAATAAAAAACAAGAACTAACAGAGTGAAAAACAGGTTTTATGCCAAAGCCAGAACAGCACTGAACATGGACACTCAAACAGCATGAACACCCTACAAATCTATGAAAGATTTTACAGTGAAGTTTAAGTGGACTCTTCATCCAGTCTTGCACCTCCTTCACACAGCTTCTGATGCCACTTCACCCAATTATCGGCCAGCTCCTCCCAGACATCCATCACAATGTCCAGGGCCACCATGTCACGCTTGGTCACATCCTTATATCGAAGCAGTGGTTGCCCTCGCCTTCTAGCACCATCACTGAGCTTACTGTACAGGATGTCCTTTGGTAGCCGCCCGTCTGGCATTCTGCGCAGGTGTCCAAGCCACCACACCCTCCTGACTTTCAGCATCTGGAACAGAGACCTGCAACCTGTCCACACCAGCACCACCTCATTCATGACCCTGTCCTGCCAAGTAATGCCGAGGATACTCCTCAAGCAGCGCATGTGAAACGCATTCAGCTTCTTCTTGTGCCACATATATGTTGTCCATGTCTCTGAGCTGTATATCAGGACACTCACAATGCAGTACTCATAGATGCATGCCTTTGTGAGTTCAGGAATGTGCTTGTTTTGCCAGGCCCGGGTGCGCAAGTGGCTGGAGGCAGTCGTGGCCTTGCAAATTCGACACTGGATTTCCTTGTCTACTGACAGGTTGCTGCTGATTGTTGACCCAAGATATGCAAATTGGTCCACAGTATCTAGCTCTTGGCCACACTGCAGGACACCGGAGCTGTGTTGTCCACGAACAGGAGCTCGCAAACCAAGACCTTCTGAACTTTGCTTCTTGCGCGCAGGCAAGCCAAGTTGAACAACTTTCCATTCGACCATGTGTGCAGAAAATCACCATCTTCATCTTCGTGGTTGTTGAATGCATGGTGCAGCAAAACAGAAGAAAATGCCAAACAGCGTGTGCGCTAACATACAGCACTGCTTGACTCCAGTGCGGACAGCAAAGCTGTCTGATGTTGATCCTTTGAAGAAGACCACTGCTGCCATGTCTTCATGGAGTGATCTGATCAACCCAAGCAGTGTTGGCAGACAGCCTAACTTCTGCAAGATGGTAAACAATCCTTCCTCGCTCATCAGGTCGAATGCCTTCGTGAGATCAAAAAACACCATGTGCAACGGTCTGTGTTGCTCTCTGCATATTTCTTGAACTTGTTGCACCGTGAATATTGTGTTGGTGATTTGCTTTGAAAGCTGGACTGTGACTCCAGGTGGACATGGTTGGCGAGCTTCGGTAGCCGCATCAGCAATACTCTGGTGAACACCTCGCCAAGCCTGACAATGGCAAAGCAATACAATGAGGGTGTGCAATACTGACTGGGAATGTGCAATACCTTTTGAATATCTTTTGAATATGTGTGCACTTATTTTTTAATATGTGTGTCTTATTATTGATCTTTTATTTATCTTTTATTCTATTTGCACTGGCAAAGGATGGCCCATATATATATATATAATATATATTTATATATTATCTGTGAAGATACTCAGTCATCCAGGTACATAGTAATCTGTGGTTGGTAGAAGAGAGCAACTGGACTTGCTTGAAGATTCTTGAAGACGTTTCGCCTCTCATCCGAAAGGCTTCCTCAGTTCTGTCTCTGTTCAGTGATGTTCGTTCCAGGTTGACAAAAATTAACAAAATGAACAAAAATGAAAGTCCTCTCAAACTCCCGCACCAGTCGAAGGGATCTCATCCCAAAGTGTGTAGAAACATATCTGTGAAGATACTCAGTCATCCAGGTACATCGTAATCTGTCGTTGGTAGAAGAGAGCAACTGGACTTGCTTGAAAATCAGCGTTTGCAGCATTAGCAGTGTTAGCAGCATTAGCAGTGTTAGCAGTATTAGCAGTGTTTGCAGCATTAGCAGTGTTAGCAGCATTAGCAGTGTTGGCAGCGTTTGCAGCATTAGCAGCATTTGCAGCATTAGCAGCGTTTGCAGCATTAGCAGTGTTTGCAGCATTAGCAGCATAACAGTGTTTGCAGCATTAGCAGTATTAGCAACATTTGCAGCATTAGCAGTGTTAGCAGCATTAGCAGTGTTAGCAGTATTAGCAGTGTTTGCAGCATTAGCAGCATTTGCAGCATTAGCAGTGTTAGCAGCATTAGCAGTGTTTGCAGCATTAGCAGCGTTTGCAGCATTAGCAGTGTTTGCAGCATTAGCAGCATTTGCAGCATTAGCAGTGTTTGCAGCATTAGCAGTGTTAGCAGTATTAGCAGTGTTTGCAGCATTAGCAGTATTAGCAGCATTTGCAGCATTAGCAGTGTTAGCAGTATTGGCTGTGTTTGCAGTATTAGCAGTGTTAGCAGTATTTGCAGCATTTGCAGCATTAGCAGTGTTCGCAGTATTAGCAGCATTAGCAGCATGAGCAGCATTAGTGGTTGACTGCACTCATGAGTAACAGACAGTAATATTAGTAATACGTAATCACTCGATCAAACAGACAAGACTGAGAGAGAAAGTTTTGGCTGTGTGCTAGCAGAGTAAAGGGCAGCGTGTATCGATCACTCTCTCCACTCACTCGCCCTCGGCCGTCTCTCCATCACCCGTCCTGACTCCCCCCTCTTCCTCCTCCTCCGTTCTCTCTGTCCATCTCTCCTCCCTGCCAATAAACACCTCACGGGCCTTTTAGACTCCTCATTAATGATTAAACCCTCCTCCCACTCACTTGCTCAGCAATTACAGCCTAATTGATACGAGATTGATTAGCATCGGGAGCAGGCACTGCTCCTGCGGAGCGCGAACGCGCTGATTAAAATTACTTTCTGAGCAATAGCCTTCATATGAAAGTGATCGAAATGGGTTTTTTTCCCAAGTTTTTACTTGGAAGGATTTCATTCATCTAAGGAATTTAATTTTCTAGTCATAGACGTCAAGGTGATGGGATTTATATAACAATACTGAAATAATAAAAAGTCTGGTCATGGTGGTTTACTGGTGTGTCAGAAGTGACAGACAGAAGGTCACTCTTTTTTTTTTCCTCTCAATGCATGTTTTCATCAAAGTGTTCAAGAAGTTTTATGGAACAATCACCAAAAAGGCAGCAGAAGAAAAAAAAAAGTTTTTTTAAAGCTATATAAATGTACAAGATATCTCATCTCATCTCATCTCATCTCATTATCTGTAGCCGCTTTATCCTGTTCTACAGGGTCGCAGGCAAGCTGGAGCCTATCCCAGCTGACTACGGGCGAAAGGCGGGGTACACCCTGGACAAGTCGCCAGGTCATCACAGGGCTCATGATAACATTATTATTATTATTATTATTATTATTATTATCTACATAAAACTCATATGACTTTATCTCACACTATCATATGACTTTTTAGGCTTGTTATATAAATATGCTAATATTTCAAACCCGATGACATCATCACATGAGCGCCAGCCAATCACACGTAATCATGGGGTTCATAAAAATAAAAATTTTCCTTTTTTTTTAAAATAAACCACACTTCCAGATTTTCCCCCTCACCGCTTCTCATTGGTTAATTAACTACTGTATTAATCACATCATCTTTTTACACACCACTTTAATACTTTGTGAAATGCTGTTATCGGACCTCTTACCCAGAATCCATTGCAGTCTGATTTGATATAATCATAAACTCACAATTTAAAAGAAATAAAATAAAATCCCCCCTCCCAAATTGCAGTTGGCGGCCCAGTGGTGTAGTGGTTAGCGCTGTCACCTCACAGCAAGAAGGTCCGGGTTCGAGCCCCGTGGCCGGCGAGGGCCTTTCTGTGTGGAGTTTGCATGTTCTCCCCGTGTCCGCGTGGGTTTCCTCCGGGTGCTCCGGTTTCCCCCACAGTCCAAAGACATGCAGGTTAGGTTAACTGGTGACTCTAAATTGAGCGTAGGTGCGAATGTGAGTGTGAATGGTTGTCTGTGTCTATGTGTCGCCCTGTGATGACCTGGCGACTTGTCCAGGGTGTACCCCGCCTTTCACCCGTAGTCAGCTGGGATAGGCTCCAGCTCGCCTGCAACCCTGTAGAACAGGATAAAGCAGCTAGAGATAATAAGATGAGAAATTGCAGTTTCATTGTGCATGTAATAAGATAATACACTGTAATACTTTGCTAATAAGCTAGCTCATTTGCATGCTAGCTACCGGATTGAACGCATTTGCAAGCAAGAAAGCTAGCTAGTTAGCACACTAGAAAATAGATCTCGGTCTGTAGATTACTACTGACATTACTGTATTTCAGTGACAGCACTGATAGTCTTTCAGTTATTCGAGTATTTCCGGAAGGTTCCGTCACTTGACATAGAAGGTGCTTAGCCACATGCTAGTTTGGGTTTAAACTTCTTTCATCAACACGTAGCTCTTTTTCACTTTGGTGAACAGGTTTCCTACATTACCCACAATGCTGAGAGTGGCGAAGTGGGATTTAGCCTTTCGCTTAATTGTTTAGCTTTTATCATTTAGCTTTTAGCCATTAGCTTTAATTATTTAGCTTTTATCCTGCTCGCTCACCTCCTCCTCAAACAGATCAGCTTTCAAATCCTCCAGCTTTTTTTCAATGGCTAATCATACCATCATGACTCTCATCATCTTGTAGAACAGTACTTTGTTTTAGGGTTCTAACAGCGAAACCTGAGTGTTATCCACTCGCTATCTTTATAATGTTTTATAACCAGAATCGCTACACATACTACAAATATATATTTACACATAAACATATTGGATGTATGTCAGCCTGGAGTTTTCCTCTGTAACGTTTCAGATCACGTCTCAGCTTCCTAGTTTAGCTGAAAGCACATCACTCTGCTAGCCAGCAAGAAAGACTGACTAGCAAGCTAGCAATTTTAAAAGTTAGCTCGCCAGTCAGAAAGATGATTGGCAAGTGAGATATATTTTTTATCAAGATATAACCATTTTAAACTGAAGAAAAAGGTATTTCTGGTGTCTGAGATTAAAATCTTAGTCTCCTTTACATTTCCAGTCCCGAAGGAGTCATGCAAAAAGATGGAGCTATAGTAATATTATGAGTGAGGTGTGGATGATCCGTGCGTCCTTGAAGTTAAGGGGATTAATTAAGTGCCCTATATTCCATTTTTTATGCACATGGTCAAACACACAAATTCACAAAGTGCCCTTTTATTCAGTCATATTTTTGTGACTGAAGATTGAGTCCAATTAAGAATAAAAGAATAATACGGATCCATTAAGAATAGACACACACTGCACTCTAATGCTTTTATACAGACACACACAGACACACACACATGAATTCAAAGCCCACTCCTGTGACTTTATAACAGAGATTCGGAGCGTGGTGAGACAGCATCAGTCAAGCGTCGATTGGCCCCGCTGAGGCTTCAGTCCGGCTCTAATGTTCCTCCATCGTGCCCCGGGGAGGGCAAAACCGCAGCCGTGTCACTTTATTGAAGAGGCGAGTGCTTTTATATTATCGTTTTTTTGCCAGGAAAAGAGGCTTATTGAGCCGCAGTGTGTGGGCGGACCGCAGTGCAATCTGAACATCACACGCCCGCAGAGATTTCCCAGCAGTCCGCTTTGATGGCATGTGACAGGACAGATGTGTCAAGAGCAGTGTGTGAGGAGAGCTGACAGAACGCATTTTAAATAAAGATTGACTTTTATTAAACACACAAGCAGAACACTGTCACTCTCACACTTATTAACATTAAAAGTCAGATTCAATTTAATCAGCTGTAATGTGTGAGACACATGACACAGAGGCCACGCCTCCTTCACTGAGATGAAGCCACAGAAGCCACACCTCCTTCACTGAGATTGACACACAGGCCACACCTCCTTTACCGAGACTGACACAGAGGCCACACCTCCTTCACTGAGATTCACACACAGGCCACACCTCCTTTACCGAGACTGACACAGAGGCCACACCTCCTTCACTGAGATTCACACACAGGCCACACCTCCTTTACCGAGACTGACACAGAAGCCACACCTCCTTCACTGAGATTCACACACAGGCCACACCTCCTTTACCGATACTGCCACAAAGGCCACACCTCCTTCACTGAGACTGACACAGAGGCCACACCTCCTTCATTGAGATGAAGCCACAGAAGCCACACCTCCTTCACTGAGATTCACACACAGGCCACACCTCCTTTACCGAGACTGCCACAGAGGCCACACCTCCTTCACTGAGACTGATACAGAGGCTACACCTCCTTCACTGAGATGAAGCCACAGAAGCCACACCTCCTTCACTTAGATTCACACACAGGCCACACCTCCTTTACCGAGACTGACACAGAGGCCACACCACCATCACTAGGACTGATACAGAGGCCACACCTCCTTCACTGAGACTGACACAGAGGCCTCGCCTCCTTCACTGAGACTGACACAAAAGCCACGCCTCCTTCACTGAGACTGACACAGAGGCCACACCTCTTTCACTGAGACTGACACAGAGGCCACACCTCCTTCACAAGGACTGATACAGAGGCCACACCTCCTTCACTGAGACTGACACAGAGGCCTCACCTCCTTCACTGAGACTGACACAAAAGCCATGCTTCCTTCACTGAGACTGACACAGAGGCCACACCTCTTTCACTGAGACTGACACAGAGGCCACACCTCCTTCACTAGGACTGATACAGAGGCCACACCTCCTTCACTGAGACTGACACAAAAGCCAAGCCTCCTTCACTGTGACTGACACAGAGGCCACACCTCCTTCACTGAGACTGACACAGAGGCCACACCTCCTTCACTGAGACTGACACAGAGGCCACACCTCCTTCACTAAGACTGACAGAGGCCACACCTCCTTCACTGACAGAGGCCACACCTCCTTCACTGACACTGACAGAGGCCACGCCTCCTTCTCTGAGACTGACACAGAGGCCACACCTTCACTGAGACTGACACAGAGGCCACACCTCCTTCACTGAGACTGACACAGAGGCCACGCCTCCTTCTCTGAGACTGACACAGAGGCCACACCACCTTCACTAGGACTGACACAGAGGCCACACCTCCTTCACTGAGACTGACACAGAGGCCACGCCTCCTTCACTGAGACTGACACAAAAGCCACGCCTCCTTCACTGAGACTGACACAAAGGCCACACCTCTTTCACTGAGACTGACACAGAGGCCACACCTCCTTCACAAGGACTGATACAGAGGCCACACCTCCTTCACTGAGACTGACACAGAGGCCTCACCTCCTTCACTGAGACTGACACAAAAGCCATGCTTCCTTCACTGAGACTGACACAAAAGCCATGCTTCCTTCACTGAGACTGACACAGAGGCCACACCTCTTTCACTGAGACTGACACAGAGGCCACACCTCCTTCACTAGGACTGATACAGAGGCCACACCTCCTTCACTGAGACTGACACAAAAGCCAAGCCTCCTTCACTGTGACTGACACAGAGGCCACACCTCCTTCACTGAGACTGACACAGAGGCCACACCTCCTTCACTGACACTGACACAGAGGCCACGCCTCCTTCACTGAGTATTTACTACTGCATTTATAGTTCCACTTGTATAAAGTGTTGATTTTCTTCCATCAGGATTCTCACTGTGTGTTCTCGCCCTTTCTCTCCGCACTGAGTGCGACTCACACTGAGTGACTGCCTTCCTGTCAACAGCTTTCGCTTCGTCCTGTGTTGGTTTTCCACGCAGCTCCGATGTGCCTGTCCAAACTGTGATAAGCACAACTTTATTTACCATGTGATCGCAGAACGATGCTTCCACTGCTGGCCTCGAGTGTTTATCACAGCTCCAAACATAACATGGGCTTCATCTGGGCCTCGCTACGAATAAATACCAACAGGCCTAATTTACATAAGCATGGAAGAACAGAGACACGACTTCTACAGGGTCGAGAGCAGGGACTTCCCACGTCATTAAATGTAACTATAAATGGATAAAAAATGTAAATCTTTGTCAGGTTGCTGTGGTTGAAGGGGAATAAAATACTCCAGGACGTGCTGTGAAAGGAAAAGAATCAACTTCAAGGTGCTGTAAGGAAGGCCTTCATCACATCACGGTGCTGTTGATTATTTTCCTACACTGAGTGATTTATTCCGTACTTTCCGTATGAGTGTGACACGTTTCATGAATGATAATTTATATTTGTTGAACGTTATAAAGAGGCTGAGCATGTCTGAGTGTTCCTTGTTTACCCACAATCCTCTGGGGCAGGGTTAAGAGAGTAAACCTGGAGGCTCTGTTCTTTTCTTTAAACATGACGACTTAAACCAACCGAACGCTTCATTACACTGTTAAAACGTCCATGGCTTAATTTGTTTCTGGAGCGATCATGACTTTGGGATTGGTTAATTAGTGGTGCTAATTAAAAATTCCCTGAGACTGTTTGTAAAGCATTAAGTCACGCTGATTGACTGCGAGATCCCTGACGAAATCATGCTAATGCTAACTCCACTTTGGCTTGTTCTTGCTAAATGAAGCGTGTCCGAATGGATGTGGGTTTATGTCTCAATCCTAGCACGCCACATCATCCATGCTTTTTTGTGTGATAGTCCACAGGGAGTAATCATGTGTGTGTGTGTGTGTGTGTGTGTGTGTGTGTGTTATCTGAATGACACAAGTTGAGCTCCAAAGCCAAACAGTGTGAAGTCATGCAAAAATCGAACTTCCTGAACCCAGGACTCCCCTGAGAGGAAACAAACAAAGCACATTTATTTATTTATCGCTCCTCTCTCTTCTCTTTCTGCGTCTCGCTTTCAGCTCTAGCATTACGGCTAACCTTTCCCTCATTGTGGTTTGATTGATTTGAATTGTTCGCTTGGCCCGCGTGACCTCCTCCCGGGTTGTCGGCATCATTAGCGCACGCTTTTGTTTAAGGCTCTGAATGTCACGGCTCCCCAGAGTTCAGCCTCTGAAACCACTCTCACAGCCTGAGCACTTTGATCCGAGGTTTGAAGAGCGAGAGTCTTTCAGCTTGAGCTCGTTCACTGAGAACTCAGAGAACTGAAAGGAGACACAAGCGTCGCCCATCGGAGAGCTGATAAAGGCCGTGGCCCGAGGCAGAGGACATCACAGATTGGGGAGTTTACCACATGGCTGCAGTGGAGGAAGTCTCCTTCAAACGATAACTCAAACACACACACACACACACACACACACAGGCCAGGTCTTTATATCATGGTGTGGACCAAATGTTTCCACACAGAGTGGAAGATCTGACAGTTCTGACCTTGTGGGGGTATTTGGCTGATCCCTGTGAGGAAACTACTTCAAAAACTGTAGCTTTTATTAAATAATAATAATAATAATAATAATAATAATAATAATAATAATAATAAAACATTTCATTTTAGCGAGTGTGTTGAAGGTGAGGGTTAGATGTAGCATAGCCGAACTTAGCTGTCAGTAATAATTATATCAAAAGATATATATATATATATTTTTATCTGTACATTGTAGATGTCATTTTTCTGTTACAAATACAGTGGCTTGTTTAAATATAAACACACACACACACACACACACACACACACTTTTTCCACATTTTGGACTCAACTTAATTGGGAGTGAAGCATCCTTTAATTGGTGGAAACATCATGTAATACAATAGATAGACAGTCAGACAGACAGACAGTCAGACAGATGGAGAGATCGACAGACAGAACAGAGAGATAGGTAGACAGACAGACAGACAGACAGACAGATGGATAGAGAAACAGACCGACAGATAGACAGACAGACACACAGACAGACAAACAAATAGACAGAGAGACAGACAGACAAATAGGCAGATAGAAAGACAAATAGACAGAGACAGACAGACAGACAAAGAGACAGACAAACAAATAGACAGACAGACAGACAGACAGACAGACAGACAAATAGGCAGACAGACAGACAAATAGACAGACAAATCTACAGATACAGAGACAGACAGACAGATGGATAGAGAAACAGACAGACAGAGACAGACAAATAGGCAGACAAATAGACAGACAACAGAGAGAAACAGAGAGACAAACAGATAGAAAGACAGACAGACAAATAAGTAGACAGACAGACAAATAGGCAGACAGACAAATAGATAGACAGATACAGAGACAGATAGACAGACAGACAAATAGACAGACAGACAGATGGATAGAGAAACAGACAGACAGACAGACAGAAAGATAAATGGACAGATAGAAAGACAGAAAGAAAAATAGGTAGACAGACAGACAGGCAAATAGACAGACAAATAGATAGACAGACAGACAAATAGACAGATACAAAGACAGACAGAAAAATAGACAGACAGACAAATAGGCAGACAAATAGACAGACAGACAAATAGACAGAGACAGACAGACAGGCAAACAGACAGAAACAGACAGATGGAGAGATAGACAGACAGACAAATGGACAGACAGACAAATAGGCAGACAGATAGACAAATAGACAGATACAGAGACAGACAGACAAATGGACAGACAGACAAATAGGCAGACAAATAGACAGATACAGAGACAGACAGACAAATGGACAGACAGACAAATAGACAGATAGAGAGACACACAGACAGACAAATAGACAGATAGAGAGACACAGACAGACAAATGGACAGACAAACAGATAGACAAGTAGAATGATAGATAGATAGATAGATAGATAGATAGATAGATAGATAGATAGATAGATAGATAGATAGATAGATAGATAGATAGATAACTTTCTGACAGTGAAGTGAGAACGCTTCCTGGAGAAGTTGTTCTCGCTCCTCCAGGCCGTTACACTGAGCTGATCTGTCTGTGTTGTATCTCAGCACTTCCTGTTATTTCTGCGCTGCTCTTTTTGCCTGGAGAGTAAATTTGCTCTCCTTATCCCCAGACCTCCACTTAACAAACGCTTATCGTTTCGCTTTAACGCTCCTTCATTAAGCTAAGTGCTGCACGCTAACCCCTGCAGATGTTTTGTTTCTGCTCAGCAATCAGACATAAAAAGGAGGTTGGGCTATTAAACTGGGGGAAAAAAGCTCCTGTTGTAAGCAGAGCTGAGCTCGGAGAGACACGACGTTTAGCGAGCAGACAGTTGGTGTGATTCAGCTTGGCTAGGCTGTCTCGCTCCATGTAGCTCATCTATCACTGACTATTTCTGGAGACTCATCCTTTCCCTCGCTTCTCCACCGAAGGAGAATTCAATCGCTCTCGGCCTCGCAGTCACATCCACAAACACATTTGTTTGCTGTTTGTGCAGGCTGCTTTCTCTTTCTTTTACAGAGCTGCTGATACGAAACGAATGAGGCAGCGAGGGCCGAGCTTTCCTCACGCATTCGCACTGCAATCTGTAAACGTTCAGCAGGGTCACGCCGAACGGAACACCAGGTGAATTATTCACACGTCCTCAACGAGGCAGATAAACAGACACTAATGTCTTCCTGAAGTCCGTGTCATGATATCAACGTCACAGCAAAATAATTTTAAATCTGAGGTTGGGCTTTGTGTCTGATCTTAGCTATTACTCACATCCACAATCATTAACGTTTTACTCACTGAGTTATTTATTAACTATTTTAATAATTATTTGTCTCTTTATTGGTGTCTTGTCACGGAGAGTCACTCGGAGCCTCACAGATTGGAGTGAATAAAGATTTTTGCAGTTATTTTGTCTGTCAGTAAACCTCAGGCGTCATGATCCTGTCGCAGGTTCACCGGTTATCCTTCCACATTTGTACACACGAACCACTGCATATCAGGGACGCACCACAAGACCTGCTGGTTTGGAGACACTCTGACCCTGTCGTCTAACCTTCACGGTCTGTCCCATGTCAAAGTCGATCCTTACACTCGCCCATTTTTCCTGCTTTCAACACATCAACATCAATAACTGACTGCTGCCTAATATATCAGTCCCGCCCCTTGATAGGTGCCATGGTAACAAGATATTTAACAGTTATTCCCCGAAATCGAGTCGTACATGAGCTGATAGCCGATGAGGCGCGTAGCACCGAGTTGTCTATAATCCATGTACGATGAGATTGAGTGGAATAACTGTTTTATTCTATCCACATTCACTGGATTTTGAGAAACTGAGCATTTTTATTTTGTCTTTTTTTGCAAATTCGATAAATGAAAACTTTATACAAAACGTCCGACAAAATAATTTCCGCTTAGAATGTAAACAAACCGGCGAAATGACAGAAGCAATTTGTGAAAAATGTGATGATAATAATAATAATAATAATAATTCTTGAAAAATAAAAAAGATATGTTCTTACCATCAAATACTTTCATTCCATTTTTTGTTGCTTTTTTATTTTATTTTTTGGGGGTCTTCTTCTTCTTCTTCTTTAGGGTTTTTTGGTGATTAGCAAACCAGCTGGCGGCACGGTGGTGTAGTGGTTAGCGCTGTCATCTCACAGCAAGAAGGTCCGGGTTCGAGCCCCGTGGCCGGCGAGGGCCTTTCTGTGCGGAGTCTGCATGTTCTCCCCGTGTCCGCGTGGGTTTCCTCCGGGTGCTCCGGTTTCCCCCACAGTCCAAAGACATGCAGGTTAGGTTAACTGGTGACTCTAAATTGAGCGTAGGTGTGAATGTGAGTGTGAATGGTTGTCTGTGTCTATGTGTCAGCCCTGTGATGACCTGGCGACTTGTCCAGGGTGTACCCCGCCTTTCGCCCGTAGTCAGCTGGGATAGGCTCCAGCTCGCCTGCGACCCTGTAGAACAGGATAAAGCGGCTAGAGATAATGAGATGAGAGATGAGCAAACCAGCTTTGAGCTATTTCTGTTTCTTTTAAATACCTGATAACAAATTTTGGGGTTTTGTTTTCAAGTAGAGTTTTTATTTCGTCCTCGGTTGGTTCAGTAACACACTCTGTCATTTTGTTTTTCTCTACTCACGGTATATGAGCTGATATCCTAGTATTAGAGTAGCCAATCAGAGCGCACGATTGCTCATACCTAGGCTTATAGTATTCGAGTCCAACTCGTGCACTAATTTTAAGGACTCGTGACTTGACTTGGACTTGAGCACTGATTACTCAGTCTTGGACTCAGACTCGTTCATTAACTGTATTCAGACTCGTAAATTGGACATGAGGGCTTGGATTTTTTCTTTATTTTTTGTAACATGCCATAATAATTTGGTAAAAATATTTATATTTATGTCCACATTAATTTTTATACTACAACCCCAATTCCAAAAAAGTTGGGACAAAGTGCAAATTGTAAATAAAAACGGAATGCAATGATGTGGAAGTTTCAAAATTCCATATTTTATTCAGAATAGAACATAGATGACATATCAAATGTTTAAACTGAGAAAATGTATCATTTAAAGAGAAAAATTAGGTGATTTTTTAAATTTCATGACAACAACACATCTCAAAAAAGTTGGGACAAGGCCATGTTTACCACTGTGAGACATCCCCTTTTCTCTTTACAACAGTCTGTAAACGTCTGGGGACTGAGGAGACAAGTTGCTCAAGTTTAGGGATAGGAATGTTAACCCATTCTTGTCTAATGTAGGATTCTAGTTGCTCAACTGTCTTAGGTCTTTTTTGTCGTATCTTCCGTTTTATGATGCGGCAAATGTTTTCTTTGGGTGAAAGATCTGGACTGCAGGCTGGCCAGTTCAGTACCCGGACCCTTCTTCCAAGAGAATGCACGGTCACCTGTTCATACGTCATGTTCAGGAATAAACTAACGTTAACGGTGCTAAAATGCCTGGAGAGACGCCACTAGGATTGTCCACTTTGCTTATACAGACTTTTCGTGCAGTGGGAAAAAATGCACTGCTATGTGTTCCATATGTAGAAGAACTATCGAGGAGACGACGGGGACGACCTCGAACTTCAATCATCATTTGGTTGGTAAGACTCCACCCAGAGAAGGAAGTGACACACTATGTTCATTGCCCTGTTGATAGTGGGCGGGGCTTGCTGAGCAATGAACTAGCTAGTGTTAACCCTCTCTCATGTTATTTGCCCTGTTGATAGTGGGCGGGGCTTGCTGAGCGATGAACAAGCTTTTAATCTGTAGCCTGTTAACTAAAATGGGGCAGTTGAGTGGTAATGTTAGTGCGGTTGGAGTCTTGTTCTTGGACTCAACTCGAAATTTTCTTTAATGACTTGGATTTGACTCAGACTGGGGACTCGAGACTGGACTCGGACTCGAGATTTAGTGACTTGCCTACAGCACTGACTCATATCCAGTGAATGTGGATAGAATAATTAATTTAATTCACTATGTTAAAATTAGGCATAAAACGTGGTCAGGATCTCCGAGTTTCTGTATCTGGATCATTCACGATAAAAGTCAGGATTATTCCATCAGGCTTTAAGTTTCCTCGTTAAAGTAAATCTTTATGAAAGGAAGCAGGATTACTCAGCTATCCAGATAATTTAAGATAAAAGTCCAGATTATAATGTAGTAGTATGATTAATAATTATTCATTTGACTGAAATCTGGAACTGATTTGTGAGATTATTTAAGATCAAATTATTCTGTCGAGGATTTCTCAGTCAGTAATGATCATTAATAAATTAAAAGGTTCGAGGTTCGTCTCTGAGCTCGGAGGACTGTCAGAGATTTATTCGTTATCGAGATGATTTCAGCCAAAAGTCAGGATAATTTGATCAAGCTTTCTTCCTCATGTTTTATTTCCATATATATGTACACAGAGTTTAATCTAATTAATAATAATAATAATAATAATAATGGTTTTAGGTCTTTTTCTTCACATACTCTGTTTCTTTGGAATAAATTGCCTGACCATGTGTGTATTTCCGAGAACGTTAATGTTTTCAAAGCCAGACTTAAGACACATTTTTTTAGGCTCGCTTTTAATCTATAGAGGGTTTTTTTTAGTTATTAGTCTTTTTAATTAGTTATTCATTAGTTATTTAATTATTATTTATGTTTATGATTGTAAAGCATTTAGAGCATATTTGTATAGGCAATAAATAAATGGTATATATATATATATATATATATATATATATATATATATATATATATATATGTGAAGATCTTTGAACCAGTAAATTAAATTTTAATGACAGAAATTATAGACTTCCCGATAAATAAATGAATGAATGAATGGATAAATAAATAAACATATATTTTCTAGTCCAATATTTTCTTCTCAGTTGTATCTCTGTTGAAAATATTCATGATTTATGAGAATATTGATTATTTTCTGCTCTTTTTCTCAGTGGGCTGAAAGTACAAACACATTAAAAAGGAATGTGACCAAAGGCGAATCTGGAGCTGAGATCATTAAAAGGTTTTGTCCTGATCGTGAGTGCTGCTCGGAGATGAAACGAGACGTCAGGGATCGTGACTCTAGACTTCGTTTAAAAGCAGAGCATCATCATCAAGGCCATTTTTAATTATTCTACAGTGACATGGCTCTGAGTGGTGTTTCCCAGAACAGTGTTTGAGAGTTAGCTGGAGGGTTTTAATCAGGATTACTGCACAGGGAGCGACGCTGACTCTCGTCTTTAAGTTGCCGTGATTTCCTGGTGGTGTTTAGGTCGTGTTTCAGACAAAACCTGGTCTAGAAGCCGAGGCCTGTTGAAGTCTTCTTAATTAAAAGGGCGACGTATTTTCACACAGCCACGAGGGGAGCAGATGGAGTGTGTATGTGTGTGTGTGTGTAAAATGAGAAGGAGGGGCAGAAATGAGCTGAAAAATAATTACTGGACAATCATCATCATACACACAATAAAGAGCTGTGTACAGTGAGCGAGTGCTTCATCAAAACACAAAACAGTTCCTCAGTAAAGCAGAACAGACACAGAGAAGCTCTGTGTGTGTGTGTGTGTGTGTGTGTGTTTCAATCCCATGTTCACACATACAGTGTCAAATTTTGATCATTAGTTCCAGGTGCTTAAAATGTCTCAGCTGCGAAGATTAAATAATTGGAGAAAAGTAAAAACAAACAAACAAATAAACAAATGATCGAGGGTTTTGTACAGATGAACCAAAGTGATTTCCATTCAGTACAACATAGAAATTGTGCGAAAAAAAGTTGTCATTGTGTCATCCTATTAGTCTTGTTTGTTTGTTTGTTTGTTTGTTTGATGTAAATTCAGAAATTCCTGCTTCATTCATCTGGCAAATTCTGGACTTCCTGTTTCTCCTGTTTTCGTAACTAACAATCCCTGACTTCCTGTTTCAGCACAATTTAGACCTTCCTGTTTTACTGGCTCGTTACACCATACACTTCCTGTTTCAGCACCTGGCAGTTCAAGACTTCCTGTTTCAATGTCTCATTAGTTATTGCATTTCCTGCCTCAGTGCCTGGAATATTCAGGACTTCCTGTTTTAACATCTGTCTCTCTAAGACTTCTTGTTTTTAACAGCTGGAAAGTCCAGGACTTCCCGTTTTCAGTGTCTGGTAAATTGTGGACTTCCTGTTTCTAAATGTCTTTACTAGTGCTGTCAAAAATGTCGCGTTATTAACGCGTTAACTTGACTCAATTTTAACGGCGATAATTTTTTTATCGCGAGATTAACGCTCTGTGACATGATGCCACGCCCCGCACAGCCAGAATCCTCTGCCCTCCCCCGAAGAGCCACGGTGCTCTGATCGTTTTCCCATCGGCGGCTCCAGCCCCACTTTGCAGTGGCTGTGACAAGACGTGTTATGCTCTGCAATAAAAAAAAAAAAACATTGGTACAACCAGTGTTCGAACTATGCCGATATTTTCGGGGGGGGTCCCTTTTTTTTCCCCTTGGGGGGGGTGCTTGCGCTTGTCTCAGAGCGCGGATCTCCATCGCGCGCTCACTTCGGATATGCAAATGCTTCCCATTACACACGATTGCTATGTCAATAAACATCATTTTGCCAATATTTTAGAGACCCCCCCCAACATTTCCCAAATCATGTTTTCAAGGGATCTCATGTCTGTTTCAGGGGATCTCGGATCCCCCGAGTACCCCCGTAGTTCGAACGGTGAGCAAGCGCATTCACTTTATGTTGATAAGAGAATTACAATGGTTTTTCATGTGACAAAAATGTGCGATTAAATTGCGATTAATCACGAGTTAACTATGACAGTCGCGACATTAATCGCGATTAAATATTTTAATCGCTTGACAGCACTAGTCTTTACACATTCCAGTTCCTGTTTTAGGAACTAACAATCCCTGACTTCCTGTTTTAATGGTGCATTACAACTTAAATGTCCTGTTTTAGCTCCTGACAATTCAAGACTTCCTGTTTCTAAATGTCTTTACACATTACAGTTCCTGTTTTCAGAACTAACAATCCCTGACTTCCTGCTTCATTCAGCACAATTAGGACTTCCTGTTTCAATATCTCGTAAGTCATTGCATTTCCTGTTTCACCACCCAGAACATTCAGGACTTCCTGTTTCAATATCTGGCAAATTCCAGACTTCCTGCTTCAATGTCTTATTCCACATGAGACTTCCTGTTTCAGCACCTGTAAACTCTGGACTTCCTGTTTCTTAAATGCCTTTACACATTCCAGTTCCTGTTTTAGGAACTAACAATCCCTGGCTTCCTGTTTTAATGGTGCATTACAACTTAAACTTCCTGTTTTAGTACCTGGCAATCCCTGACTTCCTGTTTCAATATCTCCATGGATTAAAGCAAAAAAAAAAAATCTGACTGAAAAAAAAGCTCCATGTCGTTGGCCCCTACCATATCAGCGATGCGTCAAATTTTAAACGCCGTGCTGTCCATTATCCCCTAGGCCCCTACTTATAGTACATTTACATAATTTTAACAATGACTAAAGCTAAGGCAAGACTTTACCATTGTCATTACTGGCTATAAATGATGAAACATCAAGTTTTCAGTGCAAAGTGCAAATTTATTTCAACAATACTTTAGTAATGCACAACAGTGGTTCAGAGAAAAGTGCAAGTGCAGTCGAACTTGAACCATGCTTTCAGAAGAGTGGAACAGAAAGAAAAATATGAAAATCTGTTGACATAAAGCCAGGAAACAAGAAAAGTAAAGTGAAAGTTCACTTTTTCTGCTTCTTCGCAGTGAAGCCAAAGGCATCTAGTTTGGCAATACCTGATGCCTGTTTTTGTTTCTTTTTCCTTGGCACAGCAGCAGGAGCTTGCCATCATCGCCCATTTCATTTCACCAAGCCCATCTCCACTTATTCTTTACCGTTTTGTCGATGTCTGACACATCTGTGCCTTCATTTAAAAGAAGCGCGTCCATGCTGGCAAAACCGAAAGTAATTTGACGTGCTCTAGTGATGGAAATCGAAGGGCCTATGTCCGGTGAAATATGGCCTTATACGCAGTACTCGAGTTGAGGGGGGATGTGGGGGGAGGCATCCCCCTTCTGAAATAAAAATCTCAAATCATTCCCCTTAAAAAAACGGCCATCCCCCCATCACATCCCTTGGGCCATTTTACCAATTATTGTGGAAATTAGCCTACTATTATTTTAACAAATATTACTACCATTTCAACATTAGAGGCTTTGCGCAGTGATAGCCTACATGTAGCCGGATAAAAAAGACGAATATTTATTTATTCGGTTGCACCTCTCATTCACACCTATACGGAGGTTTCAGTCACTGAAAACAGCTACTTTCGCAAACTCTGGGCAGAGTGGAGATTTCTGAAAACTCCATCTTCAGACACTCGTGTAAATCGGGAAAACGAAGCAACAGTGGGCAAGAGGGCGCGCGCGAATATAATGAGTCATAGGTGTGAATCTTTCACCGAATGCCAATTGTCCTGGTTCTTCATGAAATCGTACGCGCATGCACAAATTCATTAGATTAACTTTCAAATAACTGTTCTTGTGCACTTGCAACACCGGAGCCACTTTCCTGAATTTTGAGCTTCGGAGTATTCGCTTCTTTATCTATTTAATCAATGAACTTATTTGTCACATACATTAAATTACTAATGTAAACCATTAGTAGCCTATTTAAGCAATCGCTGTTTTCTCCACTGTTTTCCGACCTTTTGTGCTTAGTGAATGAGACACTTCATTACACTCCACTGACCGACTTCCAATTCCGGACTTTTTTGAAAATGTAAAATATAGGCCTACGAGATGGTTTTTTGGGACTTAATTTGCGTTGGTCCTTCACTATTAATTTTTGACACTGACGAGGCACTAAATACTGTGGAATTATTTTCTCCTTACTATGAAGTTTGTCATCTTAAACAAGTGTCGGGAAATCTTGCAGCCCGACTCTGCAGCCTCCAATGTTTAAGCGAACTGCTGAAACCATAATGTTTAAAGATTAAATCGTAGGCTAATCAAACCAAAGAAAAACACAGCCTCTCCAGAACATTGTCTGCCGAAGCCTGTTTAACCTACAAAAGGCTTAATAGCATAGGTCTTGCTGCGGCTTCAACAGGGCTGTTTAGATTTTTCACCTGATCACCTTTCAATAGGCAAATATCATTATTATTATTATTATTACTACTACAAGAGGCCTAGTATTAGTAGTAGGCAAGTAGTTGCCTAGTAGTAGGACAGCCAAATTGTTTCATCAGTGGAGCCGCCGTTAAAAGGAAACTGATGCGGAGCGCCGCGGCTCGCCTCGGGGTGAATCGCGTCCCGAGGCGTGGGGCTGGCCCACCCTGGCAGCGCTGGTTCATTGTGGAGAGGGCAGAGGTCACTGGCTGCCAAGTTTGGAGAGGCTGGGACCTCCCCTGGCCGAGTTACGAGCGTCCAAAGTCGGGCTGGAGTCGCCGATAGAAACGAAACTCAAGCCGAGCACCGCGGCTCGCTGCCTACGCCCAGCCTCCCCGGGACTAGACAGTAGCGGAGGCTGTATTTATTTATTTAGGCCTATCTAGTGCAACAACTTATTCCTTTACATATACTCAAACATAGCACAAGAAAGGGTTCAACAACAGGCAATCACAGCAGCTTGGTGAAGTTCTAAATCACATCGGTGTCAGACCTATGGGCCTACCCCCCCCTTTTTTTCCTCGGATCTGCATCACTCTCATTATTGATCTTTTGCGCTCCCAGTTGACGGAACTCCGTCGTAGCGACGGAAAACTTTAATCCATGTATCTCGTTAGCCACTGCATTTCCTGTTTCACCACCTGGAACATTCAAGACTTCCTGTCTTATTGCAATGTCTTATTCCACATTAGACTTCCTGTTTCAGCACCTGTAAACTCATCACTTCCTGTTTCATCATATGGTAAACTCTGGACTTCCTGTTTCTGAATGTCTTTGCACATTCCAGTTCCTGTTTTAGTCATTTAAGACTTCCTGATTTAACGGCTCATTATCCCTTACACTTCCTGTTTAAGTAAGTGACAATTTAAGACTTCCTGTTTCAACATCTCGTTAGTCATTGCATTTCCTGTTTCCATATCTGGAACATTCAGGACTTCCTGTTCTGAACAAATGGTTATCCAAGGCTTCCTGTTTCGGTGTGTTATTCTACATTAGACTTCCTGTTTAATCCAGAACTTCCTGTTTTGATGTTTCATTAGTTATAGATTAAACTTCCTGTTTCCACACCTGACAATTTCCTCCAAAGTGCGTTTGAAATCTAATCCTGTGCAGTGTATTGTGGGGAATCATCAGCACCTTGGGTACACTTCAAGTTCTAATGCCTGGGCAGTGTCCTCACACACACACACTGCTTAACATTTCACTCTGAAACAACTGCACAGACGTCTATACAGAACTCATTAGCTCCACTCGGCACGCCGCCGCATGCTAAACACTTTTTCGAATTTTGCCCACTTGCCAATTTTCTGACCAAGTCACCGAGTGCACAGGAGAACACACAGGTCCTCGCTCTCTCTCCTTTGGCCCTGAGCTTTGTTCCAAAGCTCCCATTTCCTCCCTCATTCTAAACATACAGGCGTATTTGCTTCAACACTGCCCCCAAGTGGCGGAAATATTGTCTGTCCTCTGCAATTAAAAATTCACAGCAGATATCGAAGGCGTAAAAAGCCATGATGAGGGAGGAACTGTGGAGGAGAAGCACGAGGGAGAATCCTCTCAGGTCTCGTCTGGGTCAGAGAGCATGAAAAACTCACATGACATGGCATGACATGACAGTCGAGGTTTTTTTATCCATTAAAAAAATGACGTCGTGCTTTTTATCCATTTCTAGTTACACGCGTAACTGTCAAAGCACAACATTTTGGAAAAAAAATTGTAAATGATAGCTTGTGCTGGATCAAGTGCTGTTCTACTGTATGTGCATGCACGTACGAGTTGAGTGTGTGTGTGTGTGCGTGAGAAAGCAGGAAGACCTCAGGAAGAACAACACACTAGGTATTTCCGTTATGTGCTGGCATTAGCGGCGAACCTCAACCCTGGAGTGAGAGATAAAGGCTTGTTATTTCAGATGGAGTTGTGTCTCAGCCGCCGAGGATTTATACTCCTCCTGTTGTGTATCATCATCATCATCTTCTTCTCTCTCTCTCTCTCTCTCTCTCTCACACACACACACACACACACACTGTGTGTAGTAAAATCCAACTTCCTGTTTACTAACATAAAAATCAATGCTATTTTTCTTCACCCGCTCTTTTGAAGTTGATTTTTTTCCCACCAATGCATGATATTTTTATTTATTTATTGAAAAATGAAATGACGTCGTGCTTTTTGTCCATTTCTATTTACACAAGTAACTGTCAAAGCACAACATTTTTGAAAAAGAAAAAAAATTAATTCAGAATAACACCTTGTGCTGGATCAAGTGCTATTCTCTCCTGTATATACGGTATGTGCTGCTGAATAATAAAGAATAAATAATGAGCGTGAAGCCATTTTGTTCAGTTAAAGCCCGTGATTGATGGGATAATTACACTCAGCGATACGCTGGGAATACACTCGACTCCTGTTGGATTTATCTCAGTCGTATATCATCGTCTTTGGTTTTCATTCATCTCTGGCTTTTATGTCACATCGTATGACATTCTCGATCTATTTTTCAGGTTTAATTGCGGTGTATAAAACTCTCGGATGCTTCTACTGCAGAAAATTCTGGCACCCCTGGAGGCAGGAATGAGGCTGATGGGATTTACACCCAGGTGTCAGGAACCAGAAAGGCCAGTCGGACCTGGCGTGGATAGCCAATGTGGTCCAAATGGTGTATAAAGCTCCTCCCAGAAACAAGACAAGCACCCAGATGATTGTGGCCAACAATATTATTGACACCCTTACCCTGGTTATTGTCACCTGGGTGGAAATAGACACTCTGTTTTAATAATGTGGATGTGGAGCCCAGAATATTGAAGCAGACAGGTGTGTAACTCGACTCTGAATATGAGGAACTTTCTCCGTGTCAATGTTGAGGCAACTTTTGGACTAAAGTCAGTCTAAATCTACATCGAAAGCTGCTTTGGGACAATCTGTATTATTGATCAATTTGAATTCACACACACACACACACACACACACACAAACCTGTGGCTGGATCTGTGTGTGGTGTGTGATAAGGCAGATAGAGAGTGAGTGTGTGTGTGTGTGTGTGTTGCAGTGTAATGCCAGGCTCTGATGGGTCACTGCAACCTGCGCGGGACTTTAATAATTCAGCAGATGCAATATGTTCAGGCTCAGAAAGTCCTCAACAAAACAGCCTGCGCAAGCGTGTGTGTGTTAAGTGTGTGTGTTAAGTGTAGGTAAAAACACCGAAACACTCCCTCCACTTTCCTCCATCTTCTCAACCCCATGTGGTGACTGAGTGCTGGCTATTTTCTTTACTCCTCCCTCTCCCCCTCTCACAGCTCAGGGGACGGTTGATTATTTTTTTTCCTTTTCCTTTGGGCTCCTCAGAGAGGCCCTGTCACCATGGCAACAGAGCGCGACATCGTGCCGCTTTTTCACCTTTGCTGTCTCGCCTCACGCAGCGTTTTCTTTCCTCACAGAACTGAAGCAGAATCGAGTGAAGACGCATACGAAATACAGATGTCTGAGAGAATGACCTTGGTGAAGAGAGAGAGAGAGAGAAATGGAGAAGAAGATAGACAAAGAGAGAGAGAGAGAATACAATGACTAATTTTAAACATTTAATATCACCTCTCTATCTACTTCTCACTCTCTCTATTTCTCTCTCCCATTTTTCTCTTTCTGCTTCTATCTACTTCTCTCTCTCTATCTTTCTGTCACTTTTGTTATCTATTTCAGTGTCTCTTTCTCTACATATTTCTCCCTTTCCTATTTTTCGTGCTTGAAAGTTTGTGAACCCTTTAGAATTGTCTATATTTCTGCATAAATATGACCTAAAACATCATCAGATTTTCACACAAGTCCTAAAAGTAGATAAAGAGAACCCAGTTAAACAAATGAGACAAAAATATTATACTTGGTAATTTATTTATTGAGGGAAATGATCCAATATTACATATCTGTGAGTGGGAAAAGTATGTGAACCTTTGTTTTCAGTATCTGGTGTGACCCCCTTGTGCAGCAATATCTGCAACTAAACGTTTGCGGCAACTGTTGATCAGTCCTGCACACCGACTTGGAGGAATTTTAGCCCATTCCTCCGTACAGAACAGCTTCAACTCTGGGATGTTGGTGGGTTTCCTCACATGAACTGCTCGCTTCAGGTCCTTCCACAACATTTCGATTAGATTCAGGTCAGGACTTTGACTTGGCCATTCCAAAACATTAACTTTATTCTTCTTTAACCATTCTTTGGTAGAACGACTTGTGTGCTTAGGGTCGTTGTCTTGCTGCATGACCCACTTTCTCTTGAGATTCAGTTAATGGACAGATGTCCTGACATTTTCCTTTAGAATTCGCTGGTATAATTCACAATTCATTGTTCCATCAATGATGGCAAGCCGTCCTGGCCTAGATGCAGCAAAACAGGCCCAAACCATGATACCGTACTACCACCACCATGTTTCACAGATGGGATAAGGTTCTTATGCTGGAATGCAGCGTTTTCCTTTCTCCAAACATAACGCTTCTCATTTAAAGCAAAAAGTTCTATTTTGGTCTCATCCGTCCACAAAACATTTTTCCAATAGCCTTCTGGCTTGTCCATGTGATCTTTAGCAAACTGCAGATGAGCAGCAATGTTCTTTTTGGAGAGCAGTGGCTTTCTCCTTGCAACCCTGCCATGCACACCATTGTTGTTCAGTGTTCTCCTGATGGTGGACTCATGAACATTAGCCAATGTGAGAGAGGCCTTCAGTTGCTTAAAAGTTACCCTGGGGTCCTTTGTGACCTCACCGACTATTACACACCTTGCTCTTGGAGTGATCTTTGTTAGTCGACCACTCCTGGGGAGGGTAACAATGGTCTTGAATTTCCTCCATTTGTACACAATCTGTCTGACTGTGGATTGGTGGAGTCCAAACTCTTTAGAGATGGTTTTGTAACCTTTTCCAGCCTGATGAGCATCAACAATGCTTTTTCTGAGGTCCTCAGAAATATCCTTAGTTTCTGCAATGATATACCTCCACAAACATGTGTTGTGAAGATCAGACTTTGATAGATCCCTGTTCTTTAAATAAAACAGGGTGCCCACTCACACCTGATTGTCATCCCATTGATTGAAAACACCTGACTCTAATTTCACCTTCAAATTAACTGTTAATCCTAGAGGTTCACATACTTTTGCTACTCACAGATGTGTAATATTGGATCATTTCCCTAAATAAATAAATGACCAAGTATAATATTTTTGTCTCATTTGTTTAACTGGGTTCTCTTTATCTACTTTTAGGGCTTGTGTGAAAATCTGATGATGTTTTAGGTCATATTTATGCAGAAATATAGAAAATTCTAAAGGGTCCACAAACTTTCAAGCACCACTGTAGTTATCCCTCCACTTATCCCTCCACTCATCCCTCTCTCCTTCTCCAAATGAAGGCAGAAAACAAAATAAATAAAGAAGTTTTGTGAGAGTTTTGTGTTGAAGTGCTTGAACTCCAGCACTTGTGGGTAGAAGTGTGTGACATGTAGTAGAAGGGTGTGTACAAATGTGTGGAGCTGCAGGGGTCGGATATCACAACTGACAGGATGTGGAAGCTGTTCAGAGGAAATGGACGAGGTTATAAAGACCAGCTCTTGATATGTGTGTTGAGATGTTCCTGTAAATTAATCAACAGTGGAGTGGTGATGCAGCAGAGTTACTGTTGCTGTGATTATAACAGCATGTCCAGAAGTGTTTTATTTCTCTTCTACCACAGCAATTTGTTAATAATAACATTTTTATTTATTAAATGAACATCTTAATTTTGTATCCATTTATAGTTAGCATCAGCTGGATGACTGTCAGAGCTGCTGTTAGAGAAAATTAATCAATACCTTCTGACCAATCACAATCCAGAATTCAACAATTATCACATTTAGAAAAGATGTAATCTGATATCATAGATATGGTAAATGACGTCTTCTTTTTGTTGTGATGGTGTTAAAACTTTTGCACTATGTCCACACATCCCTCTCCGCTCGGTTGTTCTGCTCTGCTCTGATTGTATCCATTTGTTTTTGTATTTGCTCTCAATTTCCACACTTTCCCCATGTTCACTTATTGTAAAATTGCAATTTATGAAACCATCCATACATCCCCACCTTTTCAGACGCTTCCCCTCGTGAATTTAGTTTCAAACACAGAAACTTTGTGGCACTCGTCTGAATCAGCCAAGGCTCTTGCAGATGCTATCACTCCCCCGTCACTCCGGATTGATAGACGCGGATGAAAAATGCCCTCTGGAGACAAACAGGTTTGGCTCGGCTTTCAGCGCTGAGGCATATCATCACAACCGCGTCAATCCTCAAGACGATGACTTCAGTTCCGTGTGTCACCATTGATCGTCCCATTATTCACCTGCGCTAATGCATTTGAATAGAGAGATGGGGGAAGTGGAGCATCAAAAGTCCCGTTAATCCAACCGGGACATCGCAATCCCACAACCGCCAAAAAGTGACGGACAAGTCTATTATACGAGCAGGGAGACGCCAGTCCTCAGTGAGATGCACTCTGATGTCATATGGGAAAGCAGGAAAAGAAGGATATTCTGGAGGACCCCTTGACAAGTTTGCCATTGACTGTTAGAGGTTGGTTTAACAAAAAGAAAGAAAATCATGAGGCTGAAAAGAATGACATGAACTCTGATGAGTTATGAAGTCTTCTAA
This sequence comes from Neoarius graeffei, assembly GCF_027579695.1. Lineage (NCBI taxonomy): Eukaryota > Metazoa > Chordata > Actinopteri > Siluriformes > Ariidae > Neoarius > Neoarius graeffei. Next base: position 105,406,583 of record NC_083573.1, read on the forward strand.
GTCCTGAGTAATGGAGTGTGTTATTTCACGAGGACATTAAGTTTTCTGCTTTTACATATCCGCACGAGTTTTAACTGCACTTCACAAAGTCCTGTTGGACAGTGTATACAGCTGAAATCAGGGGCGTGTCTAGAGTGTACTGAGCTCAGGGGCTTAGCCCACATCTTGGCTACATGTTTCTTCCTTTGTGACCTCATTAAGAAGAGAAAGAATTTATGTAGTACCTAAGTATACAATATTAGTACAGGAGATCATCTGCAAAGCTACCAAGACATCTATTACCACACCAAACAGTGTTTCATCGACAGCCATCAGACCTGTACCCTTACCCACTTTCCCCCAGCCATTTACCATAGGTAGGTCCTTCCCAGTCCCCCTCTCCATCAGACCTCAGACTTGCAGCCTCACCCACAGTTTCCCCAGCCATTTACCTAGGTCCTTCCCAGTCCCCCACTCCATCAGACCTGCAGCCTCACCTGCTTCCCCCAACCATTTACCTAGGTCCTTCCCAATCCCCTGCTCCATCAAACATCAGATCTCTAGCCTCACCCACTGTCCCCCCACCCATTTATGTAAGTCTGTCCCAGCCCCCCACTCCATCAAACATCAGACCTGCAGCCTCACCCGTGTCCCCCCCAGGCATTTATGCAGGTCTTTCTCAGTCCCCCTCTCCTTCAGACTTGCCCTGGTGTTCTGTGAAAGACCTTATCTAATATCTAACGTTTATTTTGCTCGTTATACTGTAGGTCTTTCCCAGTCCCCCACTCCATCAGACCTGCAGCCTCACCTGCTGTCCCCCCAGCCATTTCTGTAGGTCCTTCCCAGTCCCCCTCTCCATCAGACCTGCAGCCTCACCCACTGTCCACCCATTTACATAAGCCCCATCTCTAAGCTTCCTTTTATCTCTAAGATGCTGGAAAAAGCAGTTCTCTCTCAACTGCTCCCCTTTTTAAACATGCATAATATTCTGGAACCTTTTCGGTCTGGTTTTAGAGCCCTTCACAGTACCAAAACAGCCTTACTTAAAGTGACTAATGATCTGCTGTACACTTTAGATTCAGGTGAAAATGCAGTCCTGATTTTATTGGATCTTAGTGCTGCCTTTGACACTGTGGATCACAACATTCTTCTTGCTCGTCTAGAACAGCAGGTAGGCATTAAGGGGGCAGCACTATACTGGTTCAGCTCTTATCTTAAACATAGAACATTTTCTGTGTCCATTGATCAGTTCTCCTCATCCACTGCTCCTGTCTCCTATGGGGTCCCTCAGGGGTCCATCTTGGGCCCAGTGCTCTTTTGCCTATACATGCTCCCCCTTGGTAACATCATTAGAAAATATAATATCTATTTTCATTTATATGCAGATGATTCACAATTGTTTCTTCCACTAAAATCCACTGACTCTATACAGTCTCTCTTGGACTGTCTTGAAGATATTAAAGTTTGGATGTCTAATAACTATCTCCAGTTAAACAGTGATAAAACAGAAGTCATCATCTTTGGTCCTCCCAAATCCATAAGCACAGTTGCAAGCAAATTAGCTCACCTCACCCCGTATGTTAAATCCTATGCCAGAAATCTGGGGGCCATACTTGACTCAGGGCTCTGTCTTGACAGACAGATAAGCTCTGTTGTTAAAAACAGTTTTTATCAGTTACGAATCATCTCCCACCTCAAATCGTTTTTATCTTATAATGATCTGGAAAAAGTAATCCATGCCTTCATTGTATCACGCCTGGACTACTGCAATTCCCTTTACCCCGGCCTCCCCGTCTTCACTAACGCGTCTGCAGTTGCATCAAAATGCAGCAGTGAGACTGTTGACTGGTACAAGGAAGCATGAACATATCACCCCTGTCTTGGCTTCCCTGCATTGGCTCCCCATTCATTTTAGAATTCAGTTTAAAGTTTTACTTCTTGTTTTTAAGGCTCTAAATGGGCAGGCCCCTGCTTACATCACTGAACTTCTCCAGCCCCATTCAGTCACCAGGTCCCTTAGGTCCTCTAGCAAAGGACAACTACATGTGCCACGGTCATGACTGAAACAGAAAGGTGATAGGGCCTTTGCTGTGGCTGCTCCCGGACTGTGGAACCAGTTACCCTCAGATATTAGATGTGCCCCCTCTATTCCCACCTTTAAATCTAGATTAAAAACTCACCTCTATTCACTAGCTTTCCTAGTCCCCTAATCCTCTTATTTCTTGTGTTTTTGTGTGTCTGTGTTGTAGGTTCTGTTCGGTGAAACATTCATTTATTTTTCACATTTTCCAAATTTGTTTTTTTATTTATTATTATTGAATGCTCATTTATTATTATTATTATTTTTCTTATTCTGTACAGCACTTTGGTCAGTGGTAGCTGTGTTTAAATGTGCTTTATAAATAAATTTTACTTACTTACGGGCCTTTTCCACTACCCTTTTTCAGCTCACTTCAGCCCAACACGGCTCGCGTTTCGACTACCTCAGAGCAGCACGACTGAGCTCACTTCAGCCTTACTCAGCACCCAAAACTCGCACGGTTTTGGAATGGGGCTGAAGTGAGCTCAACTTAGCCAAGTGGGGCTAGGGGCGTGAGGAGACACTCCCCTGTGTACTGATTGGTGAGGAGGAGTGTCCTCACATGCCCACACATGCCCCGCGAGCACGCTGGGATCTTTAACCACCATCTGTAAACACCATAAACCCGGAAGAAGAAGAATTATGAAGCCTTATGCGCCTCGCCTCATCTATACGCTCTTGCCAGTATCTGTTGGCGTTGTCGGTGACAACAAGCCACAGCACCAAGACCAGCAACACTAACGACTCCATGTCCTCCATGTTTATTGTTTACTATCTGGGTCGTGAGACTACTGCTTAAAAGGTCACTGATGTCACGGTTTGCGCCGCCTAACGACATCACGTGACGTCCACCCACTTTCGCTAACTCCACCCAATGTGTCCACCCACTTCCAGACAGCACGGTTCAGCACGGTTGTAGTTGAAATGCAACCCCAACAGCCCCACTCAGCTCGACTCAGCACCGCACGGCTCAGCCCAACTCAGCTGCATTGGTAGTGGAAAAGCCCCATTACTTACATAGGTCCTTCCCAGTCCCCCTCTCCATCAAACATCAGACCTGCAGCCTCACCCACTGTCCCTCACCCATTTATGTAAGTCTGTCCCAGCTCCCCACTCCATCAAACATCAAACCTGAAGCCTCACCCATGCCCCCCCCCCAGGCATTTATGCAGGTCTTTCCCAGTCCCTCTCTCCATCAGACTTGCAGCCCCACCTACTGTCCCTTCAGACATTTACTATGTAGGTCTTTCCCAGTCCCCCTCTCCATCAGACCTGCAGCCTCACCTGCTGTCCCCCCAGCCATTTACATAGGTCCTTCCCAGTCCCCCTCTCCATCAGACATCAGATCTGCAGCCTCACTTACTGTCCCCCCCATTTACATAGGTCCTTCCCAGTCCCCCTCTCTATCAGACCTGCAGCCTCACCCACTGTCCCCCCATTTACATAGGTCCTTCCCAGTCCACCTCTTCATCAGACTTCCAGCCTCACCCGCTGTCCCACTAGCCATTTACGGCATAGGTCTTTCCCAGTCCCCCGCACCATCAGATATCAGACCTGCAGCCTCACCTGCTGTCCCCCAGCCATTTACAGTGGGGCAAAAAAGTATTTAGTCAGTCACCAATTGTGCAAGTTCTCCCACTTAAAAAGATAAGAGAGGCCTGTAATTTTCATCATAGGTACACTTCAACTATGAGAGACAAAATGGGAGGAAAGAATCCAGAAAATCACATTGTCTGATTTTTAAATAATTTATTTGCAAATTATGGTGGAAAATTAGTATTTGGTCAATAACAAAAGTTTATCTCAATACTTTGTTATATACCCTTTGTTAGCAATGACAGAGGTCAAACGTTTTCTGTAAATCTTCACAAGGTTTTCACACACTGTTGCTGGTATTTTGGCCCATTCCTCCATGCAGATCTCCTCTAGAGCAGTGATGTTTTGGGGCTGTTGCTGGGCAACACGGACTTTCAACTCCCTCCAAAGATTTTCTATGGGGTTGAGATCTGGAGACTGGCTAGGCCACTCCAGGACCTTGAAATGCTTCTTACAAAGCCACTCCTTCGTTGCCCGGACGGTGTGTTTGGGATCATCATCATGCTGAAAGACCCAGACACGTTTCGTCGTCAATGCCCTTGCTGATGGAAGGAGGTTTTCACCCAAAATCTCACGATATATGGCCCCATTCATTCTTTCCTTTACACGGATCAGTCATCCTGGTCCCTTTGCAGAAAAACAGCCCCAAAGCATGATGTTTCCACCCCCATGCTTCACAGTAGGTATGGTGTTCTTTGGATGCAACTCAGCATTCTTTCTCCTCCAAACATGACAAGTTGAGTTTTTACCAAAAAGTTCTATTTTGGTTTCATCTGACCATATGACATTCTCCCAATCCTCTCCTGGATCATCCAAGCTCTCTAGCAAACTTCAGACGGGCCTGGACATGTACTGGCTTAAGCAGGGGGACACGTCTGGCACTGCAGGATTTGAGTCCCTGGCGGCATAGTGTGTTACTTGATGGTAGCCTTTGTTACTTTGGTCCCAGCTCTCTGCAGGTCATTCACTAGGTCCCCCCTTGTGGTTCTGGGATTTTTGCTCACCGTTCTTGTGATCATTTTGACCCCACGGGGTGAGATCTTGCGTGGAGCCCCAGATCAAGGGAGATTATCAGTGGTCTTGTATGTCTTCCATTTTCTAATAATTGCTCCCACAGTTGATTTCTTCACACCAAGCTGCTTACCTATTGCAGATTCAGTCTTCCCAGCCTGGTGCAGGTCTACAATTTTGTTTCTGGTGTCCTTTGACAGCTCTTTGGTCTTGGCCATAGTGGAGTTTGGAGTGTGACTATTTGAGGTTGTGGACAGGTGTCTTTTATACTGATAACGAGTTCAAACAGGTGCCATTAATACAGGTAATGAGTGGAGGACAGAGGAGCCTCTTAAAGAAGTTGTTACAGGTCTGTGAGAGCCAGAAATCTTGCTTGTTTGTAGGTGACCAAATACTTATTTTACCGAGGAATTTACCAATTAATTCATTAAAAATCCTACAATGTAATTTCCTGGATTCTTTCCCCCCATTCTGTCTCTCATAGTTGAGGTATACCTATGATGAAAATTACAGGCCTCTCTCATCTTTTTAAGTGGGAGAACTTACACAATTGGTGGCTGACTAAATACTTTTTTACCCCACTGTATGTAGGCCTTTCCTGGTCCCCCTCTCCAGCAGACATCAGACCTGCAGCCTCACCAGCTGTCACCTCAGCCATTCATGTAGGTCTTTCCCTGTCCCCCTCTCCATCAGACATCAGACCTGCAGCCTAACTTGCTGTCCCTTCAACCATTTATGTAGGTCCTTCCTAGTCCACCTCTCCATCCCACCTTTCCATCAGACAACAGACCTGCAGCCTCAACTGCTGTCCCACTAGCCATTTATGACATAGATCTTTCCCAGTCCCTCACCCCATCAGACATCATACCTGCACCCTCAGCTGCTGCCCAGGTCACACCTCCTGCTCCTACAGGGGACTCATGTAAGTTCCCAGTCCCCTCTCTTCAATGATGGACCCTGATGGAAGCTCACAAAGGACAGACATGAACCTATCACTCATAAGTTATTGTAAAACAATAATGCATTTTGTATGTACTTTTGATCATTCTGACTGAAGTCAAAAGTAATTTTAGTGTCGAATCATCCTAGTTAAAAAGTCACCCTTTCAATTTTGAAAGCTCATCTCACTAAAAGACTAAAAGGGATGTAAATGGTAAGTTAGTAATCAACAGGAGGCATGTTTTGATCCTGCATAGTGACTGAATGCTAGGATCCCAGGGTAAATTTTTATGAGATGATAGATCAGTACTTGGGTAAGATTAAGAATCTTTTGAACAAATTGATATATTAAGACATTATTATTTCATGCAACATTTGTACCTTCAAGGTGTTTTACAGAAGGTCATGTGTGGAATCACTAAACAGGTATTTACAAAACAGATTTGCAAACAGGAACCATGTGCGACACTGCAATTTATACTCATGAACAGTCTCAATGCTGATCTATCACATAGACTTTTACAGATAATCATATCAGAATACACTGGTACAATACCAGTAACTGAGTTTTTCAAAAGGTCTGAGTATGTAATACTGACACTTTAAATGAAATAAATCTGACTCTGGACATTTTTATCTCTGTTGGTTTGTAGAACAGCCAGGATGATACACCAGTTTACCAGCAACATTGTTTGCCCTACGCATCAACCTGCATGATGTGTTTGTACTTGCCAAGAGGTGTCACACAGAAAGACGACTAGCATCAGATGCTAGCACAGACCAGATACCTGTCCTTTAAGTCTGTTATTTGGTCCATTTCATTGTAAAGATCCTGGATCCTACTGTTGTTCAGAGTTTAGGTTATTGATTGGTTGCGACACAATCACTGCTTGTTCAAGGTCTTCGCTGTTGGCTTGTAACTGGCTGAGCCATATGCCACATCTTGCCAAGCCAGCTTCCAGGTTTTCTTGGCTGTAAGGATCATCTCCAAAGACATTGTTGAGAGCGGTTACCGAGCAAGCCCTCCATCCAGGTTTGTGTCTTACCTTAAAAAGTAAGCCATGGCCTAACGGTTAAAGAAACAGCTTTGGGACTAAAAGATCACTGGTCTGATTCCCTAGACCAGCAGGAATGGCTGAAGTGCCTTTGAGCAAGGCACCTAACCCCCAACTGCTGTTCTGGGTATGTTGTACATTGCCCTGGATAAAATCATCTGTTAAATGCATGTAATGTGTCGGTGTATGGTTGTTAGCCAATCTGATTCTGTGATTGTTCCAGGCATGTCTAAATAAATCTAGTCATTTTTTGGATTTCTGGCTTATAAACTACTTGGAGTTCCATTTTCTGAGTGTTATCATCAAGGTTCAATATACCTTGAATAGAAAAGCATGTAGAAGTAGTGCAGAACCTGCTGGAAAACATCTCTCCATCTGAAAATGTTCAATACATTGGTTGTGTACAGACTGACCTGTAATGTGCCTTGCATGCCCTTGTCCCTGCAGAAAGTTCATTAAAAGAACAACCAGAGTGTTCTCCCCTCCGTGGTCTGATCTGACTCTGGAGGGTAACCCATACAGACAGGTGGCTCAAACAAAACAAGTCAACACTCTCAAAGCTGTGTTGTCCATCATGCTCCTTAATACACAGAAATACAAAAGTTAACATCTGGTTACCAAATAAGATGCATATGGTCATCTATGTGCCACAAACTATAAGGATATAGCCCATAGTGTGCTCTCCTAGCAACAGTCTGACTCCATCTCTGGGCTGCAGCAACAGGATTAGTGTGGTTAAGTGTCTCTTGAACTCTCCTTCTTGGTACTACGATCCCATTTGCAAGCAGGTACTCCCTCATCATCTGAAAGGAGTTGATAATTCAAGACAATTAAGATGAATGATAGTTCATTTAAGAGGTTTTTGTTTGTTTGTTTGTTTTTTAACCTTGGCATCCCCTTACACTATAAAATCCTCAAAGTCCATATCTGACAAACCAAAGCAGTGAAATATAATATTATTGCCTAACTTACCTGAATGCATACACAGTGCAGTGGAAACGGGTGACACAGTGATGAGAGATCTGAGGTGTGTGACACTCTGGACTATATCCCTCATCACCTTAGTGCTAATAGTATCTTCAACTCTTCTCAGGTTAGCAGTAGAGATGTTGATAGTGTGCACTTCTCTTTCACCTGCAGACCCTTGATGATATGCTCTTTCAATTGTAGTATATCATCATCTAATACATCTCAGGACAGCATCCACCATGTTTGCATTTTAACTTCTGTGAAACTTTCCCTTAACTAATGAGTAAGCAACTAAAGTCGGCAGGTTTCTGATCCCCCCCCCCAACCATTCCAGCCTCCTAATTAAAATTCCGTGCAACAGTTAACCTAAGCTAACATTTTGTTGTCCACTAGTGCTACTAGTGGAAATAGTAAGGTCAAAAACACTTCCATGAGGGGAACTAGTGGACAGTTTGGCCCTCACGAATGGAACTAGTGGACATTTTGGCCATCACAAGGGGAACTAGTGGACATTTTGACCCTCATGAGGGGAACTAGATTATGTTTGTCCCTCACGAAGGGAACTAGTGGACATTTTGGCTCTCATGAGGGGAACTAGTGGACATTTTGTTCCTCATGAGGGAAACTAGTGGATATTTTGTCCCTCACGAGGGGAACTAGTGAACATTTTGTCCCTAATGAGGGGAACTAGTGGACATTTTGGCCCTCACTCGTTCCATAACTGAGGTTCAGATGTCCACACTAGTGCAGTGAGTGGATAAAGGGCTTTCCATAGTGGAGTATAATTGCTGCTGTTGTTGTTGTTGTTATTATTATTACTATTATTATTCTCATCTCATTATCTCTAGCCGCTTTATCCTGTTCTACAGGGTCGCAGGCAAGCTGGAGCCTATCCCAGCTAACTACGGGCGAAAGGCGGGGTACACCCTGGACAAGTCGCCAGGTCATCACAGGGCTGATACATAGACACAGACAACCATTCACACTCACATTCACACCTACGGTCAATTTAGAGTCACCAGTTAACCTAACCTGCATGTCTTTGGACTGTGGGGGAAACCGGAGCACCCAGAGGAAACCCACGCGGACACGGGGAGAACATGCAAACTCTGCACAGAAAGGCCCTCGCCGGCCACGGGGCTCGAACCCAGGACCTTCTTGCTGTGAGGCGACAGCGCTAACCACTACACCACTGTGCCGCCCTATTATTATTATTATTATTATTATTATTATTATTATTATTAATAGTAGCAGTTGTAGTATTTCCAGCTTTTTTTGTCCACACCATCCAAAAGAAGTTGAAATGCAGCTCAGAGTACTTTACAAATTAAACAAATAAAATGGAGAAATGTTAATAAACGCCAATTCACAGCACAGCTGATTTACATTTAGCCACACCCAAAGCAACACACAATAAAAGGCAAAGCAAAATGGTGTCTAAACAGTGAAGAAGCTCCTCCTGAACACGGTTTGTGCTCAATCTTCCAATAATGCAGCTCAGCCACTGCAGCGCTTCGGCTACCATAGACACACTAACTCACTCTTTTGCCCTTTTTCAGGGTGCCATTACTTTTGTCCTAACTGAATAGCTAACCTTATTTATGGATGTGTTCACTTTCTCTTGTCTTTAATATGAAGCACATGATTGATTGTCGCGCTTCCGGGATTTTAAACAAGTGTGTAATGGTAATCGATTTATGATTTAAACTCGGCAGTGTAATCCAGATATAAACACACAAGAACTCAACGACAATTATATGAGTTTTTGATCAGTCAAGATTCACATTAGTGAGTCCAACCATATGTAAATGCAGGATAGGATCGTTTTTACAATTAACGCGATTTTCCTGAACACCATGATGTACGTTCATGAATAAATTCACTGAAATCAAAAAGGCTTCAAAACAAGCAAAAACAATTAAATAAATAAAAGTGAAATTAAATGAAATATATGCCTAGAAATGGTGTAATAGGGTCATGGTAGGTTTAAACAAAAACAAATAAATGCTGTGAAGGGGGTAATATTCCGAGAAAACTTTACAAGAAAAAAAAAAAAAATTCAGGTATTGTTTGAGATTTAAAAGTCACAAAATTGTCAGGAAAAAACCCCCATCAAATTCTGAAATTAAAAAGCAATGAATTTATAAGAAATAAAACTCGTGAGAAAGAAAAATGGTGGATTTTATTTGTCAAGGAATCAGATCACTGTGCAAGGTTGGATTAACGTCATCACATCACACCACAGCCCTGTGATGACCTGGCGACTTGTCCAGGGTGTACCCCGCCTTTCGCCCGTAGTCAGCTGGGATAGGCTCCAGCTCGCCTGCGACCCTGTAGAACAGGATAAAGCGGCTACAGATAATGAGATGAGACATCACACCACACCACACACACTGCACCAAGAGATTTTCGACTACATTTCCCAGAATGCACTGAAGCCAGGAAGCCAGGAGGCATGAGAGCATTTCCGAGGGTCTCGCTCTCTCGCTTGTAAATTTGTGAATTTTATTCTTCTGGAATTTCTGAGTTTTCTTCTTTTTGCAAATTTATAACTTTATAATCTCAGAGTATTTCTGTCTTTTTTTCTCATCAAGTTTTGACTTTCATCTCAGAGGTTTTTCTTCTTTTTTCTGAGAATACTACCCCGTCCGCCAGCTCCAAATTGTTTTTAAACCCACCATGGCCTTAATACACAGTTATGGATGCTAAACACAGTAAAAACAAACCAATAACTAGCATGTAATCGTGTGTGATTATATTAGACAATGATGATGAAATAAAATACATGCCTCTATAGAAACCTGTTTAAAAGGCAGCTCTAGGAAAATAAAGCCATTTCCTGAAGCTGGATCTACACTGTCTGATTTTCAGCCTGGTTTTGTCATTTCAGACAAAAACTGCACATCAGAAGTGAACGTTTTATCATGAATTGAGATCGAGGCCTGATTTAGTGCCACTGTGACCAAAGACAGGCTTTCAGTGTGTGTGAAAAACATTGATTAAAATCTTGCTTTTACAACATTCAGCTCAAATCCATCAACAGGAGGACAGCAAAGTCACTGAGCAGCGATGAAGAAAAGGAAACGAAACGGGCTAATGGAGAGAAAAATAATCGTATTAGGACCTGCAGTTCAGGTTGCGTATGAAATGTGCTATATAAATCATTTTCTTTATTCACACCTTGAACGATGGTTAGAGGATCTTCATCGTATAATCTAACAAACTTTATCAGAATGTCTGGTACAGAAGGTTATTGGGATAATGTATCTGGAATGTTTGACAAAATAAAGTTGCTTTAATATTCAAAGATACATAATTAGATTTCAGTATTAAGGCAGATTAAAAGCCGTGAGATGCAGCAGAAAAAAAAAAAGATTTAAAATGTAACATGAATGTAAAATAAAAAAATAAAAAAAAGTGTTGAGGTCTCTCACTGGACACAAGTTTGGAATTAATGGGTCTAGATCTTTATCTTTTATCTTAAATATCATCTTAACCATGCTAATTATGTTACTTTCTAGCTCTGTGATTTTACTACAAGCCGTTATGAAACATTAATTCCTTCCAAAATCCCACCACACCATCCTCTCAAAGCTGAAGATCAGCCCTAATCTGGATTTCGTCGTCATTGTGTGACTTTAATACGCTTTACACGAGTGTATCAGTGCCCTAGAGATGTCTTCCCGTCTTCATCGCTATGCTACACGAATACCTGCAACGTTGACGCGCCATAATTCAGCCTGAAGTCCCATTTTGGATCTGCGTTTTGTAGGAATACATTTCTGTCAGCCGGGATGAAGCGAGCGCTGCTGTTAGCATTCATTACGGCTCATGGCCCCTGCGGACTAGCGCCGGATGTGTGCTCTGGCATGGAGCCCGTTGATCTGACAGGTCATTATGGCATCTCATGCTGGGAGAGACTGCCAGAGAGGCTGCTAGCACTCCCTGCTCACCCTCTCAGCCCTCAAACCTCCACTTTCAGACAGCTGTGAGGAGCTTCATTGACTGCATCACACCTGGAGGAAAGGTGTCTGCACCTCCGACAACATCTTCACCGTTTCCTGCTCCAGTGATGACGCCTGCTCATGATAATGAGCTTAGGTAGTTCTTGAGTGCTGTGGGTTTGAAGCAACAATAGTGGTGTAAGCAAACTGCTTCTGAAGCTAAAGGACAAAGAATATAGATAGAGATACAGAGATTGTGATTAGATTTGGGGAGGAGCTTGGGATGAGTAGGGACTCTATTAGCATAAATACATTTTTAGTAGCATCACAGTAGCTGAGCTATTCCTAATAAACTGTGTAGGGTGTAGTGTTTTGTCGTGGAACATGACCAATTCAATTGTCAATTGAGCATCACGGCCATGTTTATTCACATTTATCAGTGTGAAAAAATCACAGCTGTTTTGGAAACTATGCAAAATGATTCATGACTGTTGCATTCATTCATTTTAATCATCTCATCTCATTATCTCTAGCCGCTTTATCCTGTTCTACAGGGTCGCAGGCAAGCTGGAGCCTATCCCAGCTGACTACGGGCGAAAGGCGGGGTACACCCTGGACAAGTCGCCAGCTCATCACAGGGCTGACACATAGACAACCATTCACACTCACATTCACACCTACGGTCAATTTAGAGTCACCAGTTAACCTAACCTGCATGTCTTTGGACTGTGGGGGAAACCGGAGCACCCGGAGGAAACCCACGCGGACACGGGGAGAACATGCAAACTCCACACAGAAAGGCCCTCGCCAGCCACGGGGCTCGAACCCGGACCTTCTTGCTGTGAGGCGACAGCACTAACCACTACACCACCGTGCCGCCCTGCCTTTTAAATAGATGTGTTAATCCAAATAGTTGGATTGTTACACCATTAATAGCTAACGTCAGACAATATGATGCGTTATTATTCATAAAGCAGCAATGCCTTTATATCATGTTAGCTAGATATTTACAGAAGCAAACTGAATCGAGAGAAGTGAGCCTGATTATTACCTTCACCAGCTGTGTTGAAGGAGGTTATGTTTTCACTTCCATTTGTTTGTTTGTTCCCAAAGTAACTCAAAAAGTAGTGAACAGATTTGGATGAAATTTGGTGGAAAGATGAGCCATGGGCCAAGGAGCAATTGATTAGATTCTGATATGTATATACCAGGATCTTTTTTTTTTTTGTCTGTTCCCAAAATCACTCCAAAAGTAGTGAATGGATTTGGATGAAATTCTGTGTCCAGCTTAATATTATCCTCGGTTCAAGTGACTTGATTTTGATGTTGATAATATAATACATGGCTTGGTGGAGGTATGAACTCGACCGAGTGCCCTTCTAGTAGTGGTAGTAGTAGTTGTTTTTAGATTCAACCTACTAAAATCTACATTGACAAAGAAACTCCTCAACATAGTTTTATATTTTTGCCAATACTGAGCTTGTTCTTTCAGCCAGTATCAAGTTTTACACATCATATGATTCAGAGGGGGCGGCACGGTGGTGTAGTGGTTAGTGCTGTCGCCTCACAGCAAGAAGGTCCTGGGTTCGAGCCCCGGGGCCGGCGAGGGCCTTTCTGTGTGGAGTTTGCATGTTATCCCCGTGTCCGCGTGGGTTTCCTCCGGGTGCTCCGGTTTCCCCCACAGTCCAAAGACATGCAGGTTAGGTTAACTGGTGACTCTAAATTGACCGTAGGTGTGAATGTGAGTGTGAATGGTTGTCTGTGTCTATGTGTCAGCCCTGTGATGACCTGGCGACTTGTCCAGGGTGTACCCCGCCTTTCGCCCGTAGTCAGCTGGGATAGGCTCCAGCTTGCCTGCGACCCTGTAGAAGGATAAAGCGGCTAGAGATGATGAGATGAGATGAGATGATTCAGAGGAATCCACACTTTCTTTCTAGTGCAGTGTAAAGTCACTATCCTTCATTACCTTTGTCTGACCATTCAATATTACCCCTTTTCTACCAAATCAGTTCCAGGGCTGGTTCGGGGCCAGTGCTGGTGCTGGTTCACAACTCGTTCAACTTGCGAGCCAGCTGAGAACCAGTTTGCTTTTCCATAGCTCGCGGTGCTAAGGGGAGCCATGTCATTACGTCGCTGTATATGTCAGTTACGTCGCTATGTTTGCATAAACCTTGGCGTGAATATCGAAGCAAAAACAACACGGAAGAAGCAGCAGCAACAACAACAATAATAATGGATGACTTTGCGTTTGTACAGCTGCTGCTTCTCGTCGCTTAAAAATGGCGATCTTTCGCGGTCTTGTTATTGTTGTTGGTCTTAACAACTCCACCCCCCCGCTGATGTAAGCGGTTCTTTCCTCTGGCCCAGCAGAGAGTTGGTGCTAGCCTGGAACCGTTTTTTCTGGCCCCAGAGCCAGTTCTTTGTCAGTGGAAACAGAAAACCCGGTTCCAAACTAAGCACTGGCCCCAAACCAGCCCTGGAACTGCTTTGGTGGAAAAGGGGCATATGTGATGTTTTTTAAAAAAAAAAACATGAAAACTTTTTAAAGACATGTTTCAGCATATCTTATGCAATCTTCAGGTTAATGAGGAATGACTAGTCTTCAGATGACACTATACACACACACACATACACACACAGTGCCTTGAAAAAGTATACATACCCCTTGAACTTTTTCACATTTTTCCACCTTACAACCACGAACTTAAGTTTTTTATTGAGATTTTATGTGATAGACCAACACAGAGTAGCACATAATTGTGAAGTGAAACGAAAATGATAAATGGTCTTCAAAATTTTAAGCAAATAAAAATCTGAAAAATGTGGTGTGCATTAGTATTCAGCCCCCCTGCGTCAATACTTTGTAGAGCCACCTTTTGCAGAGGGAGGAGGAGCCTGTTGCTCCTCACTCTGGTGTGATGATGTAGATGGCTCTGTGACAGCTGCTCCCTCCAATGCCACACTGGGACCTCCCCCTGCTAAATTATGGCAGGCCCCACTCTTCACTAAATGTGCCATTAATTCCCTAAATCCTGGCCAATCAGTCCCCAAAATTATCGAGTGGGTAAGGCGAGGATTAACCGCCGCCTTTACTCTAAATTTCTCCCCTCGAAATAGAATGTGGACCGACACTAAAGAGTAGTTGTGAACATCCTCGTGCGCACACACACACACACACACACACACACACACACACACACACACAACACCTTCACCAATTGTGCTCTCCCCAATGCCTCATCTTGCACCCGGCTTTGGTGGATTGAGGTCTGAATACAGCCGGAGTCCACCAAAGCCTGATACGTATCCCCTTGGATACTCACCAGTATGCGATACACTCCGGCCTGATCGAGGGCGGTCCCTGGCGCGTCGGGGATCTGGACCACCGCGCCCACCTCCATCGCCGAACACTGATGGCTGGAGGTGCCCCGGCTCCCCGCAGCGCCAGCATACCGGCCCAGGCTCTCCCTCTGCACCGGTGTTCCGGAGCTCACTCACCTGGGGGGGGGGGAGACACGGAAGTAGGAAACGGTAGGAAGTCAGGCAATGAATTGTTCCAGCACCACCAGGTTGATGATTCCCTTGGCGTTGTGGTTGTCGGCCCTCAGCCACCGCCGGCAGGCATCCCGGAGTTGCTGTCCAAATGCAAATGGCCGGCCAACCTCCTCCAGGCGCAGCGCACGGAAGCGTTGCCATTGCTGCTCCAGGGTGCGCTCCACACGTTGGAGGACGGCCCTGCGGAGGTCGGCGTAGACCAGCCAGCTGTCAGCGGGGAGCTGTAGCGCGGCCAGCTGCACCTTGCCCATTAGCAGGGGGAGGAGGTGTGCCGTGCGCTGTTCCACCGGCCAACCCCATGCCTCTGCTGCTTGCTCAAAAAAGAGCAAGGAAGGCTTCGGGGTCGTCATGTGGACCCATCTTCATTAGGGTGAGGTGGGGAGGGTGCAGCGGTGGTGATAGTGGACCCTGCTGATGCTAGCAGGTGCCAGAATGCCTGGCGATCTTCCTACTGTGCCAGCACCAGGGCTTCGAACCGTTGTTCCTGCTCCTTCCGGAGGGCAACCAGCACCTGGTGCTGGCTCTGTTGGGCTGTGGCGAGAGCATGGACCAGGTCCTTGAAGGGGGAGGACTCCATGAAGCTATTCTCTTCTGTACTCCGTCCCGGATTTCAGCACCACTGTTGAAATAGTTTAAGGTGGGTGGAGCACAGAAGCACGGCAGGCCAGAACTGAGTTCTCACAAACTTTTTTATTGCACTTTTCAGCATCTTATATTTCGCTCGCCCACACACATACATGCACACCAGTGTCCAGGTTGGGGGAGAGCTCCCTTCCTCTGCTCTCCCTCTCCTCTTATAGGGCGCGGTCACTGGGGAAGACACACAAACATGTTAATTCCCATCAGGTGCAGTGATTCTGCCACTTACCTTCCCTGGCTCCGCCCTCCATTCACAGACTGATGCTTGACCACGCCCCCACTGCCACACACGCTTAATTGCACTTTATCACAATTTTATTTTTTTACATGGTGAATTTTTTTTTTATAGTGTTTAATCTTTTCTAATTCTGGAGTCGACTTTGCAGTTCTGGCTTAAAGTCTCATGACTCGGCAAGCAGGATGTAAGTAATATTCTTCTGTACCCAATGGTATTTAAGAATAAAGATATTTCTTTACAAGGTTGTATATTTGTACAGCATCATCTTCAAGGGTGTTATAAATTGTCTTTTTTTTTTTTTTAAATTGTGTCTTTTTGAAATGAACTTGGCCATGTTGTGAACAGTTAACGGTGTCAGTGAGGACGCCGGGATGAACTCCATACATAAAGATGGTATCGATTTGCTCTGCTGTTTAAACAAAGCTCGCTAATGCAATTCCCAGTGTAAAGGATGACCGAGGAAAAGCTATTATTTCTCAATATCTCAAAATAATTTGTAATTCTAGTTTGGAAGGAGGAGGGGGAAACACCAAAGGCACCAGGTGGAGCTGTTCGAATTGATCAGTGGTGTTTCGCTTGGCCCTTTGTAAACGGCTGAGATTATTATTATTATTATTATTATTATTATTGAGTGTGTGTGTGTGGGGGGGTGTTTTTGATTGGCAGATCTTGTTGAAATGGGTTTTGCCTCTCCAGAAGATGTAAGTGGGACACCGAGGCAGCTGGACTTTAATAATAAAACAGCCAGGACCGGATTTATGAGGACGCTCCGGCAAGTCAACACTGAAAGCAGGGATTAGTCATGACCTGACTGGCACTGGAGAAAATGAACATCTCACATCTGGCACCAATTAGGTAACATCAGTCACCTGCCAATCAGTCTGATGAATAAAGAGTCATTAAAGCAACCAGGAAGTGATAAAGTTACGCAACACAGAGGTGATCTTTAAATACATGAATTGAGCATAAACATCTGGAAAGAAGTCATTATCATTGGTTGAGCAAACTCGGATAAACTTGACCCGTCTAATGCCATCCATCACAATCCATCATCACTGCTGAGAGATTGGTTGGTTGGCACCCAGTGTCTGAACAGAGTTGATCAATATACTGTATGTTGTCGTGGGATGACCCACACGAAGATGGCCATGTCAAGTGATCCAAAGAAGCAATTCATGAGCAAGTTCTTGTTTAGCTCTGAAGCAATGCCCAGCGAACCACAACCTGCGCTCTTCTCAGAGTCTCTGATATTGGGGGTAAATCTCCATATAGCTGTGCTTTGGTGGCATGGTCACACCATGAGATATTTAATATAGCTCACAGCATTCGCATGTATGTCCCATCGAGCTTTGACTTGAGTGATTTTTGTTGGAGTCCAGGTTGTGGCACCGTACATCAATACGGATTCAACAGTTGCTCTGAAGAAGCTACATTTGGTGGTTGGGAAGATTGGATTTCCACACAGTATTCATTTTGTTGAGGGCAGTCCAGGCAATGCTGAAGTCTTTTTTAACCGGATTCAATTTTACTGCCATGGTAACGGAAAGATTCAACGTGTTCAATTGGTTCACCTGCTAGGGCTTGCATTGAGCCTTGTTGGTTGAAACATCTGGAAATAAATCAAAATGATCAAATTGGTTGCATTTTAAGGATTTCAGCATCCCGACATTGGCTACATGGTGTGAGGTTGAACTTGTAAAGGCCCTGTGTGGATCTGTAAAGCTACAGACACCAAACTCACCATCTGATAGTCACTGAGACCGTTTTAGCGAGATCGACTGACTCATGACTTGACAAAAATTCTAAAGATCATTTCCAGAGCACACTGGTGTGGAATATTAAACTCTGGAGAACCAGCGTGATGAATTTTAGATGGTTTCACATCGATAAATATTTAATCATAATTACTGACAGGCCATCGACTGTGTCGAGCTTCAGAGATCGCCATGAAGACACACAACATGTCAAATCGATCCGATTTTCAATTAGCGTGTCGGCATTTAGCCCATCGCAATCACAAGATCACTGCATCTGAGCACATCAGGATTAGACTGGAGTTTTCACAAGCATCTGTGGGAAAATTACAGAAAAATTACCTTTATGTGAAAGTAAGGGTATTTTTAATTGTTCTCAAAAGACAAACTGGAATTAGTTGTGTGAATTCACGCAACTTGATTTTTATGAAGAAGGTTAAGGTAAGGGTTGAGAGG
This sequence comes from Neoarius graeffei, assembly GCF_027579695.1. Classification (NCBI taxonomy): domain Eukaryota; kingdom Metazoa; phylum Chordata; class Actinopteri; order Siluriformes; family Ariidae; genus Neoarius; species Neoarius graeffei. The sequence continues at coordinate 105,424,798 of NC_083573.1, forward strand.
CGGAATTCGTTTTCATATCCTTTAGGTGATGTTTTTTTGTTTTTCCGCAATCTTTATCCGACATGTTTGGGTGAGTTCGTGATCAGGGTAGCCTCCGAGTCCTGTCCTTGGTGGACACGAGTGGAGCCTGATGTGGTCTTCTGCTGTTGTAGCTCATCCACCTCAAGGTATGACATGATGTTTGTTCTGAGATGCTTTTCTGCTCAGCACAGATGTACAGAGTGATTATTTGAGTTACAAGAGAACTACTGGCTTTTTCCCCCTGCACCATTCTGTGTAAACTCCAAAGAGTGTAGTTCCTTAAATCCTTAAACTGGAACCAACAATGACAACAATCGCACTGTCAAAGTCACTGAGATCATGGAGATTTTCTCCTCATTCTGATGTTTGATGAGAACATCAAGGTCGTGTCCATATAGTGTTTTTGTCTAGCATGGCACTGGGGAGCGCTTCATCAAAAAATAGCCTCAATGAGGTTGGAGCTCAGACCAGCCAAGACACCCATAAAATCATAAATATGACAGGTGGCACCGCCATCTTGACAACTTGTATGCAAACCCACCTGGGGAACATTGTATAAGAGTTTGATCGAAATCCAATCAATCCTGTAGGAGGAGTAGTGATTTTCATAAAATTGCACGTGACCCCTCCGTAGCCTCATCCATGGCAGGTGGCGCCACCTGGTGAACAATTCTTGTTGGAATATGTCTTTAGAGTCTTCTGGGTGAGTTTCACTGAAAACATCTGAACAGTTTACGAAGAGTAGTGTTTGCTGTGACAAGTCACCTAAAAATTTAGACTCCCATAAAATCGTAAATATGACAGGTGGTGCCATCGTCTTGACAACTTGTATGCACACCCACCTGGAGAACATTTTATGAGAGTTTGCTTGAAATCTGATCAATCCTGTAGGAGGAGTAGCGATTTTTGTAAATTGTGGACGGATGACGGACGAATGACGCGTGATCGCATAAGCTCATCTGGCCTGGCCTGCAGCTGGATGAGCTAAAAAAAAAAAAAAAAGCGCTCACATTCTGCGCATCAGTTCAATTTCTAGGACAATATTTTGAAACATGTCAACACTAACCACCGTATCATCAGTTCCCTGAAAAGAAGCGGCGGTGTCAACACCAACATCCTTCTGAAAAGCTCAGATTAAAACACTATATGGACACAGACCCTAATTGAATCTCTAAACTTGTACCATTTTGCGTTGATGCCACATGATAACGGCATAAACTAGCAGGTTTTCCTATATGGGGAGGGGTCGAGTCCTCTACATCTTCACCTCTTTCTCCCTTTTATAGACATCCAATGAAAATCCGTATACAGAAAGACAGAGACGTAAAACGCTGTAAAGATGTGCTCAGACGTCCCAGACTTCAGCGTTTCATCTCACCTGGATACTGCAGATTTGAACCTAAGAGCTGCTGCTGTTGTCATCCCACAACTCTTATTCTGGCTGGTTCATTAGGAATCAGAATCCACATCTGGATTTGCTGCTTTGTGACAAGGTCTACTGGTAAAAGCACCATAGAAATACAGTTTAAATGAAATCCAGCCATACGGCCACGTCGAGCCGTGCAGCAGACACTCGTAACGTCAACATTTACGAAATACAGACCTGCATTCGGGCAAGCGCCATGATTCCCAATTCATTCTGTATCACTGCTGCAGAGAACACACACACACACACTCAGACCCCCCATGCTCAGTCTGGTGCACTGTCTAAAATGTCGGCACCCTCTTTATTCGCTGGATGCTCCAGCACCCTCCTGACGTTTCAGAAGTGAAACAGCTCCAGGCACAAGCACCTGTTTGAGATGCAGCGCCGGATAAAAAGGCATATTAGAAGCAAAGCAGCTCAGTGGGAGACGTTTCTTACACATTCTGCTCAGTGCGTGAACCAGTGGCCCTGAGAGATCCAAGTGGCGGATTTATATATTTTCCTTAGATCGCTTCCGATGGTTTTCTGCCATCATAAATTCTGCACAGCTACACAAATACCACTGTGGGGAATAAGCAAGGTTACCGGATGCAAGATGGGGCTGAGATTTAGCTGGAGTTTCTGACAGCGCACCAAGAGGGATGAGACGGAGAGCACGGAGGCCGACCTCCATCTTGTCTCTGCTAATGTAAATCTGAAGTGTAAATGCAGCACACGAGTCTTTTGTCCACATTTGACACGTCCCATGGGCAAAGTAACAACCTGCAGGAGTAAATCTGTTTGAAAAAGAGCCGTTAACGGAGGTACAAATACACTGTCAGGCAAACACACATTAGTTGTGTATTTGTTCAGCTTTTTAAATTTTCTTTCCAAAGTTTACAGGAACTTCCTAAAAGAAGCTGTGAATCATTTTGCGTTTCTACCCGCTGTTGTTCAATACACTGAAGAGCAGCAACATCACCAGAAATTCCCCTAGTAACACACACACACACACACACACACACACACTTGTACTTCTATAATTGTGGGGACTCTCACTGACATAATACGTTCCCCAGCCTCTTACCCTAACCATCACAATCCTTCCCCTAACCCAACCCTCATTCTAAATTGAATCCTGAAACTAAGTCTTAGCCCTCAAACAGCCCTTTGAAAAAGTGAGGACCAGCCAAAATGTCCTCATTCTGTTGGTTTAAAAAAAAAAATGCTCTGGTCCTCAATATGTAACAAGTACACACGCACACTTCTATCACTGTGGGGACTCTCACTGACATAATACCTTCCCCAGCCCCTTACCCTAACCTTAAAGTGCATATCCTGGACCAGCTTCATTTTTTTTTAATGAAAGTATGTCCCTTTACACACTCATCCGGAAGGGTAATTTTGCACAAGACCATCTGTCTACAGCAGAAAAAAATAAAATAACAAAACGCGTCTGGAAAAATCCCAAGGGATTCTGGAGCCAGATTTGTGACGTCACCTGCGGAAGCGCCAGCAGGCTGCGCGAGCTTGCACAGTTTCAGTGCACAGCCTGTGTAGACCAAGTTTAGCAGCTAGCGATTTTGCATCAAAATATGGAATTGCCACCTGAGCGCAATGTTACTTCACCTTTGGATGAAGAATATAATGACGTCAGAATTATTTCTTACCCTGGCAACAGTCAACTTGTGAATTGCCGATTTTCTTGGTCTTTTTCTCAGCTCTGCTTGGTTCTCGGCTTCGAGGGCCTCAGTGGATGCGGCACTTTGCCTTCTGTGAAGAGAGACGAACACAGCTGGCTCCTTTGGTGACGCTGACACAGATGGAGACGGTGTTGCTTTGGGTATTCTGACAGATGGAACTGCGTCTTTTTTCAGATCAAATTGCCTCGCGAAGCCCATTTCCCACCGCAAATAGTTCTCAAAGTCATCGGACCTTGTGAAGTGAGCACCGCAAATAATGCTGTAGTCAGTAGCATGTAGCCAATTTTTCCGGGTGCCTCGCACGAAGCACCCCATTTGTCTCTCATTGTCCGGTGTTTTGGGAAACGAGGAGCACTAATCCCATCATGACTGGTGTTGCTACACCCTCCTACGATACATCTGTTAACCATTTTAATAATTACGCGATAACGTTGAAGAAATTTGCAGAAAACCACCAGGTCGTTTTCTCATAAACAAACCAGCGCTGACGTAGGATTCAGAGGGAGGCGTCCCGCACGCGACGTCACGAAAATCAATGTTTGCCGGGAAATCCAAATGCCAAGTTTTTTCAGAGGCGGACCAATTCGCCTCAAATGGCTTGATTTCAACTGAATTTTTCTGGTATTGCGCAAGGTAAAAAAATTGCACAAAATGCAAAAATGTGACAGATATTTGACCAAAGTTTAATATAAAATAGGAGAATTACATTGATCTTGTTCCTGAATTTACCCGTGATATGCACTTTAACCATCACAATCAAATCCCTGACCTTTACCCTAACCCCATTTCTAAACCTCACTCTAACCTGAACTGTAAAACTAGGTCTTAACCCTCAAACAGCCCTTTGAAAAAGTGAGGACCAGCCAAAATGTCCTCACGTCTCACTTTCCAAAAATGTCCTCTCTGTTGGTTTAAAAAAAATAAATAAATAAATAATAATAAAAAAAAAATGTATTCCAGTCCCTGTGATGACCTGGCGACTTGTCCAGGGTGTACCCCGCCTCTCATCCATAGTCAGCTTGGATAGGCTCCAGCTTGCCTGTGACCCTGTAGAACAGGATAAAGTGGCTGCAGATAATGGATGGATGGATATTCCAGTCCTCAATGTGTAACAAGTACACACACACACTTGTCTCACTATCCTTGTGAGGACCTTCCACTGGCAATTATTATTGCAGTTAATTAATGCTGTGCTGCACCTAATCCTAACCTCAGTAATAAAAAGAAAACTGTTTGGCTCTTTTATTGTTTTCAATTTTTGTTTAAAACCCCCCAAAACCCACACAACAGCAATTTCTGTGTGGGGACCATCCAAATGTCCCCACAATGTCGAACTTGTCAGATTTTACTATCATTGTGGGGACATTTGGTTCTCAGTAGTATATAAACACACACACACACACACCACTTTATGCAGAATAATTTTAGCTTCTTGTCTTTTACAAAAACACATCTGGCTCGTTGAGATGTCCAGGAGCTGATGCGTTATTTTATTAATCTTACATTACTGTTTGTATTAGATACAGTGCTACTTTACATACAATCCAGGACAGTAAAGTTATCGAGGACATGTACATTACAGTACAATCCTGGATAAAGTTACGTTACTATTCTTATAATGATAACATTTGGTAACATTTCTTTCCTGAATAAATTTACCAAGAAAGAACATTTGGTTCTACTTTACAATAAATCTACTCTTATAAATGGATTATAATTAGGTTATTCATAAGGTTGTAAACACTTTAAATCATTAATAAACAATTATAAACAAGTTATTAACAGTTTTCATACAGCAGTGCAGGCTCATGATTTGGCAAGGTCAAGTTACTGCTGCAGATGAAATCCATCTATTCTGTTAAATCTCAGATCTTGCTAGTTGCTTCACTGAAATTTATAGCTGAATCTTATTTGAATTCTTTTTCTTTTCAGAATTAGATACAGCATATTAAATGATGGGATTCCAGACGATTACAAAATAAAAGCAATCTGGAAAATAAATAAACCATTGTGATTAAACAGCTTGTGCTACAGGTGATAAGAAGAAGAAGAAAGGCTACCATGGCCGATTATCTGTTTATCCAGTACGAGCACGTTTGGGCAGCAGGAAAAGCTCATTACCCTGTTCAGAGCAGCGAGCACGACCTTCCCGCCAACTCTTATCAAAGACATTAAACATCAATTATTCAAATGAATGACTTCACTTCGCCTCTAAATGTTACTCATTTGGACAACTTCATGAAAGTTGCAGGATTCGTCCACATGAAATATGCATGGGAAAGCCATCAGGTGCTCCATAATGAATAAGCACACCTTGGAGTTGACATGTTGACTTGAGAAGTGATTACACATGGATGAACTCTTCAACAGGTCACTGGATGACCTTCATTAGCTACAGGACGTTTAAGGTGATGCTATTCTCCTGATGAATAAGAAATAAAGTCAGAACAAGTCTGTGTATAGCCAATCATACTGTATCTGATCTAAACATCAAACATTTACAGATGCTCTTAGGACCTTCAGTGGTGTCATGGAAATAACTTTACATGACTGCCCTTCGTCACATTAGATTACTGTCCTGGATAATGTTATATTAGTGTCCTGAATTATTTTACAATACTATCCTGGATAACTTTATACCACTGTCTTGAATAACTTTATATTACTATCCTGGGTTATCCCGGGTAACTCGACAATCATGAATAACTTTGCATTTCTATCCCAGATAATTTACATTACTATTAAGGATAACTTTATAATTTAGGATAAATTTACATTACTACCCAGGAAAACTTTATATTATTATTCTGAATAAATTTACTATTCAGGAGAACTTTATAATTTAGGATAAATTTACATGACTACCCAAGATAACTTTATATTACGATTCTGGATAACTTCATGTTAGAATTTAGGATAACTTTCCTACTCAGGATAACTTTATATTACTATCCTGGATAAATGTACTAATGCAGGATAACTTTACATTTCAATTTAGGATAAATTTACTTTACTATCCTGAGTAACTTTACATTACTATTCAGGAGAACTTTATATTACTTTCCTGGATAACTTCAGATTAGAATTTAGGATAACTTTACATTACTACCCAGGAGAACTTTGCATTACTTTTCTGGATAAATTTACTATTCAGGAGAACTTTATATTATTCATTCATCTCAATATCTCTAGCCGCTTTATCCTGTTCTACAGGGTCGCAGGCAAGCTGGATCCTATCCCAGCTGACTACGGGCGAAAGGCGGGGTACACCCTGGACAAGTCGCCAGGTCATCACAGGGCTGACACATAGACACAGACAACCATTCACACTCACATTCACACCTACGGTCAATTTAGAGTCACCAGTTAACCTAACCTGCATGTCTTTGGACTGTGGGGGAAACCGGAGCACCCGGAGGAAACCCACGCGGACACGGGGAGAACATGCAAACTCCACACAGAAAGGCCCTCGCCGGCCACGGGGCTCGAACCCGGACCTTCTTGCTGTGAGGTGACAGCGCTAACCACTACACCACCGTGCCGCCAACTTTATATTCTTATTCAGGAAAATTTTACTATTCAGGAGAACTTTACATTACAATTTAGGATAAATTTACATTACTATTCAGGAGAACTTTATATTACTTTCCTGGATAATTTCAGATTAGAGTTTAGCATAACTTTCCTACTCAGGATAACTTTTTATTACTATCATGGATAAATTTATATTACTATTCAAAAAAATGTTATATTACTATTCTGGATAACTTTAATATACTTGATGTCTTTGACTATTCTGGATACATAATGGCCATGGATACTGTTTTTCTATTGTGGCTATCGTTACTTTGATATCATGGATGACTTTCATTACTGTCCTGTAAAACTTTACATTACGAACCTGTATTACTTTATATTACTATCCAGAATAACTTTACATTACTTTATTGGATAACTTTACTGGTCATAACTAACTTTATTATCCTGGATAACTTTGTACTATTATACTGTATACCGTAGCAATACATTACCATCCAAATTCACTTTATATTACCAGCCCGGATACCTTTAGATTATTATTATGAATAACTTTCCATTACTTTTCAGGGTAACTTTATGTAAATCCTTAGCGTAACCCTTACATCATAGATCTTGCTGCATTACCTGAAAATCACTCGCACGATTTCTTACACTGCTTTAAAAAGGTCACATGGTACGGCATGGTATGACATACCCATCATACTCATAACAACCAGAAATGAACTGAAAAATAGAGTTTCTTCACTGAAAACTTCAGAAGCTTTTGTAAAGCCAGCAATCTGGCACTAGCTTGCTATTAGATAAGCTCACAAGGTGTGTCTGTGAATTTTAATGTATAGAATTAATTATTTCATGTGTTAAATATAGCATGCTAGTTTTACATTGAGGAGTGACATGAGTAGGTTCTTTTATCCTGGTCAGAGTTGTCTGGGTCCAAAATTTGGACCTGGATTGTTGTTAAATAATTGTACAGCCATTTTTAAGATAAATGTCTATTTCTTGAAAGACAAACGATCCAGTGATGCTGATGCTCATGCATTTACTGGCAAAACAAAATGTTCAAGCAGAAGAAAATATTCCTTTGAAATGCTCCCTAATTAGTCTTTTTCAATTAGAACTGAGGAAAAGCAGCCAATAAGTTCTCAGCATTCAAGGGCTGTTAGAAAAGCAGCCCAGGCTCCTCATGAAGCTGCTGAAGGATCCAAAGCTTCAAGGCTGCTTTGAAGAATCTAAAGATATAACGTGGACAAATCTGAAATGTCCCAAATGCCCAATTATTGGAAAGTAGTGGATCGGATTTGCACTACATAAGTAATGAAAGCATTTGGAATCTATTAAACACTGCAGAGTGTGTGTCTCAACCACCACCACGAGCCTGACAGAGTTCAGGAACATTCCTCCCAGTATAATCTACTGTACCTAATCCACCTACAGCCATATACAAAAGTTTAGGCACCCCTCACCAAATGATAGGTTTTGCTTTTTTGTTGTTGTTAAAGCAAGACGACTGTTAAAGAACCACAAACAATTTCTTCAGTAACCTATTTTGAATTTTTTTCCTGCAAGTGTTAATACACAGTTGTGAAATTTAACGAACGTAAAAATATATCATTTAAAAAATTTAGTAATCATAGAAGTGTTCCAATTTCTTTTTGTAGCCTTCCTCTGCTTTGTAGGCATCAATTAGCTTCATTTTCAGTTCCTCAGTCAACTGCTTAGAGGAACCGTTCATGGTCGAGTGTTTGAAAAGTCAGAGAATTTAAGCAGCTCTGGAACCATCATCAGTCGACAACTCCTAATGACAATTCTTTACATGAGTAACGAGTCCTAATGAGTCAATTAAGACTTAAGAATTTCATTAAGTTCTGAGACTTTACAGCTAGAAGAAGGAGAGACTTTTTTTTTTTTACACGACACAAATACTATTTAAGTTCTTCAAATATAAAAAAGTAGCTGTGAAAAAAAAAAGTTTGGTTATGTTGTCAGAGAAGCTGACGTCTTTAAGCTTCAAAAAAAATCAACGAAGTATTAGTATATTGTGTTATTTGGCCAGGGGTGCATATATTTTTGCATATTTATGGCAAACCTTGAGGAAACCCAGATGGACATGACAAGAACATACAAAGAAATTCTACACACACACACACACACAGGAAAGGGTAAATGTTTAAACATCAGTAGATAGTTAATGGTTGCCAAAAAAAAAAGGAAAAAAAAAATGCAGTGTCCAAAAGAAAAATTTGAAGCTTCCCATAACAGCCGATTGTCAAACAGGCCGCATCAATAGATTTGCTTGCTGGAAATTTGTTAGAGTGGAATGTTGTGAAATTGTAACCGGACTCGTTTATCCATGATACTCTTAGCCAGTGACCCCCAAACTGTGATACACACACTACTGGTGGGACACAAGAGCTGTACTGAAAGGCAAAACTCTCCTGTGCCTAGTCATGGAGGAAGATGTGACGCTGCATCCGACATATAGTCCTGTTCAAAAGTCTTATGCCCCCTATTTTTTTTTCCATCCAAACTTTAATATAGATTTCTATTTTATGACATCTACATTCACTATCGAGTCAAAACATCACAAGAACATTTGGGAGTTCCAAACGTTCATTTTCCAGCACAAAATTAAATATTAAACAGACCACACTTCCAGAGTACACATCTTAACCAGAGACAAGTGTGTGTAGAATAACTTACTTTGTTCATTTTGAAGTGTACAGCAATGGGTCGACTTTGTGTGGGGAAACAAGTAAAAACTACTGTACAGGAAACTAGAAGGGCACTTGGTAGAGGAGTTCATATCTCCACCAAGCCACATGTTATCATCATCAAAATTAAGTCACTTGAAGTGAGGATAAGACTAAAGCTGTCCACCAAAATTCATGCAAATCCATTCACTACTTTTTGAGTTACACTGGGAAGAGAAAAAAAAAAATCTTATGACTTCTACATTGGGCGGCACAGTGGTGTAGTGGTTAGCGCTGTCGCCTCACAGCAAGAAGGTCCGGGTTCGAGCCCCGTGGCCGGCGAGGGCCTTCCTGTGTGGAGTTTGCATGTTCTCCCCGTGTCCGCGTGGGTTTCCTCCGGGTGCTCCGGTTTCCCCCACAGTCCAAAGACATGCAGGTTAGGTTAACTGGTGACTCTAAATTGACCGTAGGTGTGAATGTGAGTGTGAATGGTTGCCTGTGTCTATGTGTCAGCCCTGTGATGGCCTGGCGACTTGTCCAGGGTGAACCCCGCCTCTCGCCCGTAGTCAGCTGGGATAGGCTCCAGCTTGCCTGCAACCCTGTAGAACAGGATAAAGCGGCTACAGATAATGAGATGAGACTTCTACATTATCGAGTCAAAACATTACAAAAACATTTTAGAGTTCCAAACTTTTTTTTTTTCTCAGCACAAAATGAAAATGTTACAAAAAAAATTGTTATATATCTGAGCAGCATATTACATAAGAGAGCACTACTGGGTTTTGGTGCAAAATGAAGACGCGAGTGTGACAATTAAAGTGTCCAGAAGAACTGTGGCTGGTTCTGTAAGATGCTCAGTAAAACCTGCAGCTCATTTCCACATAAAACTGCACTCACTGGACCTCAGACTACCATTTTTTTTAAGCAAAGGACATTTCATCTCACACCAAATATTGACTTTGTTTCATTTATTATGGCTCACTGATTACTGTTTATGGTATTTTTTAAATATTGAAACATTTCATTTCATTTCATTATTTTTAAGCCATTTTTAGTCTGCAGCACTTCTTTACATGTGCCTAAGACTTTTGCACAGGACTGTAATCTAGCATGAACTAGTGATGCTAACATTAGCTAAACGGTAAACACCTTGACACAGTCAGATTCAGACTCCTCAGTCATTGACTTCAGCTAACTGATTTGCCAATCCAAACAGGCTCATCTGTCTCACTACAACTGTATGTGTAGTAGTAGTAGTCGTCATCAAGGGTGGACTTACATAGGCGAGGTGCCTCTTTCATTGTTACACTGTTGGTATCTGCAGTGGGAAGTGGGACTTGGGAAATTTGGTACATAGCGGTTTGGGAAGCCATGGCCTAATGGTTAGAGCTTTGGGACCCAAGACCATGAGCTGGCCTAGTGGTTAATGTGTCCACCTCTCGACCGGGACACCGCAAGTTCTACTCGCAGTTGGGTCATACCAAAGACCATCATAAAAGTGGTACCTACTGCTGTCTGGTAGGGCACACTGCAATACAGATGCGAGTGGGGAAATCAAACTCTTGCGGTTACCAGAGGACCTGCCCCCCACTGTAACCCTAGCTGTATAGGCGAAGGGCAGAGGGCTATGGAAACGGAGATCAGTGCCACACCCATATAAAGAGTTGGTTAGGACTGGGACAGGAAACTGCCTGGAAAGACCAGATTCTGGCATGAGACGGACTTTGGGGCCAAAAGGTCACCGGTTCGATTCCCTGGACCAGCAGGAATGGCTGAAGTGCCCTTGAGCAAGGCACCTAACCCCCAACTACTCCCTAGGCTGCTCTGGGTACATTGTACGATGCTCTGGATAAGAGCATCTGCTTAATGTTTGCACAATGTAATGTAATGTCCGTCTCTTGACCAGGAGATCACAAGTTTGACTCACAATCAGGTCATACCAAAGAAATCATAAAAATGGTACCGACTACCATCTGGTGAGGCACAACACAATACAGACATGAGTAGAAAGTCAAACTCATGCATTTACCAGAGGACCAGCCCCCCACTGTAACCCTAGAAATGGAGATCAGCACCACCTGATGCACCTTAAGGGCCTGGTTAGTACTGGGACAGGAGACTGCCTGGGAAGACCAGGTCCTGACATTGATATAGTTTTACATGGAACCTCTGCCTTAAGCATTACAATATGCAATAAAATGCATTGTCTCAACTTGGCTATTCTACTTTCCAGAAGCTCTTCTATGGTAGTTGTGTGCTTTAATCGTTTATTACATCATTGTTAGCTGCTTACATCATCACTAATGCTACAGTCAAGGTTTTTCCTAACTTCCTGATCATTAAGAATCCCTCATTGTTCAGGAAACCATTTCATGTTGAGGTTATGGAGTCTCTTGGGCCACCAGTGTGTACATGAACCCCAGCCACACCCACATCCAACAGCCAGTTCATGTAAGCTACGAGTCTCCTGTGAATATTCTGCTTCTTCATTCTTCAGTACTGGGTCAAGGAGAGTGACCGGCCGCCAGCTTCACACCTACAGAAACGTTTTAGAGGAAATTCATATGCAGGGTTTTACGTAGTGAAGCAAACCTATTTACGCCTCTGTCCGATGACATTCCCAACCGGCGATTTGTCATGCTTGCTGAAATTATAGCTGATAAATGTCTCGGTAATTCTCAATATTTCTGCCGCCACTGGTGCATTTATCATCGTTGAAGTCGGCAGAGGAATAGGGCACAGATGGGAACTCCTCTCGGCTGGCAGTGAAGTATGAGCCGCAGGTCGAGAGCCGGTCCTCCCCTCCGTCTGATGGATGATGACGTCTGCGTAGATCTTCACCTGCAGGGATAAAAAAAAAAGCGTGAGATAGGATTCATTTCCATGATGATGGGACGACACTTTTGCTTTCCCAGACAGACAGATCAGATAGACACAAAGAGAGACAGACAGGCTGATTACAGGGACATATGGGATGGTAGATTAGATCTACAGCTTACACATGAACAGACACACATGTAGGTAGATTAGACAAAAACAGAAAGGCAGATTGGATGAACAAACTGATGGGTAAATTAGAAGGATAGACAGACAGGTAGCATCAATGGACAGACAGACACAGACGGGTAGATTAGATGGACAGACAGACACAAACATGAATTAGACAAATGGACAAAGACTAACAGGTTGACAGACAGGTAGATTAGATGGCCTGACAGACAGGTAGGTTATACAGACAGCAATGTAGCTTACCAAGACAGACAGACAGGTAAATTAGATAAACAGACATGCAGATTAGACTGGTAGACAGAGAAGTAGATTGAAAGAATAGATAGAGGGGTAGCTGAGATGGCTAGATAGACAGGTAGATTAGATGGATAGACAGAGGGGTACATTAGATGGAGAGACCGACAGGTAGATTAGACAGATAGACTGACAGGTAGATCATATTGGTAGACACAGAAGTAGATTGGAAGAATAGACAGAGGGGTAGATTAGACAGATAGGTAGATTAGATTGATAGACAGAGGGGTAGATTAGATGGATAGACAGAGAAGTAGATTGGAAGAATAGACAGAGGGGTAGATTAGACAGATAGACAGACAGGTAGATTAGATAGATAGACCGACAGGTAGATTAGATGGAAAGACCAACAGGTAGATTAGATGGATAGACAGAGAAGTAGATTGGAAGAATAGACAGAGGGGTAGATTAGACAGATAGACTGACAGGTAGATCATATTGGTAGACACAGAAGTAGATTGGAAGAATAGACAGAGGGGTAGATTAGACAGATAGGTAGATTAGATTGATAGACAGAGGGGTAGATTAGATGGATAGACAGAGAAGTAGATTGGAAGAATAGACAGAGGGGTAGATTAGACAGATAGACAGACAGGTAGATTAGACAGATAGACCGACAGGTAGATTAGATGGAAAGACCAACAGGTAGATTAGATGGATAGACAGAGAAGTAGATTGGAAGAATAGACAGAGGGGTAGATTAGACAGATAGGTAGATTAGATGGAAAGACCAACAGGTAGATTAGATGGATAGACAGAGAGGTAGATTAGATTGGTAGACACAGATGTAGATTGGAAGAATAGACAGAGGGGTAGATTAGATGGATAGACAGAGGGGTAGATTAGAAGAATAGACAGAGGGGTAGATTAGATGGAAAGACCAACAGGTAGATTAGATTGATAGACAGAGAAATAGATTGGAAGAGTAGACAGAGGGGTAGATTAGACAGATAGACAGAGGTAGATTAGATAGATAGACTGACAGGTAGATTAGATGGATAGACAGAGAAGTAGATTGGAAGAATATACAGAGTAGTAGATTAGATGGAAAGACTGACAGGTAGATTAGATGGCTAGACAGAGAGGTAGATTAGATTGGTAGACACAGAAGTAGATTGGAAGAATAGACAGGGGGTAGATTAGATGGATAGACAGAGGGGTAGATTAGATGGAAAGACCAACAGGTAGATTAGATGGATAGACAGAGGGGTAGATTAGATTGGTAGACACAGAAGTAGATTGGAAGAATAGACAGGGGTAGATTAGATGGATAGACAGAGGGGTAGATTAGATGGAAAGACCAACAGGTAGATTAGATGGATAGACAGAGGGGTAGATTAGATGGAAAGACCAACAAGTAGATTAGATGGATAGACAGAGAGGTAGATTAGATTGGTAGACAGAAGTAGATTGGAAGAATAGACAGAGGGGTAGATTAGATGGATAGACAGAGGGGTAGATTAGATGGATAGACAGAGGGGTAGATTAGATGGAAAGACCAACAGGTAGATTAGATGGATAGACAGAGAGGTTGATTAGATTGGTAGACACAGAAGTAGATTGGAAGAATAGACAGAGGGGTAGATTAGATGGAAAGACAGAGAGGTAGATTGTATTGGTAGACACAGAAGTAGATTGGAAGAATAGACAGAGGGGTAGATTAGATGGAAAGACAGAGGTAGATTAGATTGGTAGACACAGAAGTAGATTGGAAGAATAGACAGAGGGGTAGATTAGATGGATAGACAGAGAGGTAGATTAGATGGAAAGACAGAGGGGTAGATTAGCTGGATAGACAGAGGGGTAGATTAGATGGATAGACAGGGGGATAGATTAGCTGGATAGACAGGGGGATAGATTAGCTGGATAGACAGAGGGGTAGATTAGAAGAATAGACAGAGGGGTAGATTAGATGGAAAGACCGACAGGTAGATTAGATTGGTAGACACAGAAGTAGATTGGAAGAATAGACAGAGAGGTAGATTAGATGGAGACTGGTATACAGAAGGGTAGATTAGATGGATAGACAGACAGGTAGATTAGACAGAGACAGAGAGGTAGATGAGACTGGTATACAGAAGGGTAGATTAGATGGATAGACAGACCTGTAGATTAGACACCTCGTGTACGACGTGCCCATGATTGACGACAGTATCATGGAGTTAATGTTAATTTCCATAAAGCGGTGAAGAGTTCTTCACTCCCCCGACTGAGCGTAAACTTGCATGTTTATTTGATGTAAACTGTGTAACTGATCTTCACTGCTGTTCCCACAGTCCGAGTGTCGTCAGTGACTCACAGCAGCACACGTGATGACGCACAAAACACACACGCAGCGTCAGAAAAATGAAGTGAGCAGCGTGAGGAACAGGAGGAACAGATCGCGCTCCCAGACAGCTCGTGTTCCTGAATGACTGTGTCATGAGCGTTTAAAGTGTTTTGTACCCTGACGTGGTTACATCTGCTGATCACATCCCCGAGCTACTGTTCTGTCCCAGATCTGTAGCACAGACGCTAGCTGACAGGACTGGGCACTTCGGAAACCGCAATCTGCTCGCTACGAGGAGAAATCTGGTGGAGGAAAGCAATTATGTCTGTCAGGATGAAGGGCTAAACATTTCCAGATGACAATTAATAAATGATTTGATGGAATGAAACTTTCCATCGCTCTCATGAGCGAATAAACACTGAGCGTTAGCTGTGCTTTGAGTACGTCCTGTTTCATGGATATTTTAGGAAAATTGTGTACAGTTTAGAAAAGCCTACGGTTTAACTAGCACTTTTGATTTCTTTTGTCCTACAGCAGGTGAATCAAAGACAAAAAAATTCACCCAGAAGAAAATCCAGGACACTGACGAGGAAAGGACATGAACAATAAATAAAACAAACAACACACATTTACTTATGGGCCAATAGAAAACAAAAAGAAGTTGCTGTGGACTGTGATTGCACTTGCCCAGGGTTGCTAAGGTGACCGTATTTACACCAGATTGGACTAGATTTGGAACGAGGTCATCGGTGGAGGAATAGTGGCAAATAAAATGATCAGAATTAAATCTAATAAACACAGGCTACGTTAAGCAATAAGAAAAGTTCTAGGGGTCATAAGGACAGATTAGATCGACAGGCACACAATACAGTAGATTAGACAGGTAGTCAGACAAAGACCGGTAAATTGGATGCACAGACACATGGATTATTGTAACCTGACAGACAGGTAAATTAGACAGACAGACACTGAGAAGCACAAACATGAAACAGATGGACTGGTAGATTAGACAGACAGAGAAGCATATTATGCAGACAGACAGGTATTTTACAACCCCGATTCCAAAAAAGTTGGGACAAAGTACAAATTGTAAATAAAAACGGAATGCAATAATTTACAAATCTCAAAAACTGACATTGTATTCACAATAGAACATAGACAACATATCAAATGTCGAAAGTGAGACATTTTGAAATTTCATGACAGCAACACATCTCAAAAAAGTTGGGACAGGGGCAATAAGAGGCTGGAAAAGTTAAAGGTACAAAAAAGGAACAGCTGGAGGACCAAATTGCAACTCATTAGGTCAATTGGCAATAGGTCATTAACATGACTGGGGATAAAAAGAGCATCTTGGAGTGGCAGCGGCTCTCAGAAGTAAAGATGGGAAGAGGATCACCAATCCCCCTAATTCTGCGCCAACAAATAGTGGAGCAATATCAGAAAGGAGTTCGACAGTGTACAATTGCAAAGAGTTTGAACATATCATCTACGGTGCATAATATCATCAAAAGATTCAGAGAATCTGGAAGAATCTCTGTGCGTAAGGGTCAAGGCCGGAAAACCATACTGGGTGCCCGTGATCTTCGGGCCCTTAGACGGCACTGCATCACATACAGGCATGCTTTTGTATTGGAAATCACAAAATGGGCTCAGGAATATTTCCAGAGAACATTATCTGTGAACACAATTCACCGTGCCATCCGCCGTTGCCAGCTAAAACTCTATAGTTCAAAGAAGAAGCCGTATCTAAACACGATCCAGAAGCGCAGACGTCTTCTCTGGGCCAAGGCTCATTTAAAATGGACTGTGGCAAAGTGGAAAACTGTTCTGTGGTCAGACGAATCAAAATTTGAAGTTCTTTATGGAAATCAGGGACGCCGTGTCATTCGGACTAAAGAGGAGAAGGACGACCCAAGTTGTTATCAGCGCTCAGTTCAGAAGCCTGCATCTCTGATGGTATGGGGTTGCATTAGTGCGTGTGGCATGGGCAGCTTACACATCTGGAAAGACACCATCAATGCTGAAAGGTATATCCAGGTTCTAGAGCAACATATGCTCCCATCCAGACGACGTCTCTTTCAGGGAAGACCTTGCATTTTCCAACATGACAATGCCAAACCACATACTGCATCAATTACAGCATCATGGCTGCGTAGAAGAAGGGTCCGGGTACTGAACTGGCCAGCCTGCAGTCCAGATCTTTCACCCATAGAAAACATTTGGCGCATCATAAAACGGAAGATACGACAAAAAAGACCTAAGACAGTTGAGCAACTAGAATCCTACATTAGACAAGAATGGGTTAACATTCCTATCCCTAAACTTGAGCAACTTGTCTCCTCAGTCCCCAGACGTTTACAGACTGTTGTAAAGAGAAAAGGGGATGTCTCACAGTGGTAAACATGGCCTTGTCCCAACTTTTTTGAGATGTGTTGTTGTCATGAAATTTAAAATCACCTAATTTTTCTCTTTAAATGATACATTTTCTCAGTTTAAACATTTGATATGTCATCTATGTTCTATTCTGAATAAAATATGGAATTTTGAAACTTCCACATCATTGCATTCCGTTTTTATTTACAATTTGTACTTTGTCCCAACTTTTTTGGAATCGGGGTTGTAGATGGACAGACAGATGAACAGAGGTGGACAGTAATGAAGTACATTTACTTGAGTACTGCACTTAAGTATTTTTTTTTGGGGGGAAACTTACAACTTTAACTTCACTACATTTGAAAGACAAATATCGTACTTTTCACTCCACTACATTTCTATCAAGGTCCTCGTTACTCGTTACTATGAAGCAGCTTTGAAAGTGGATGTTTTTTCTTTTCTTTTCTAAAACGTGATTGTTTTTTTTCGCAGGTTACACTGAGAGCCGATCAGTAATCACTAGGGTCACGTCACGTCCATAGACTGTATAAAATCAAAGTTCAGTGATTTCTCAGCAGCGTTATTTAACACGATCAGTTGATGGCAGAATGGAAGGAGGCGGTTCTTCTGGGGAACACACGCACTCATGACTTTACCTGGAACCCATGTTTCAGTTTTCTGAAAGGATTAAAGATCCATTTTGTTTTAAACGTTCACTTTGTTTGCCTAAAATGAACCAC